>NC_087125.1:11675537-11988112 GCF_030705265.1 Helicoverpa armigera | reverse complement strand
GATCTGATCTAAAGACACAGACATACGATTCAACTTAGAAGTGTATTTATTACTTGGCAACACTGAGCAAACTATTATCAGGTTAGGGATGGGGTATTGTGTGTCGACATTTTGAATTTTAGTCGATGTAGACTTTTTGTGAAACCAAAGTAGGTATCTTATTAATTTTTATGGACGTGTGTTTATCATAAAGAAAATGAAAGTTTTACTAGTGTGAAGTCCTATTGACACACAAGTTTGTATTCAAAATAGTATTTATCTGAAAGTTGTCACAGAAAGATAAGATATATTTTTTTACTGAGTATTCCATTGAACAACAATCCTTACCAGATTTTTGAGCATCATTTTGTCCTCGAACAGACGAAATGATTGAACTTTCAAGCTCAAAAAACAGGTCATTCACGAGCCATAGCGGTCATTGAAAAATGTGCCCTTAATTAATATGGACACGGCATAAAATGCCACGGACGTAGCCACATGCAATCCTGTTATTATACTGACAAAAAATAATCAGTTGACATGCATACAACGGCTTTAATTTGGTCTTTAAAAGCATAATGAGTGTGCAGAATTAATGTCAACATCATTTTGTTAGTTGCTTGTTTGTAGATTTCGTAATTTATAAAATACAAGCTGTTCCTCGCGGTTTCACCCGCGTCCTCCGGGAACTATTTCCTCGATATGTGGCCAATTAAAGACTGGAACTGAACTGAAATTTAAGAACTGGAAGATATTTTCATCTTAACTGACGTTTCTCTTCTTCTCATCTCTAGGTTCAAACAAACAAACACAAAAACAAACTCTTTAGCTTTATAATATTAGTACAGATTATGTAGACTGGCATTTTCTCACACTTCATTTCCATATAAACACCATCATAGAATTACTTTACCATAAGCAGAAATAGTAAAGAGTTGCTCTAAACATTCCCCATCGCAAATCTTAGATAATCCATTAAACCATTTAACAGAGTTGATGAAATACTAAAACAAGCTGGGACACACCGAAAATAGTGTGACAAAAATATACCAAAACATAAATAAAGTATCGAGGGTTTTTCGTACTGTTGAGTCTTAAGTTACCAACATCGAATTTTGTCAAGATTCGATGAACCATTCCATCTTGGTACATATTCTATTAACAAACTCACTGTATTTTTGATTCAGTCTTACATAGAGTTGAGACGAAACAATAGCAATTGTATTTATTTAATAGGATTTTTCTACAATTCAGTCGTTCACTTTGTATTCGATTTCAAAATTATCATTCGAAATATCGATTTTTGAATTCAAATCGAATAATATTCAAACAAGACAACATTTTAGTAAGGTCCCATCTCTATCGTCAACGGTATGCGTCTAGGACCAATTAACCGAAGGAAATGCCCTTTAAGGTATTCCACCACGTTGGATAAAATATTTCAGAATGTCCGTATAATATATAGAATAGTTTCTTTTAACTCCTTATAGGTATTTTATTAATAGACCCTAAGCTTAGTGCATGCGTGCGAACTGCGGACTTTATTATACCACCTGCTTATAAACATAACTGGCTTAGCAAGAACTTTTTTCAAGCAAGAACTTATGCGGTGCAAAAATAGCTTATAATATACTATTTCTAAACCCGTTTGTTAGCAACGAGATTCTTGAATGAAAATTAGAAAAAATAAACGTTGACAGGGAAGTTTATCTTCCATGTTTATCCTTTGATTAAGTTTATTTTTCAAAGTGCAATCCTATTTAATAAAGTCGCGGGATAAAGTTACCTATTTGTTACCATTACTCGTAGATTTATCAAAGTCAAATACAAAAAGACAGATATTTTTTTACACAAAATATTTAAGTGTAATAAGATTTGTAAGAGCCTTTCTTCGAAATGTATTTAGTATGGATCTGTTTACCACAACGCAATTATATTTAATGTGGGCCACTAAAATGTGTCATCTTATTTTCTTAAACGCCGCTAAGAGAGACAGCCGCAGTAACTGGATATTTTGATATAAAACACATTTTGAAATAAAGCTCAGTTTTATGAGCAATGTTTAGTGAGAAAACATGTTTATTGTTAATCTGTTATAATTTATAAAAGCTACAAGCCCTTTAGCACGCACAAAGTCACGTAGACAGTTAAAATAAATATTTAATTTAGTATTAATTTTAACGATCATACATAGCCATTTTTCATAAACAACTGAAACTAAATACTACAGAAAATGCTATTAAAACAAATCCCACAGGCAATGCCACATTTATAAGGTTGTATATCATTTTAATTTTTGCTATAATCATAAAACTTTTTCATAAAAAAGAAATTACGAATTTAAAATTCTACTAAACGAAGTTTTTATTACTCGGTCCGTTTACAGACACCCATGTAAGTTTTAATCGCCTAACTATTTAACGGCTGAAACTAATATTACTAACCAAAATTTTTAATCACTTTTTCTACGAGGTAAATAAAGTTTCAGGCGAATAAACTAACTTTGGAACGAACTATGTCATAACCCATTTGTAGAGCTTTGTTTTAAAATAAATAGTGTAACTATGGATAGTTAAATAACTTATTTAAATGGATGTTGGACGTGGCTATTTTGAGTGTTTTAAATGATAGCTGCTGCATGATTTTGATCAGAGATGGGGCACATTTTTGCAACAAAATTAAAACTTCAACTATTCTTTTTAACCGTCTTTCCAGAAAGGAGGTTCTCAATTCGTCGGCATATTTTCGTCAAATAATTTTACCCCTTTGACACATTTGACATCTCGTAAACGCATTATAGTATGGTGTTCGTACATTTTGACCATCTTGAAGAGGCCAACAAACTTCGAAAAGGCAGAGTTATTTAAAGTGATCTGAAAAAACTTTGTCTAACTCCACCCGCAAGTGAGAACCAGCCTTAACAATTTCAAACGCATTAAATTATAAAGAAATACTCGTCGCTGTTGTTACACTAGATAATGTTAATAATTGAGCTATAAATAAAGATGTTAAAGGCGAGAGTAAGCAAAAGTGTCCGCCGTTTTCTAAAGAGATATTTATGGAAAATTGTATGTCCATTGTAAAGTATTTCAATAAGTTAGAGCTGAGATTCTTTGCGAAAGTTATTTTATAGATTTATGTTGGTCTCAGGTTTAGACGTAGCTTTTGTGTTGTTTTTTTTTGTCACTGCAGATGAATAGTAGAACTGTGACTAGCATATTTGATTCGCTTTTATTATATAAAGGCTTGCATAAGAAAACGCTTTTTGAAAAAATTATGTTACAGTAAATAAAATATTTTTTTATTCACACTCAAACTCAAAAACGATTGATCAAATTATAAAATAATACACGATTATTCAAATTATAAATTAGGCTGGTATATCAGCTCTTTCCGAAGGTCAAAAACAAAAGACAGACCCCAAAACGCCCACCATAAGCTGACCCCAAAAAATTGTTGGAAAAGGCCAGTCAGATGACAACCTATCAAAAATAATTTGATCCACAGATACAAAATTAAATGTTTAAGACGCTCATTTCATTGCACCATACTGTTAAGTACCAAGACAATCAAACTCATCCCCTTCATACCAAGTACTAAACACGGCTGATCAAAGATCCCAGCTGCATACAATAGCCTCTATAGTACTTGATCCTAAATAGGTTACTATGGCAACCGTGGGCGTTGTAACCTGTTACTTCGTGCACGGATAACATCGGGCGAACTCTTGCCCTGAAGATGGTTTAGTGTTTAATGCACGTATGTTAAGACCTTTTTAAGTGCAGATTTTTGCAGAAAATGAGGCGTTTTGAAGACATTGTTATTTTTTAAAATAGGTATTTCGTTGATTTTAGAGTGTTACTTGTGAGTCTGAAAGGAAGTTATGGAAGAACAAGAAATGTTGCGCCAACCTCTAATAATAAATAGGGATAGGGCAGGGAAATAATGGAATGATGATGAGTATTTCTTTAATTAGGTGTCTGTGTGAAACAGTCAAAGATATCGTTTCCTTCTTGTAAAGTAGCCACTCTTTCTAAGCTTCGTACAAGGCACACAGTTCTTTATGTATCGTAAATATTTATAAGTGATTTTAGGCAGAATATTAAGCGGAAAGTCTGCTACATAATACTACTTAACGCTTAATACGTTAAGTACGTAAAGGATAAATCCATAAAAAATATAGTAAAAATATAGATTATCCGAGCAGCAAAAAACCTATGATGTCATCGAACTGCATACAACTACAGTCGCTCCATCAAACAAAATTGATACTTTAATCGTTTTTATCACAATTTTCGTTACAGCTATAATTATTTTTTTGTTTGGATTAAGTGCTAATCTATTCTTTACAAGGCCTTCGATAAGTAGGATTATATGTGGATGAATGATTCGTGCTGATAGTTCAAGGTCAAAGTAACATCAGTGTTGTATTCACGCTGAGTAACGTTACTAAGTATAGTGTTGGTAATAATGAGAATTGAAAACATACCTATGATAATGTTCAAGATAAAAATAAAAAATATAATAAAAACACATTTACACTTACGTCAGTAGGTTCAATTATACCATGGTGCAAAATAAAGGAAGTGTTAAATTGATTAAAAATACAGAAGCAATTCGATTATAAATATAACTTAATGTCATTACAGGTACCTACCAATTCAAAAACCCCAAATCCCAAAAATAACAATCCAATAACTTCAATTTTAGAATTTGATCCCAAAACAATTATCGTTTACAACAAAAGTAATAAATAAAACAAAAGACGCAAAGGTGAAGCAAGACAAAATCCAAAAATATCACAAAACTGACCATTTCATAAACATTTCAACTTTCAATGCGTGCGCTCAGTAGACATACAGTCAACTACAGGTCAGTGGTAACAGTTTTATAGGAAAATCGTACTTATTACTATTGAGTTAAGGCGCATGCCAGTTACCACTGATGTGCGGTCTACTGTACGTTTATGGATTGTGATAGATCGTTGAAATAAACATGGTACGTTTAAAGTACACAATATTGTGTTAGAATAACAATCAGCGGCGGGATTTTAAACGTAAAGCTAATGAATTTTAATGGAATAACTCTTAATAGTTATGACGTGAAAACATATAGGCGATAACGTTTTGATGATGTTGAATTTAAGGAACTATCATTCAACACTATCACTTATCTACCATTCATAAAAATCTGTTGCTAGTTACTTCGTAAGACGACTTTATATTTACTTCCATGGATCCACTAAAGTGTATTACAACTGCATTTATAGTTTAGGAGATTGCTGATGTCAAACAATTGACTAAAATTAGTAATAAAGAAAGAGCACGAGATAAAACCAAAACTGTAAATAATAATAATGCAAATATTGATACTGTTAATAATATTTATAAAGACAATTACGATTTTATTAAAGTAAATAATCTTCAAACACCGTTAAACGTAAACACTAAACAAATAATTGAAAAGACAGCCCTATAAGAAGCTTAACATTAATCTAAAAATATATTAACGTATAAACCTAAGGGTCTTATACCTTATGACTTTAATGGGTTATATCAACGAGTAGCATGCTGACTTTGCGTGAGAAGTTTAATTGGAAATCAAAAGTTATTAAATCTTATAATAATCACCTGTCTTAGAACGTACATCACAGAAGTGAATTAATATTCTCGATTGAGAAAGGAAATTATTAATCTGGTCATCATAACATGGAAAAGGTAGACACTTACTGCGGATTGCAATAACCGAATCATCCGTTGTTTTTGGAAAAGAGTTTTTGAAATTTGACATTAGCTTCACATAATTTATGTCTTTAAATCTTCAGTTACTGTTACCTAATCATCAGTCCCCTGCCTCTATCCCAATTTATTAATGTGGATCGGTGCAGCATGTCTTGTTCATTTTTACTTTCTGTTCATTTTCCATTCTTTCCATCTGATGACATCTCACAAGTAACACTCTTTGCAGCCATATCTTTCACACAATCCATCTATTTCTTTGTCGTCCTCTTTCTCTATGTTCATCCAAATTCATGCTCAACGGATGGTCTAGTAAGGACATTAAATACTGGTAACGGATTTAGGTTTAAAATGATGTCATGTACTGTTTGACTTAACAGGAAAGTCAAAGGTTTATCCTCAAAATCTGTCATTGTTATGATATTTGCGTAAATAGTTAAGGAAACGTAGGTCTTGTATGTTTTACCCAATGAACCTTGTTAAATTATAAAGCAAACACCGAGCGTGATTTTACAACCAACAACAACAAAAAGCAATACAAATAAACATTTCAAAATACACGACCAATGAAAAAATCTAGATGCCTACGATATTGCTGAATTAGTTTCCGAGCAACTGAAAAAAATATCTGTTCAATGAAAAAGCATTGACCTGAACAAATTCCAACTGGACTGGTCGAAAAAAAGAATATTTGACATATGTCAGGCCAACAAACGCTTTTCATAATCCTCTATTTTTATTTTGTCTAACGTGAAGGGTACTCAAACACTGGTTTTAAAGACAAAAGTGCTATCATCTTTGACGGACGTTTCTTTGAAATGGTTATCAAGAGTGCCTATTTCTCTTACAAACATAATGAGGTCACGAGGCATTCTTTAAATTCTAAGATCGCCGCCAGCAATTTCATTTTGGTTTGTATTTTTACTGAAGGTAAATGGAGCATTTATAATATTGCCTGTTACCTTTTATTCAAATTCCTACACAGTAACGTTATTTGAGCTCGCTTTTATAAGTCCATCATTTCATAAATCTACATAATGTTCACATGCCATGTTGTCTTCAACTAACACATGTGTATCTTTCTTGACACTTGTATTACGCGAACCAAATGACACCTTCGTATATTTATAATCTACATCAGATTTCTCTCATCAATCACCCAATCCACCATAATCAGTATTTGGTTTACATTTCAAACTAATAATATTACGACTTCAAAGTTAAATATTTTCATGTCTGAGCTTTAATTTGCTTTTTGTTTATGTAATAAAAGTAACTTCCGAAACGGTTTGGATCGACTTCAATGATACATCAAAGTCTGGATGGAAATAGACGAAACCGGAGTTATCTTCGTAAATCCGTTTTCAAAGTCTACCGATATTGCAGTTTTGGTTAAACCAATTTATACTTCAATAGAATCCGCGTTTGCGATTCCATATTTTTTTGCGTAACTGTGAATTAGTTTGCGGAATTTGTGTCACGGGTGAAATGGTATAGGAATGAGAGGTTTCGGACTTTTCAAATATTCGTTTCAATAAATATGAAAGCTATTTGGCGATTGCGTTCAATTCAAATTCGAGTTAGGATGACCAATACCTAAATGTTGAACGAGCATGATTTAGGGATCAAGTTTTTTCAGAATTAATAGGTACCTAATCTAGGAAAGCTTTTGTTGACACAATTCGATAAGAAAAATAATTCATGAAATAATAATGACTTTTTCTACAATGTGTTTCAATAAAATCTAGCTTCTAGCGTCCACAAAGATTTTAAATGCATCGTGAAAGCTTTAAGAACATGCAGTTTTGTAACATTGTGAGTTTTGTTCCCCCAAATTCTTCAGCGCCTCAGTTAATAGCCGGGACAAACGTGCTCCATATAGATTAATTATCACACCATTAACAAACGCGTTGAGCTATCCAGACCATTAGTATTTCAAGATAGTAATGGGTAAAGCAGCTGTGTACTTCACAAATTATATTATAAATCTCTTGAACAATTCCGAATTAACTATAGCTTGGCAACGTGGACACATTAAAAAAAAATATAAAGACCGATGCTGTAACAAAAGGTTTGTGGCAGAAGAATGTTTTTTTTTTTTAAACGAAAATAAAATACGGAAAGTTTGGCGACGGCCAACTATCTGTCGGGAACCAGTCGGATGTGCGTCCAAAATAGACCGAGTTTCTAGTTCGACTTTACAAGTCAAAGCGACAATCGTTAGGCATGCATTATTAGTATTAGTAGTATTTAGTATTAGTATTATTTAGTTTGTCTTTTTGTCCGTCTGCTGGTCTCGTACCGATTCTTATTTATAGTATAATGAATTTGAACGTACCAACATGTGGTTTGTTCTCAGTTTCGTTCAACGTTTCCGTAATCAATTTTTTGCTCGTATCGTTTTCGTGAAGTTAACGATCGCATTTAAAATGCTTCTGAATAATCGCCAATAGATTTTCTATGTGATTGATTGTTGAATTAAATAATTGGATCGTTCAAGGTTGAAGTTTGCATAATCATTTGAATAGAAACTAAAAACGTTGCACTCAGATCCACGTGTGAAATCTATTCGAGCGTAGTTACACAATGTGGCGAACATATAAACATAGCACACATTGTAAAATCGACTCAGGTAAATAAACGAGAAAAGTCACATGATAGTACGTTTTCAGTTTATTTTTTAATAACAAAAAGTGAACAAACCGGGGACGAGAATAGAAATGAAGTACTCGCAGATACTAAGAAAAATTTGCTTCGTCGGGTATTCATAATAAGGCGAGAAGCTCAGAGTACGTATGATTATACTAATGAATTTAGACGAGATGGAATAGAGATTCTTTTGCTGCATATTTTATAAGCTTGGAAATAAATGTGGAGACTTAGATTATTGCTGCTTCTTCTGAACCGAGAACTCTGTTAGACTCAAGTCTAATTTGATCCAATTTTGGACACCTGGCATCATCATTCACTACTCTCTCCGTGTGTTCATTCCACATTTTACAATTTCATGGATTATTATTTTAATTTGATAGTTTCATGAGTCGTAAGTAATAGTCCGTGATATTTACGAGAATTTTTGTCAACATAGACGTTGCTTCTTGAGCGAGAATTAATGATGACCATAAACAATCCGATATGTCATAGCTTTCTATTGTTTTATCAATAAACATCTCGAATTAATTGTCGTGTGTTTACGTTTCGTAAATACTCGCTCCAATTACACAAAATTGCAGAGTACTGTTAAATTATTGCGAATAATTACACATTTGCGTTGCATTGGTTAAAAAATAAAAACAATTTGGCATTAAGCCCACCAGAAAAATTACGAACAGAATTAAAATAATTATGACACGAGGACAAAGACAATTGTTAGCGAAAAAACAAGACAATACCGTATTTTTTTTATATTCTGACAATTGAAGCTTGAGATTCCATTTTACAAGATTCAAACTTGAAAATAGAACATGGAATGAAAACAAAATGAAATTATCCGTCAGATGGAGTAGACACGTTTAAGTTTGGAATCAAAATTATTCAAATAAGAATTGGCGGCCAACGGAACTTCAAAGTTTTGGTATTGAAATAATGCGATTATAAAGCGGAATCAGAATATATTTGAAAACCGTAACTTGGAATCATTTGGTAGGTATTTTCTACGATCCCTATTAAGTCTGAAACGCAAATTTCGACCGACCCCGCGGAGATATAGCGTAAATATTTTATAAACTAAACTTTCGGGTTCGCAAATGAATATTCTATTGCTGTCATTATACATTGATGTTTTTGGGCTTAAAAAATAAACATTGGTGAATCGTGGGCTCGTTTACGGGATTGCGGTGTATTTGGAAATTCAAGACAATTTTATCGAATTGCAAATACAAAATAGGACTTCACAGAACATAAAATATATTGTGGAAAATAATACGAATTATATTGCACACAAAAATCAAAACTAGTTTCTTATATTTGTAGTTTTCCTTATCAAATGTGTTTATGTGCGATAAAAAATGAATTATTTTTTTCAGTATCCGTAGCCTTGTTTATAACCAGCTTAACGAAATAGCAAAAACATGTACTCACTTTTTATTGTTTTAACACGAAAAAAAAAATAGATTAATCCGTTCGGCCGCTCCTGTTCCGCACACAATTCTAAAACCACAGTACAATTTCAAACAAATTAATCAACGCCACACATCAACTGAACATTAACAATAGCTGAACGCGATATCAACGTCTTTTCTTAGAAAATTGCGATTTTAAATCGTACGTAAAATTTTCGCGGGAAATACGGCGTGCGCGACAGCGTGCCACCCACGCGACGTTCAGAACACGACTGAGCTGGAATCATCAGTCTACCTGCAATGCGTGCGCTGATCGTTGGCGGGAGAGAGAGACTAAAGATACGTAGATAGTGTAAGTTAGAGCGGGATAAACGATACACGTGCTTCCGTACCTACAAGGGGGGTGAAGCAAAATTTGAGGTAAGGGGCGAGTTTGTACAAAGCTGGGAATGAATAGGGATGTATTTTGCATTATGAAGACTGGGACAATAGCCTGAATTATAAACTTTTGTTCGTGAGGAAACTCGATGTGACATTTTCGCTGTTACTATCTCGTTGCCCTAATGAAGTTAAGATCTTTTAATGTAAACGACGCGACGATCGCTTAAGCGTGAACGAAAAAGTTTCTTATATAGGTATATCTTTTTTATCGTTGGAAAATTAACAAGCTTCGATGTTTGTGTGATAAGGAAGGATAATCGGTTTATGAAGACACAATTTTCTGAAAGAAAATTAAAGTTCAAGGAACGGGATTTATTTTGTGATTGATGAAAAATGATTTCAGTATTACAAATCCGACTCCATTTTCCTTCCTTGTCCTATTCAGGAAATGCTTCAAAATATCACTGGCTCATTTTTTTGTGCTGTAATATTGACTTCTTTTTCGTCACATTTTATTTATTTTGAAGAATTATCTTCAATTTTGTGAGTTTCTGTACTGTTGACGACAAAGAGTTTGGACATTCCATTTTACATGGAATTTCAGAATTTAATGAACTTATATCTATAATTAGCCATATTATGAAAAGTGGGGATCTCTTTAATAAAACATCTGGTGCTATGATATTTTTTTTACTAAACTATCTACATATTTCTGTTGTTCATTATTCCTGAAAATTCATAATAAAAGTAGAGGCGAAAGGGTATTTAAACGGACAGACATTTTCATTAGCAGATACCGAGAATTTATGATTGTGTGATTTGTGTATGTTTTATAGTATACTGTGTACTGTTAATTATTTGTTTATATACATACATTTATTTTGTAGTGAACTGTGTCTGACATATTTATAATTATTTCTTTGAATTTACACGGGATGGGTTAATGAAATATTTCTATGAAAATACTAAAATGAAATGCAGAATAGTGAAGCTGGATTCTTAAAAGGTTTTCATAAATCTAAATCTGTTATTCTTATCTATTCTCTACCTACAAGAAAATAGGTAAAATATGAAATTCTCAGGTAGTATATTATTTACAGAATACCAATTGCTCTCAACTGTCTCTATTTCTTGGCCTCACAAATTATGTCTAGTCTTAAGACTATGTGAGTCCACCGCGTATTTACGTTTTTATTTTAATATTTATATATATATGTATCAAAATTTTTTTATTACTTACACAATACTTAACACTATATTCATGGACTTTGGCAACTTAGTTAAACACGATTTTGGGACAGCAAAAAATTATAATTAAATAAAAAAATGTAAATAAAAGCGCGGACCCTCAAGTCTGCGGTAAGGCTTTAATAAAAAAAAAAAAAAAAACTTTCTCTATTTTAAAATTTAATTTACATTGTTTTTTTTTTGTTGTAAATAAAACCGAAAAAAAACAATTATGATTTTACTTGCGTTAGAAGGCTTTTCACACAGAGAAAGCTTTTCACATATACATATGTATGAATTTAGAAGTTTGGAATAAAACAAAAGACGTAACATTCAAATAAACAAAACAGAGATTTATAAAACATTACTAGTTAGTGACGCAATACTTCAGAGAACACACGCATAATGATCTGAAGTGGTTTGCGGTTGAAAAACAGCTGTTTCTGTACACTCGAGTGCAAAAATATATACACACAGACGTGTCAGAGACTGACAATCCGGAATTACGCGTTAGTGGTATTAATTACGGTATAGAGGAATTTTCATTTGTTTTTTCGGTACTCCTTTATTAATTTCTAGGTTCTGCCAGAGGATTAACTAGTATTCCGTGGGAATTATTGCCGAATTATATAGTTCCCTTATCTGGAAGAGTGTGGTTTCAGTCAGTGAAATCTTTTTTCAAATCGGTGCAACAGTTTCGGAGCCTTTAGGGTACAAACAATCAAAAAATATTTCCTTCTTATTATACTAGTATCGATAATCACTATGTGTGAAATAAATGAAATAGTACCTACTTTACAAAAATCTTTGAACACTATTTCTCTTGTCAATTAAGCACAAACGTGTTCTTGTTTTTGCTAGTGACTGTACCAGTTAGGTTTTCCCAGTATTTCACGTCTATTATTCTGTCCATCAATTAAAATCATGTGCATCTAGAGAACATGCAATATGTCACGTTTGCACTAATTAATTATGCAATTTGAAGTTTTAGGTGTAACGTTATAAATATGTCGAAGAGAAGTAAGTTCAAGAAAGTGTTAATGGGAATGTGACCGATATTCATGGGTCAATGACACCAAATGTATTTAACGTAACCATTGGTTTTTAACGTAACCTGTTTTGTTGGTAGAAATAATAAAAAAAACTTCTTTCATAGAAATCGGTTACAAAATAATTTTAAAAACTTTCCCGCATTTCTACGTTTTCCATTACACAATTTCTTTGATAACAAAATTACATAATTTCCCATTCCCACAGACTTAGAAACTTAGACCGTAACGCAATACTTTAATTAAAGGACTCGTTCAGAAATGCATAAATGTATTATAAGCTGTGCATAGTAATGGAACCCACCCAAAACAAAAATGTGAAAGACTGCCAAGTTCGATAATATGGGAATGCTTCGCCTATAAAAGAAGTGAGATCTGAATAAGTACCAAGTTCCATACACATACCTCAGTTAAAAATAGTTACTTTTTAATGATGTTACATGGCAAGTTTTCATACATCTTGTTATAAACCTACTAAACGCAATGAATCAAGTATTTAATTTTCTATTAAAACTTGCCAAGTAACATCATTAAAAAGTAACTATTTTTAACTGAGGTATGTGTATGGAACTTGGTACTTATTCAGATCTCACTTCTTTATAGGCGAAGCATTCCATATTATCGAACTTGGCAGTCTTTCACATTTTTGTTTTGGGTGGGATTTCATTTATTTTGTAAGGTTGTTTATTTTTTTTTCTTATGATGAAGTTAGTTAAAGAAATGTCTCATTTATACTATCTTTTAGATTTTTTAATATGCACTATGTTTCTTACAAAGAAATGAAGTAGATTAACTAAATGGACTAGATTTACCAACTGACTGACATGACATGTTATCACATATTATGTTCGTGGATCAAAGTAACACATTCGTTATTTTCGAAAGAGATTCACACTTGGCCATTTTCAGATTTTTACTTTACTTTGACTAAATACAAACCTTTGTACCATTCGAAGATATATTATATAAATATAGATAAATTTAGTTCGTTTTAGTTCCTTAGTGGTATAAATTTACACCGGGTATAAAACACCTTCATTATTTTGAAACCGACTCACACTTGGCCATTTTCAGATTTTTCCCTTTACCTTGACATAAAGCCCTACCTCCATGCCAAATTTCAAGTCAATACGACCATTGGAAGTGGTCTAGGTTTTTGATGAGTGAGTCAGTCAGTCAGTCAGTCAGTCAATCAGTGAGTGTATAGTAAAAATAGCGATTTTCTGACGTCAATATCTCAAGACCTACAATAGGTATATTAGTGAAATTTTGTATTTTAGATAAGTGAGGGGGTCTCAACAGATACTAGAAATTTGATATGCGTGAATAAAATAGATTTTGAGTTACAGGGGGGTCGAATTTGGCCCGAAATGGTTCGTGTAATATAACCCACGGCCGGTGTGTCGCTTTTTTTGCTCGAACTTGGCGGACACACTGCCGTGTGTCTAGATTAAGTGGTATATTGATCGGGAAAAGCAATTCGTCTATTGGGAATTTCCCAGTGACTACGTTGTTTTGTAACTGATGAGCAATTTGTGTTGTTATTTTTTATGATTTTGCAATATAGTAATGGTGACTTTGTTGTAACCTTTTTGACTATGAATAGTCTGTTATGATGCTAATGACTACTATGTCAGTATCAGTCAACAGATTATGCTAAGGATTTAGTATTATAGAATGGAAGGTCAGATTCCCAGTTTTTGACTGAGATACTTAGATTGTTTTATTGGAATGTTTTTTTAACTTATTTGTTCATTTATTTTAGGCAACTAGGGCCCATAGAAAATTTATACTAATATTATAAACCTGAAGAGTTTGTTTGTTTGTTTGCTTGAACGCGCTAATCTCAGGAACTACTGGTCCGATTTGAAAAATTCTTTCAGTGTTAAATAGCCCATTTATCTGGCTTTTTATCCGGGTTCGTGCTGAGGTTCCCACGGGATGCGTGTGAAACCGCTGGCAGACGCTAGTACAATAGATATGTCGCAGGGATATGATAAAAACGGGGATTTGATCAATTCCCTAAGAGATTTGATCAAATCACGGAAGATGTTAAAACAACAACACGATTTTATCTTTTCCCTAAACAAATCTAGTGAATTGAACAAATCCCTACATATACACTTATACACAAAAAAACAATAACAGCTTAAATCTACTCCGTTATTTTATAAGCTTCATAATTTGGTATCTTACAAGTCAAACTTAAAACAGTAAAGTCATTCTTATTCATCACTAACTTATGGCAGACAGAAATAATTACATACATCTGCAAGATATAATTACGATTCATAAGTAATTAAATGGATCAGTGTATGTGTAGATGTTTTACGAGATAATTTCAATACTGAAATATTAATAAAAATACAGAAGTCATAATGATTAATGATAGTCCACATGATTCTTGATAAATCATCTCAAGCAATCCGAATTGATATGCGAATTGATTTATTATTTTTATGTATTGGTCAAAAATACTCTTTATAGAAATAATACCAGCCAAATCTGAACTACTTTTTGTGTCAATATAAGATGAATGGTTATAAGAATCAAAAGGTCAATTAAATATGAGACAAAATTAGGCCACAGCCTTCTAAAACTCTAAATTACATATTTTGCTTAAACAACTTGCATGTCCACGCGAAACACAATTGATTTTCTATTGTTTTATAAAATGCCACAAATGAGGTTAACAAAAATATAAGATACATTGCTTGCTATTCATCTGAGCCGAGGAAGTAGAACACCTCTCTCCCCCAGCAACACAGGAATGATTCTACATTTTAAATTATATAATAAACGCGAACAGCCAAAACCTTGAAATAAAACTGAAATCATTGGACAAAAAAACAATACAAAAGAAAATAATACATTCAAGGAAGTTCTCAGTAATTATAAAAATATGTAAGTAGGTACAGTCAACTTCAGGTCAGTGGTAACAGTTTTATAGGAAAATCGTACTTATTACTATTGAGTTAAGGTGCATGACAGTTACCACTGACGTGCGGTCTACCGTACATTCGTAATTTCATATAATTATCAGCGGCTGTGATTATTTTCAGATTTACAAAAGCTTTGATTAGACTATTTAAAATTAGGTTGGGATTCCATAGACTGCTAAATATGTTTATTAAAAAAATATTAATTACCTAATACCTTATTTATATATTTGACTTAAATTTTAACTGTAAAACTATATCATTTATAACACATTTATTCCAAATTGGTCCAGTATTTTCTGACAGCTTTATAATAGGTATAAGAACAGAAGTATATGTATATTCCCTTGACTTTATCTAGTTTATGAGTTCACCTTTAGCTATAAAGTGTCCAAAATAATAAACCCAACATAATATTTTAATACACTCTTTGAAGCAGAGTTATAATTCTATTATGAAACAACGTATCGTTAAGTTTCAAAGTTAAAAGTTAAGTAGAAGCAAGTTAACCTGCTTTATGAGCACCGTAGTGCAAACTGAACGACCTCGTTATACGATTAAAGTATTAAAACTATGTTATATTGTAGTATATTACTTTTGTACTTGTTCAGTTATGGTCGCTTCCAATATTGTATCTTTTGTTTTGGTTATTAGAGATAAGAGTTTCACATTGCGTGTATGGGGCTTATGTCAAATTTCTATTTCATCTTCCGAGCCTTTTTTCTCAACTATGTTGGGGTCGGTTTCCAGTCTAACCGGATTCAGCTGAGTACCAGTGCTTTACAAGAAACGACTGCCTATCTGACTTCCTCGACCCAGTTACCCGGGCAACCCGATACCCCTTGGGTAGATTGGCGTCAGACTTACTGGCTTCTGACTACCCGTAACGACTGCAAAGGATGTTCCATGACAGCCGGGGAAACACAGTCATTGGTGTCCCAGATATACTCATATGTCAAAGTTCTATCTCTGGTAAGGAAAACAATAGATAGTTAAAATATTGGGAATGGCCATTAGCCCTGTTTTAGCAACAATTTTGTCAAAATGTATCGACTTATGTGGATATGAGCAAAACATGTAGACAATTAGTTTAATAGGGGACGAGTAGGAAGTGTGCTTCATAGTATTTTTTATTGGACGGTAAGTCCTTTTTAAGGACAGAAAATCATTAAAGATTGCTCCCTCTTTGCGCAGAGCCAGAATTAGTTTTCTTCGGAAAATGGACCGTATAAAAATGAAATATTATTTTCAATCAATAATAATCAAATCAGAAGTTCTTGAGATCAGCATATTTTACCAAGCAAACCAATCTTTAGCCTTACACTATTAGTAAAGATAGATTCCATACAAAACGTTATTAAACTTGGGAATTCTTAAACACTGATTCTGACATTGAAGATGAATGATAGCACTTACATAGCTTTATAACTGGACTGCGCACTTTATATGGGAAAACCTTATACTCTACAACAATGGGAATTATTTTACAGACCGCTGAACTTAAACAATTAACATCGCTTTTGATTGACGTCGAGGATAAAATTAAAAGTAATGTAATAATTATGACTGCATTGGATGTTGCACTATGATTAATTTACTTCGTTCATTTTCTGCGGTTTTTGCATTTACATCGGTGTTTAACCCTGAGGGATATTTAGCAAAAGTTTAATAGTATTTTTGTTTAAATACGGCCTTAGGAACTACTGGTCCGACTGCAAACAAATCTTTCGGTTTTCGAGGAGGGCATTATGTCAGGCCTCTGTCACTCGACGTACTTGCGCGCGATAAATGCCTACCGCTCGCTGGGTTGCCGGTAACCCCACGCGGCTCAGGGCTTTCGACAGCCGCTCGCGACGCGCGCGGTCCTATATTATTATTTTTATTTCGTGGCATGTTATGCTGTTGGTTTTTATTAGGTTTTTTAAGCTACCTAACAAACTGATGGATTATTTTGAGTTGTGTTGGTTTATATGCGACTATTGTAAGATTTAGAAACATTTTATATTTATGAACTTATCTAGTAATTCTATTTTTTTAAAATAAATTAATACTTATCTTCTTTATGATTTTAACAACAGAGATCATCAGGTACTTATTTTACTTTAGATACCTACTTAGTTATATGAACTGTATTGTGAATTTTGTAGCTCAAAACACATCTCGAGTGTAAGTAGGTATAGTTCTGGTCCAACTTAATGACGACTCGGAACATTCGTAAACCAATTTTAGGTATGTATCAACACTCGACGGAGTTGTACCATATGGCACTTGTGCTCGAAAAATAGTTGGAAACCGCCTTTGATTTTGACAAAAGCTTTAAGTACTTACCTATGCTTACGTTTTAGGTAATATTTAGTAATATGTACCCATACTCCATTTTAGTAGGCAATACAAAAGTTAACTAAAGAAAAATATTCTTGATATTACTTTTTATTTAAAAACTCAGTTTTAAAAAAGGCTATCTTAAAATAAGCGTAACTTTGTTTTCCTACTTAAATATTAATAAATTGTAAGAAGCAACCCTAAGCACGGCCACGGCACGGTTGCGGTCACTGAACTGTGCGCTATCGCATTGGAATAACAATCAAGCGCTCGAGCTTTTAAGGTTCATTTTATAACGCAGCAAGGAATTTGTAGGTAGTTGGGGAACTTGTAGGTGCTTATAACAGTAGGTATGGACTTTTTTGTATGGAGTGATTTATCTGTTACGTAGTAACTATTATATAATCTGTGATTATGTTTTTTCCGGGTGCATTAAGCAATTCTTCCTGCAGAACTCAGGCACAAACGGGAGTGGTAGCTAGTCCTTCTTATCATCTTTGTTACAAATTTCCTGATCTATCGAAAAAATGCGGAGATGTCGTTTTTAATTATTCATATAATTTGTCGCTTTTCAAGGGCGATGAAACTCACACACATTTTGACACTCTGCCTCTGTTAGGTTTTTGTACATTACCACAGAAAAACCAACGATTCCAGCCTATTTGAGGGTAAAAGATTACGCTACTCGTAGAAAATACTGAATACCTATAAACTCTTGCTCAACATTAAAACAGTGGTAATGCAGTATAATGTAAATACTACACTGCATAAATACATTAATAGCGTATGTAAAACAAATTATTTTTGTTCGTTCAACCGCCACTAATATGGGAGTCCCGCTGTTAATCCATCAACTTTTCTGTCATTTCGCGATAACATCGTAACTGGTAAATTGTAGTGTAAATAATGTGTATTGGGAGTGATGGTAGTTTTTGATGGTATGAGCAGATTTTAATGTTGAGATTTGTCTGTTTTTTTTTTTTATGAATTGAACCAACTACTTACCTTACGATTCTAATAAGACCGAAAGCCAACAGAAAAGTATCAAAAATATAGAGAAGATTTTCAAATCCTTATCCGAGAACAATATTTAGTTTTACAAATAAATAGGATACTCCTACATAAGGCGAAAAAATAAAACCTTTCTTGTCTGCAAGAAAATTCAATTTGGAGTTAAGCTCTCTTTTGTTCTGAAATATATATGCTACACAAAATGTTTGTTTACTTTGTTTATATCAATATGAAAGATATATAAAAAAGTATTTATTTGTGTGTTTGAAGCAATCTGTAGAGCCGATTCCGAAATATCTTTTGCAGATAAGAACTAAGTTATAACTGTAATCTGGACATAGTTTTCGGGCACATACAAATTTATTAAAGGCTTGCTTGTTTGCTTGTTTTCAGCTTGCCCCAAATGCCCTTCCGTATCAGATTTTTTAAAGAGGTAGGTAGTGAGTATTTACCATAAATATGGAGATGGAATCGACCATCAGTTTCAAGAGACCTTAATTATTTTTTGCGAGTTCACAATTAACCCCTTAAACCTAAGTGGAGAGGAATGGAGAATTACTGACTAAAAACAAACCACATTTCTTGGAGCCCTTGATGTAGCAATGCCACGGTATCTCTTTAGAATAACCCTGGAGCTTCTTTTTTTAACGACGTCAAATCATCAAATGACCCCTTCCGCAGTGGGTTAGCAGCGGTGAGGGAGTGTTAGACTCTTACTGACTAAAAACAGTCGTGTTCCGTCATAGGCATTTTATGTACCAGGGCCGCGGTAACTCTTTCGAACAACCCCGCAGCCCCGGCAGGGTTTAGCCCTACTGGGCCCCGCTGCCGCTGTCTGGGGTTGTTGACATCTCTACAACCCTAGAGCTTCAGTAGGCTTTTCGCCCACCTTAATGAGTGGGGCCTAAAAGTCGCTCTTGATTATAATAACACCAGTGACCAGCTTCACAAAAGCCAACAAAAGAACCGTGATGATTCTAACAGAACATTACAGAAATAGTGCCGTTAAAATAATTACTCGTTTGAAAGAGGCCAAGGTTACCCATTGTTAGTAGCCGTAGATTTTTTCCCATTAATTTTGGACAACCAAGGCTCTTCAGCTTAATGAATATTTAAGAAATTATATTACCATGTTTTTGTGTTGTTTTACGCGAAATTACGTCATTGTTTACATACTTTGTTTTTAAGACAATAGTGCGGTTTGATTGTTGTAAAATTGGCAATTTGTTTGATAGTGACCTAGTTTATATTAAATTGTTCTATTTTTTTAATTACTTGAATAAAACGAACCTGAACCTTTTCCTAACTATGTTAGGGTTGGCTTCTAGTCAAATGCAGCTGGGTACCAGCGTTTTACAAGTAGCGACTGCCTAACTGACCTTTTCAACTCACTACCCCTCGATAAGATTAGTGTCAGACTTACTGGCTTCTGACTACCCTTAATGGCTGCCAAGGATGTTAAGTGACACTAGCATTTTCGTTTTAGCCAGATTAAAATCCCTGTACTCACTATTTTCTTCGGCAATTCAAATCGTAGTTAAGTACATATATCTGAGAAAAACCTTTGTTGAAATGTAACAACCATCTTACCATTTATTTCTTCACTCTGTTCTCTTAGATTGTTTTAAATTTTCTTAACAAAGTTCTTACTTTAGTTAAGACTGTCACTCAGGCTTAAAAACCAGTACTTAAATATAAATAAGTACTGAAACTTCTAATTAGAGTAGAGATTTTGATGAGAGACATTTTCAAAATTAAAATATTGTATAATGTTATTTAGTGGATAAGATAGGATGAATTATATTAATTTAATTAGGAACACGGTCATCATCATCTGTCTAGCCTTTTTCCAACTATGTTGGGGTCGGCATCCAGTCTAAACGGATGCAGATGAGTACCAGTGTTTTGAGAATTGATGCATTGTTTTTTACCGCTTAATATGACCTTCTAAGGTTACATCAAAATTATCTAAACAATACATCTATAATTAAATTCCGCTCAAATACAAATCCAAAAAAACTTGTTTTTCCATTTATGCAGAAGCGAAAAAAATATATTAGCATTACCGAAGCGCATAATATTTTTATGATAATGTGTTCAGCCATTATAAAAATAGCCGACAGTGGAAGGAAAACGTACATCAAGTTAATCCAGAGGATAAATTGATTATGGATACAAAGATAATATCAACACGTCATATTAGTTATCGACGTTTCAAAGTCTATACAACGAATCCATTAATAAAATACAAGTAAGTACATATGTAGGTAAATAAATTCACTTTGAAAATGATAATTTATTCAGTAGAATATAATTTGCTGGAAGATGCTTCTTAATTATCAATCCATGACCAATGTAACTTGTTCATGTATTATTGTGAAGGTAAATACGTTTTGAAATAGAGGTATGGGTTAATTACCAACAAAACAGCATCTGGTTTCTTCATTTACTTATAGGAAACTACTCATATTTAAAAAGATAGTAGTATGTAGTAGTAACGTCACAATGCATAGTATGCTAATACTGCCTTTTCATAACTTATCAAACCTAAAAGTATTTATAAAAACAATATTACAATCAAAAACTAAATCCTAATAATACGCACACTCCAAAAAATAAAAACGCCAAGTACAGTCACCGTCAACTGTCAATCGACTCATTTTAACGCCATCAAATCCCGACCCAGATTGTCAGATTACAAAACTTACATCACTCAAAGAACGTTAAACTTGGTACATTAATGTGCCTATTATGCTAATATTGACCCACCGTGACAGGTTGGAAGCGTGACGCATAAAAATGTAAAAAAACATCGACCCTTGCTTTTATATTATATTTTATGATGGTACTGCCACGTGCAAAACTGTGGAGCCTTGTTAGAGTTAATCTCAAAGGTTGTGCTTTAATGTCGTTGAAGATGGTAATTTGAATGAAAAAAAAAATGGCATTTTAATAATAATTCTAAGATTAGGTAAGTAACACTAATTATTGTCCTTATGAGTCGTTGTAAGTGGCAATTCTTGTTAGTACGATTCACGATTTATTTATTTCATAAAATGGTTATAAAAATGTGTGTGATGAATTTATATAATACCTATATAAAAACCGTAAAGGTAGTTTTATTTAAATGTCTAATATTCGCGTAAGTGTCAGAAATCAATATGAATTTATAGTTCAGGAAAATGTAGTGGGTTAAATAGAAAGTGCGTTTGTGCACAACTGTACAACAGAGGTGGCGTAGTCCCGGCGTATTATTATAATAGTAATTTGCGTAGCGTGCGTAGTGAATGGGAAAATTTGTAATGACCGTTATTATGTAATACGTTTGAGTGGTCCCAAATTTAGTGCAGTGTTAGGAAAATAGGTCGTATTATCCACTCTATGGATATGTTAATTAGAGAACTGTTGTTTTATTTTAACAGGTAAGTATATTGCGATGGTTGCTTTTAATTTATATTTTTTTTAAGTATGGGAAGACAATAAGTAGGTATTAAAATTAAAAACCTTAAAAAACCTGATAAAACCGAGATAAAATAACATTTGCATAAGTTACCTTTTATTTAAATAATAGCTTTATCAGCTGTCTAAATGTATGAAATTCACAAAGATCAATAATGTCTTCATACACATATTAATTTATTACCTACAGCTGACGTCATGATTGAATGACGAATGATGAAGTGTTCATAAAACTATATGACCAACTTTACTTCACACAAAAAAATCAGCAACAAAGATGATTAAAAACAGAACTTAATTACTTTTATAATTGTTTCCTTTGCAAACGGTGGTCTTGATACAAATCTGAGGAACAATGCAAGGACGATCTTAAGGTTTTTATAATTGCAGGAAAACACCTGATAGATATTAAAATATAGCGATGACGATGATGGTCGGTTTCATAAAGGATTTTAGCAATTATTTGTTATTGAAAAGGTATTATTGACTGAAAATCTATGCCATTTGATTGGTTATTATTTATTGAAAAACATATACCGTAATTGTAGTGTTCAATGATATAACATTAGGTTAATCGAAGTCTATCATAAAAAATCTATATTATTATTATACAGCTGAAGAGTGAGTTTGATCAACGCACTTATCTCTGGTGTTACTGATTCGATTTCAAAAATTATTTCAGTGTTAGATAGCCCATTTATCGAGTAAGGCTACAGGCTACTATTTATCTGGGTTTCTGCAAAATTTCCCACGGTATACGGGTGAAAGTACTACCTAGCAGAAGTAAATGTATTTATATAAGTAATAGATGACGTCCTATCAAGCCTGTTTACTTAACTAGAATTCTTATGGGTGATCTAAACCATTAGATCATCTAGGTAAGTTTAGCATATTTATATAATTAATTAATGTAAGGGATAACCTTATTACTTGATCACGCATCACGTTTATCTTTATAGTTACGTAGTTTAGAGGGAAAATACTTATTTATTCATATTTTAAAAACCAAACCAGGATAATGAACATTGATAAACTTTGTTTAATACATTTGACTCATCAGTTGAGGAATTACGAATGTGGATAGGCAGAGAGTTAGAGGGAGAAGAAGACGAGAGAAAAAGTGAATGGATTGTTCGAAAGATACTTAACTTGAATAAGACACGAATTAATAATGTATGCCATTTTTTTTTGTGAATAGATAGAGAGGAAGAGGAAGACCGAAAAAAATATGAATAGATTATTTGATAGTTAACTTAAATTAGACACGATTATGTAGGCCACACACATCGTGTTTTGTATGTGATCAGTCACTGCAAATACAAGTACCCAAAACTACAAGGTAGAATAGAACAACATTAACAACATTATATGTTTTTTAATTGAAACTTTGCTTATTGAGGGACATAATAAGGTGTGTCATATCCATATCACAAAATTGGTCGTCAGTAGGCACTTCAAAGTGTTATTACAAGCATTAAACTAAACGCAAAGAGTGTTTTAATCATTTACGACAGTTGTAAAACTGATATACAGCTGTAAAAACGTCTGTAAACTCGATAAAATCAACTTGCACTGTAAATCTTTCATATCAAAGGGATTTCCGCTACTATTATCTGTTGCGATGAAAAATCTTGTTGGGCCTGATAGTAAGTACATTTTTTTACCTACACATATTAAAATTATACAAATATATTTAACTAGCTGATACGGCCCCTTTCGTACGCGCGCGTTGTGTAAAATTGACAGTCATTTTGTAAAAAAAAATGTTGAGTAGTTTTTGAGCGTTTTATAAGTACGAAGAAAATAGGATCCCACCAAAAACATTAAATGTAAAAAAAGCCAATCCTCTACGCAATTCCTCCACCGTAAAAAGTTTTGAGATCGCATAGAAGCCAAGTCCTGTTCAACTTTATTTGTAATAATAAATCAATATTTTGTGACCATATCAATAGTTTCGTTCACTTTACAATAATATTGACTTGGCCATGAGCACAATATAGTGTAATAAACTACAAATATAATACAGCATATCTTGGAGAGGTGAAAGTCAATCATGAAGTTTAATATCACAGAATTAAATACTTTTAGTTTTTTCAATTGTTACTAAATGACCGACAGTCAGTATCATCCAAAATCATGAACTGCACATTTTCTATGGCGCATGTTTGGTCCATGGTGATCTCAAATTCCAATCAGTCCAATCGTAAAATCATGTCCATATAGAATGTATCAATTCAATGGTATTTACACATTATTTCAGGGAGCGACTATTAACTTGTGCTCATGGCCAAGACAATATTATTGTAATGTGAACCATACTATTGATATAGTCACAAAATATTGATTTATTATTACAAATAAAGTTGAACAGGACTTGGCTTCTATGCGATCTCAAAACTTTTTACGGTGGAGGAATTGCGTAGAGGATTGGCTTTTTTTACATTTAATGTTTTTGGTGGGATCTAATTTATTTTTTGTAGGTCTCCTTCTTCTCTAAGTATATAACAAATTAAATTAACTTACATGCAACTAACTAAATATATAACAAACTAAATTATGTAATAATAAATAATAATAATAATAAATCTTTTATTTGCTTTAAACATGGTATTTTTGGTGTTACATATTATATATAAAGGAGCAAGCATGTTTAGCTATAGGTACAATAGCATGCAAAAATTTCAAACTTAAAACTAACATCTTAATATCATATTAACATTAACCTATCTGAGATCAAAATTTCTGTCAAGAAATTCACTTACACTATAAAAGCTACATTTGACTAGCCATTCGTGTAGTTTTGCCTTCAAAGCTCTTACATGTAATAATTTAAGATTTCTGGGAATTTTATTATAAATACGTACACACATTGCAAGGCAGTTTTTGTTATACTTTGTCAGTCTAGGTAGGTCATCAAGTACTAGCGTGTATGGATCACGTCTGCTTCGCTGTAATACTTCGTTTGCTGACTTAAATAATTTTTTGTTTTTTACTACAAACATACAAGTTTCATAAATATAAAGTGATGGTAGTGGTAACAAACCAAGCTTTTTAAATACTGGTCGACATGAATCGTCAGGTTGCATACCCCAAATCGATCTTATGCACTTTTTTTGTGCAATAAATGCACGGTTCATGTCGATGCTATTACCCCACACGATAAGTCCATAGCGCAGCAACGATTCAACGTAGGCATGATAAGACATGATTGCCGTTTTGAGGTTTGTTACTCTTTTCACTATTTTTAAAGCATATACAAATTTATTGATTTTGCTACTGAGATTATCAACGTGATCTTTCCAATTTATATTTTTATCTATTATAACGCCTAAGAACCGAGTATGTGTAACTTCTTTGATAGTAGGAATGTTGAGATAGATGTTATTTTTGTAATTGTTAGTTTGGTTAAATTGAATGAAGACAGATTTTTCTAAGTTTATTTTCAAACAGTTTATATTTAGCCACGAGAGTAATGAGTCTATAGTATTATTTATTTCAACCTCATGGTCTTTAACAGTATGACATGTTTTGTTGGACGTTACTATGATGGAAATATCATCAGCAAATAATATGCACTTATGTATGGTTATTTTAATGATATCGTTTATATAAATTAAGAATAATACAGGGCCAAGCACACTTCCTTGTGGAACGCCATATTTGTTTAAATTATATTTTGAATAGTGTGATGCCATGTCTTTATTTTTATTAATTTTGTTAATAACGACGCTTTGTTGCCTGTCACTTAAATATGACGATATCCACTGATGCGCAGGACCTCTAACTCCGATAGAATCTAATTTTTTTAATAGTAATTCGTGGGAGACTAGATCAAAAGCTTTTGATAAATCGAAGAAAAGGCCAGTAGTGAGGTAACTTATTTTTTTATTTATTTTCTAACATATGATTTACATTTTTAAATATTAAATATAAAAATAAAAAACATTTAAAAATATAAAAAATAGGTTGCCACCGATATCGGGCACAGGGTCCAAGGTACCGGTGGTGAGGTAATTATTATTAACATTAGAGAGTATGGTTTTCATGAGTGTAAATATAGCTAAGGATGTAGACTTGTTTTTTTGAAATCCGAACTGTTCTTCAGCAATAATTTTAAATTTACTGCAATAATCGATTAATCTCTTATGCATACACTTTTCAAACACTTTCGATAAGATGGGTATAAGAGTTATTGGGCGATAATTATTGACATCAAATTTGTCCCCTTTTTTAAATATTGGTTTTACTATGGAGAGTTTTAATCTGTCGGGGAATATGCCCATTGAAAACGACATATTGATTAGGTACGTTAAGATTTCACATAATTCATCACAGCAAGCTTTTATGATTTTTGTGTTAATTTCATCGTAACCCTCTGATTGGGTATTGCTTAAGGACATTATTTCCTGCCGCACTTCACTGGGTAACATGGGTTTTAGAAACATCGAGTTTGGATATTTGCTTGCACTAAGATGTTGGTTGTTCGTCTTTGCTTTGATCTGTGGTAAGTTGGTGTAATGATCGTTAAATACAGTGGCTATTTTAATTGGGTCTTTAATGTCTTTACCATTTGACTTGATTGTTTCTATGGTGTTTTTAGAGGGTAATTTATTTATTTCGCTTTTAATAACTGACCAAGTTGCTAAGCATTTGTTATCGTGATTGTTAATATATTTTATATTTATATTCTTTTTTGATAAGTTTATACTCTTTTTTAATAAATCAGAGTAACAATTATATTTATTTCTATTGCTTGTATTTTTGTTTTTATAATATAGATAGCGTAGCTTGCGTTTAGTTTTACAACTTTGTTTTAATCCTCTGCTGATCCACTTTTGTTTTTTATTATTGTTATTTACCTTAAGTCTTGTTTTCGGAAAGCAGAGGTTATATAGCAGGCAAAGCCAATCATGGAATTCATTAAATGCGGAATTTAAATCATTATTTAGGTAAACATTGGACCATGACAGGTTCTGCAAGTGAACCTTAAATTTACGAATGTAATCTAAATTAAAGTCTCTTTTGTAAATATAATATTTTTCGGAGTTTTGTGAGGCTGGTTTAATAGGAAAGGTTAACATTTGTGCAGTATCGTGATCAGACAGATGAAGAGGTAGGACAGTAGCATTTGCATTAGTAATATTGCTTAATATGTGATCGATACAAGACAATTTCCGGGTTGGGACATTGATGTGGATTTTATAGTTATAGTTATCTACCAAGTCTTGCAGTTCATTTGTTACATTACCTTTTCTTAGTGTATTTATATTAAAGTCGCCGGTAATCACAATATTCGTTTTAGATTTGTATTTATTTGATAAGTTGTGTAAAAGGTTACCTAATTTGTTTAAGAATTGATGTGGATCAGATTGGGGTGTTCTGTATACACATATTATTACAATTTTATTAGAAGATATTATTTCTACACCGCAGACTTCAAATACATTTTGAGCCGCGTAATTATTTAAGAATATTAACTCTTTATAATTTAGCCCCTTTTTTACGAATATGCAAGTACCACCTCTTTGCTTTTCTCTCGAATAATTAGAAGCCATACTGTAATTATGTATTTTAGCGTAGAGCTCATTTCCTTTTTTTATAAATGTTTCTGATAGGCATATTACATCTGGATCATTATTTAATTCCTTTAATTCTTCAATTGTTATTTCTAATAATTCTTTTTTGGACAAGATACTCGCTATATTTTGGTGCAGTATTCTAAAATTGTGTATATTTTCTTTATTTTCAGGCACGAAAAAACGATTGATTTTTATTCTTATTTAAAACGGGAAAGTAATAGGGTATGGTCCCTTTTGAAGCCTTTACGTCGGGCTGTATATTCACGCAGCGTTCATCGTGACTACTTTCTTTTAGGCATGTAAAGTAATAAGGAATTGTCCCTTTCTTGGGCTCATTTTCACTGGTGTTTGTATTGGAACTTGATTTGTTACGCACTAACCATTTCCGAATAGAGCTAGGGTTCAAGTATTTATCATTATAGTCGCAACAATCAATAGCATAATTTATTGACTCGCATATTTCGAAGTGTTTATTGCGCTTTTTGTTTAAGAAGTAGCATTTTTCATATTTTTTACAAAGGTTTTCTATAGAGTAATTCAATTTATTAACATTTATATGTATATTATTTAAGACATTCAGTACAATCACACAGTTATTTTTAAATTTATCTAATATTATTTCTAGCTGAGATAAGATTAGTGTCGGATTATGGTCGTTTTCACCTACACATATAATTAATTTGTCATCAGATGAGAATTCGCAATTTCTACAGTTGGCTAAAATTTCTCTGGTCGGAGCATTCGGTTTCGTTTCAGCGACGACTCTGTACCTCTCATACTGTGTGTTGGCACGCGAGCGTGATATGGCTGCTGCTAGTCCGACGCACCGCTGGGAGCCGTAGATAACTATCTTCTTTTCGTTAGTTGGTGTCAGCCACTTCGTAGCATTAGGCATAGTGTTTAGACTCGTATTTTGTGTAGCTTTTAGAGACTCATTCTTATTTATGTAGTGATTATGCCGCATCAGTTCTTTAATGCGACCAGTGAGTTTTGAGATCTCTTGTTCTGCGACCTGTAGTTGTTGTTGTAGAGTGTCAATTTCTTGTTTCAGCAATGTTATCTTCTCGTAGTCATTATTGGTAAAGGGACCGTCTGAAGTTGGTGAGGTTTGTGCAGTGGACATGTTGTTCTGTTGTGTAAGGGAACAGTTTAACTTCTGATTGGTATGGCTTATGACAGATTCCAGTCTCTGGTTTTTTACAGTTAACTTTTTTATTTGTTCCCGTAAGTCACTGTTTTCTGATAGCAAATCTCCCAGTTTATTTTCTGTACTTTCAAGTTTAAGTGTAAGTTGAGTTATTGTGCACCTCATTTCTGAGGTTGATACTAGGTCAGTTATTGTTTTATCAATACTTCTAGATATCTTGGGGGTACTGTATGATTCATCAGAAGTCTCGCATTCTGTGAGTATGTGTGAGTCAAATAGCATAGTGCTGTGTTGTACTGGCGATTGGTGTAGCGTTTCATCATTTACATTTTCATTTATGTTAGCAGCTAGTTGTATCGGAGACACTGGTTTAGTGAGTGGTTGCTTTTTCCGTAAGGTAATATTAGACTGTACATTATCGTCTGCATATTTCTTATTTTTTATGCACAACTTACACCTCCATTTCTTTTTAGCTTCTGCGTCCTTAAGACGATATGTTGCTTCGGGATAGCCGTCGCAGTCTAGCTCGTATCTATTTTTGCAGGCAGAGCATAGAGCGGTATTTTTTATATAGACCATTTTTTTACATTTATGACAAGGTACCAGTGGCGCCATCTTACGGATACTGTTGTTATTTCTTGTCAAATTTAAGGACATTGTAGTAATAATAACTTACAAATATTATTTGAAAAATGTTGCTCTTAACGAAAAGCGAATGCACGTAGTGGGATTTGAAGTCACGGACATTCACGTGGATTTGTTGAACGGCAAAAGTAGGACTCCTTTGTACGGGGCTACCGGTACTTAATATTTGGTGTCGAATTTAGTGTGTGCTTTCTGGTTATTAGATGTTTATACAAACAAACAATCCGTTATGGCAATTTAAATTCAAATCACTTTTTGGCGTCACTTTTTTGAAAACTTTGTTGTTATTTTTTAAAATGTTATTGTTTTTGCACTAAACTTACTTTAATGTTTATAAAGTTTATAGAATACGGTATTTTATGTTTTTACACTTTGTTTTATTATGAATTTAGTTACTTTACACACTTTTTTTTTAATTGCACTCAGAGTTATTGTTTTTCTTAATTATGTACACTGTATCTTAATAAGCACTGTTTCACTATATTGTCTCGTATTAACTACTATATGTGTCACATACTAGTTAAGTTTCATACACTTTAATTCACTATTTATATTTTTAAAGATTTTTTATTACGGAGCACTTTTATTTTGCGTGAGGCCCAGCCTTTAAACTCCTAACCCGAACCTAAACTAGCACGTAAACAACATTTTTTTAAAATAAATTAAACAATTTCGAAATTGTCGAATTTTTTAATCGAATATCTTTTAGAATAAAAGAGATTTATTTCAGAGGTAGATGGCGCTATCACATGAAATTATTTGTTTTTTTTTTAACTAAAAACCGTAGCGCGATTTAGACCAGGGCAACGCCATCTATCGAGCGAGCATGCAGTATTTATCGCACTGCATTAATATGAAAGATTTTATCATTATTCATTTTATTTTAACCTAGCTTTTTTATTCATATGTATGTATTTTTAATACATAATAACAATATACCACACTACGTAACAATAAAACAAATAGTAACATTTTGTACATAAATAAATAACAAAGTTATCAATGCAGTCAAAATTCATACACAATGTTCTTGAAAAACCGCAAATATAAATTTGTTTCCTATTTTTTTATTAAGTTTTAAGGTTTTTATAATTTTCCCTTTATATGTAGCCAATAACCTATCTTGGTGCCAAATTTGAAGGTTCTAAGTTTGCTAGAAGTACCTTAGACTTTTGATGATCGGTCAGTGAGTGAGTCAGTGACAAAATGGTGTAACTTTGATCGCTCATAACTCGTAAACTATTTATTCAAATTTCTTGTAATTTTGGGACTGAGCTTGTTCTAATACTTACTCTTGGTCATCGAAAACCTAAACTCCTAGCTTTGTTCACATGGAAGATACAGGGGGCTGAAATAGCCGCGAAACGCTTCGAGAAAAGATGGTACGGCCGTGCCCGCTTTGCTCGAGTCTTGGCTGGGGCACTGCCGTGCCCTCAGATTGTTTGTATTGGCTGATAGCTCTGTCAAGTGCACTAAAAAATAGTATGATCATACTATAAGGCGCCATTAAGCTGTGACTCAAAATCGCAGGGATTATAGTATCAGCGATGAGCAATATTTAATAATAAAAAGTTCATTGATAACTCTTACTAACTAGATAAGATACTAAGAATTTATATAATAAATGTAGGTAAGTATGTACCTATAACTCACACCTAAGTTTTTTGAGTACATACCAACCAAACTGCGTATATAAAGCATTAGAATTTACTTCGCAGTACATTAGTGAAAACCCTTGAGCGAAAATCCAAAACAAAAAGGTATTTCACTCAAAAACTTCAATTCAAACATAAACAAAAGAGCAAACCATACTCTATTTCAAACACCTTAAAGTTCAAAATCCAATGCACCAAGTAACGTATTGGTTTTTGCATTAGGCCGGATTTTCACCTTATCACAATACAAAATGCACTCTATTCCTTAAGCGTTAAAGTTCAAATTACCACGCATTCCAAAATTGGCTTTGTTGGCGCCAATTTTCATCTATGGTAGTTAATTATAGAAGTTTAGGGTTCTGTCAAAACATTTTTAGTTCCGTATACGTCCTTCCAGTTTAATTAAGATTAATTATTGCGAACGAGTAATGAACTGGACTCTTCGAGTGTGTCATTCGAAATCCATTATTAGAGTTACACTGCTGGCCGGGAAAAAGTATACCTACTCAATTTTTTCTTATATTTTACTACTAAAATGAAAATTTTATATATTCTATAAAAAATAATATTCAATCTATACTTATCTATACAGTAAAGAGGACAGATTTTTTTCTTCGTTTCTTTGTACCCTGAAGGCTCCGAAACTACTAAACCGTTTTGAGAAATTCTTCGAACTGTTGGAAAGCCACACTTTTCCCGAGTAACATAGGCTATATTTTATCCCGGTGCAGTAGTTCCTATGGGACGCGGGTGAAACGGTCGGAAATCGGGTTGTTAAAAATTATTATATTTGTTTTTTTCCACTATGACTTTACAAATAATAAACTGAGTGAATAGACTAGTTTGCCCCACATTAAAGTTAGAACAAAGTTTCTGACCTGAGAACTTCTGTGTTCAGTGGCAGACATAAAATTAATAGAAATAACTGTCTGCGTGATCATTACACGTAAATGTTAGTTGGACACGCTCATCCTTTGTATATCTACGTGTAACTTTAGTAGAATGGAATGAAACTTTTAATAGATATTTTAGCAGTAAAATGTGTGCCAAAGGGAACGTAGGTACTAAAATGAGTTTGGTTTTTTTTTCATATTTTTTAGGAGTTTTTATGTTGTAACTGCAGAAATTATTCAATTTAGAAACACTATTTTAATAGCAACTCCGGTTCTTATACTTGTTTCCTTTTTTGCTGATGTAATAAAGAGGAAATAATTTTTGTTTGTTTATAAAAGGCTCTGAAACTACCGAAACGCTTTGATAAATTCTTTCGATTTTGCAAATCGAGACTATTCCCGGGTAACATAGACTTTTTATGATCCGGGTACGGGAAGAAGTTCCTAAGGTCACGGGTGAAACCGCGGTGAAACAGTAAGTAGTTTATAAAAAACGCAATTACAATAAAAAAATACAAAGAAATGCAATATCAGTGGCACAATGCCAGTATATTTCCACAAGTATGTACCGTTGTAACTCACTTCCTTTGCATCACCATAAAGTAATGAAAGAACTTTTTTATATTTTTAAATAAACATAAAAAGTCGAGTGTGCACAAAGTATTATTAAATCTACTGTTGTTATACCCGGCTTTCTCGTAAAATAACAATATGTCGCACTTCAAGATCTGAAGAGGTATAACTCAAACATTTAGTTTTTTGTGCTATGCATATCATCAAATTCCTTGGACACCCATCGACCAACAAAACAGATTTTAAAATATGTTCTAGCTGCTTCAAAATAGAATTTTTCTATAGAGAACATTTTTACAACGCACAGGGATGGAAGAATATTTTTTCATATTTTCAGAAAAAAAGTGATTTTTTGACTTAACCCTCTTTAGATGTAAGTATGCGATGTGATGACATATGACATTTTCTTCTAATTTTCCCGTTTCTTTTTTGTTTTTTTTTTACACTCCTCGTTCAGGAAACGTGGCATCAAAAAGCTCGTGATGTTTTATTGCATTTTCAGTGCCAGTTTGTTAGCAAAATGTTTTTAAACATTAAATATTTGTAATCTGAATATTGTCGGTTTTATTTTTTGTTTAGTCTCGAGATTCAAGTTCATTGGCATTCGCAAGGTTGGATTGCGTAATTTTATTTCTCAATTCCTTTTTATTTGAAAAAGTTATATGTTTCAGATCCATTTTATTAAGGGTATTGCATAACATGTGTGACAGTGCAAAATAAATATCTAAAATATTAAGTCATGTAAATCATTTCTGTGATTTGAACATTTAATAGCAGTCGTTACTGGTAGTCAGAAGCCGGTAATCGGCGAGTAGTCTTGCCAAAGGATATTGGGCTGCGCGGGTAACTGGGTTGAAGAGGTTAGATAGGCAGTCGCTCCCAGTAAAATAGTGGTATTGAGCTGTATCCGGTTAGGGTGGAAACCGACCCCAATATAGTTGGAAAAAGGATAGGCATATGATTAAGTTATGTAAATAAATGAGTATTTAATACATCGTCATACTTTTGCAAGTTGCATAATGCATACATGGCAGGTGCATAACAACAAATTATGCAAAGACTAAGACATAAAAAAATGAGAAAATTAAATATTCGTACTTTACGATGCCCGCCAATGTAATATAAAACTAATATTATGAAGTACACCCTCATTATTTTAAAGGGACATTTCATATGCGAATAAATAATATTAAAGTCTATGTAAAAAACTTAATGTCGTGTTGAAAAATAGTGAGGTAGCTAGTTGGTAGCAGAAATGACCATACTATATTATATTGACAGGTCTCGTTATAAAAAATAATTATGAATATTTCTCATACATTTTTATTTTAATTTTCCACTGTGTGAAATTCTGACACCATGTCATCGTAGCTTGTCACGGTCTAATAATAATTATAGGGTTTATTAGAATATGTGATAGTATGTAGGTATGTAAATTAATGGATGCTTAATTATAATCATACAGACAGATCGTGTTATTAAAAGACAGTAATATTATTCGAGAAACAAAATATTTTATTGGCAAAAATAAGTAAAGATTAAAAAGGCAGAAGTTTCATTTTTCGATTCCACAAAAAATGCATTTTCTCTCTTCTTTCTATCTTATCTTTCTTAGAAGTAAAAAACTATTCGTAACACTATAACCCCTTTTATATACATACTAGCCGTTTTCCCGCGGTTTCACCCGCGTCCCGTGGGAGCTACTGCCCGCACTAGGATAAAATATAGCTTATGTTACTCGCAGATAATATAGCTTTCTAATGGTGAAAGAATATTTAAAATCGGTCCAGTCGTTTTTGAGTTTATCCATTACAACCAAACAAACAAAGTTTTGCTCTTTATAATATTAGTATAGACAGATATAAAAAATATATAAAACTACCCGTAACACTACAACCCCTTCTTATATTACAATGACAATCATACTAGTATGTATTAGGCACAGATCCAATTCCCACTACATATAAGATGATTTTCCAATAGAAAGCGACTAGGTTCTAACCGTTCTAACATAACATTGCAATTAAACTTTAACTTGGCGTATTTCAGAGCCAGTCGCCAACTGAAATAACGTTTAGTTAAGCACCTAAGTCCCGGGTTAAGTTTCCGAATTTCATTCTAAGTTAGGTTAAGTGAGTTTGTTATTAAGAAAGTCAGTATTTATGTTCTTTTAAGTGTTTTATGGCCGGTTTCTGTAATATATTCTTTATCCCATATAAGTGATAAATAAACCGCTGATAAAAATCAATTGAAACCAGTCATCACTAGAATTTTTTTAAACAAAATACATATAAGTTATGTATTTATTTCCCAGTCATACAAATCAGGAACCAACTAACGAAGATAATTTACAACACACGTTGACAAATAAAAAGTAGATACATTATAAAAATACCTTTACCCTAATATTTTATGAAAGATTTTCACTTATAATACCACAAGAGCTTCAAAATTATCGGGTATTTCCCGATAGGTTCGTTGCAAACAAATGAAGGAGTCAAGTTTTTCAGGTTAAAAAAATTCAAAATTTTTCCTGAAAAACTTGACGACTTTATTTGTTTGCAGGGAACCTTGAGGGAAATGCCAGATAATTATGAAGCTCGTGTGGTATTCGGGAGATTATTTTTCCGTCCCAAATGTCGGCCACAACCTGTCAGTTTGACGTAGCAACGACCAGAGAAAATATTCAAAAAATTTTCAGTATAATACCATGTAGGTTGTACCACGTGACGTCGAATGGTGCAATTCTATTGGTCGATATTTGGGTCGGAAAAATAATCAAACATAAACTGTTGCACTCAAGGCTTTTGATACTTCATATCTAGCACGCTAATCAAAGCTCATTATATATTTTCTAATAATAAATTAAGTTCTTCGAATACTTCAAAGTAAACATTGTAATTATTTTATACACGAAAACAAATTGTTAGCTGATAAAAGTTGTTACCTTAAGCATGCACTGCAGTGTAGTTTAAAATTAAAATCGTATTAAGTAAGTGTATACAAACTTTGCTATTTATGTATATCGGCATGACGGTGATTTATTGAAGATAAATGAATTTTGAAAACTACATGTTTTCTCGACTGTTAACTGTAGACATACCTGAAACAAACGAACAAATTGGTTAATATATACAATTACTTATAATGATATAATTGCTTATAATTAATTGCTTTTGTTTGTTAAAAAAAAATCTACAATTAAATATATCTTAGGCCAGATAAAACTGCTTGAAAACAGGAACTTTATAATTATCGTGTGCCTTTTCCAAAAATATATTAGAGGATCTTTGAAATATTGTAAACTGAACTATGTAATATACATAATTTATAATACTATTTCATTTTCAGAAAATATGTTCAGTCTGAAATAATGTCAGCCATTTTGAAGCGTGTTTTGTTTTATAATAATGCTATCTGAATACTTGTTAAGTGTCTTTATCATATCATATCGATTTTGTATTGTCTTGAGATTATAATTATTGTGACTAAATCAGCAATAAATGTTTATCAGTACTCGATAATTTGTAGAAGGTCAAATTGTGAAGAGGGCAGTATCTTTCCTGCGTATAAATAATGAAATTCTGTACATTTGCCCTTTTGGGTACATTACCCAGTGACAGCGATGAGGAGCAATTTTTTGATGCACTGTATTAGTTTTAAGTTTTATATGTATATAAGTTTATTTTAACTTTTTAAAATTAACGTAACTAATAATATCTGTTATAAAAATAAAAAAAAAACATAATGAAATTAATGATTATTTCCTGATGACCTAGTTTTTTTATGACCTATTTGGATCGTCATTGTTAAGAAAGTTTAAGGCTGGATTTCACTGTATAACCGTAACCCTATAGCCAGTTGTCAATTTGGTGCCAATTAGTCGAATCGACCCTTTCGTATTCTTTTATTTAAAAAGAAACATTACTACATTTTCCGTAGGTACTTCTTTGAACAAAAATAATCAACTTACATTTATCTTTCCTTTCAAATTAGTACCTAAATATTCTTCAAAAATATGTCAATAAAATTGTATTAAAGACAAAGAAAAGATCGTCGTCACTAAATTAATTTCTACAGAGATCAGAATGAATCAAACAAATTTGTAACTTAAAAACGTATCATTAGGCTTCATTTTCTTTCAAACGAGTGCCTTCAATTTGTCACAGTCGACATAATGATAGATATTGTCAAAGCAAATTGAACCTTGACATGATATAATAAAGTCTACAATCAGTTGGATAGAAGAGGGGATGTTTGAATAGGATATGATTAGATTACACGAGGCATCCTTGCAAGGTTTTGTAATGGCTTGGGAATGAAAGATAAACTGAAAAGGAAAAATCCCACCAAAAACATTAAATGTAAAAAAAGCCAATCCTCTACGCAATTCCTCCACCGTAAAAAGTTTTGAGATCGCATAGAAGCCAAGTGCTGTTCAACTTTATTTGTAATAATAAATCAATATTTTGTGACCATATCAATAGTTTCGTTCACTTTACAATAATATTGACTTGGCCATGAGCACAATAAACTACAAATATAATACAGCATATCTTGGAGAGGTGAAAGTCAATCATGAAGTTTAATATCACAGAATTAAATACTTTTAGTTTTTTCAATTGTTACTAAATGACCGACAGTCAGTATCATCCAAAATCATGAACTGCACATTTACTATGGCGCATGTTTGGTCCATGGTGATCTCAAATTTCAATCAGTCCAATCGTAAAATCATGTCCATATAGAATGTATCAATTCAATGGTATTTACACATTATTTCAGGGAGCGACTATTAACTTGTGCTCATGGCCAAGACAATATTATTGTAATGTGAACAAAACTATTGATATAGTCACAAGATATTGATTTATTATTACAAATAAAGTTGAACAGGACTTGGCTTCTATGCGATCTCAAAACTTTTTACGGTGGAGGAATTGCGTAGAGGATTGGCTTTTTTTACATTTAATGTTTTTGGTGGGATCTAATATATTTTTTGTAGGTCTCCTTCTTCTTTAAGTATATAACAAATTAAATTAACAAACATGCAACTAACTAAATATATAACAAACTAAATCTGTAGACCTAAACTAGCACGTAAACAACATTTTTTTTACATAAATTAAACAATTTCGAAATTGTCGAATTTTTTAATCGAATATCTTTTAGAATAAAAGAGATTTATTTCATTTGAGGTAGATGGAATTATTTGTTTTTTTTTTACTAAAAACCGTAGCGCGATTTAGACCAGGACAACGCCATCTATCGAGCGAGCATGCAGTATTTATCGCACTGCATAAATATGAAAGATTTTATCATTATTCATTTTATTTTAACCTAGCTTTTTTATTCATATGTATGTATATTTAATACATAATAACAATATACCACACTACGTAACAATAAAACAAATAGTAACATTTTGTACATAAATAAATAACAAAGTTATCAATGCAGTCAAAATTCATACGCAATGTTCTTGAAAAACCGCAAATATAAATTTGTTTAATATTTTTTTATTAAGTTTTAAGGTTTTTATAATTTTCCCTTTATATGTAGCCAATAACCTATCTTGGTGCCAAATTTGAAGGTTCTAAGTTTGCTAGAAGTACCTTAGACTTTTGATGATCGGTCAGTGAGTGAGTCAGTGACAAAATGGTGTAACTTTGATCGCTCATAACTCGTAAACTGTTTATTCAAATTTCTTGTAATTTTGGGACTGAGCTTGTTCTAATACTTACTCTTGGTCATCGAAAACCTAAACTCCTAGCTTTGTTCACATGAAAGATACAGGGGGCTGAAATAGCCGCGAAACGCTTCGAGAAAAGATGGTACGGCCGTGCCCGCTTTGCTCGAGTCTTGGCTGGGGCACTGCCGTGCCCTCAGATTTGCAATATTCTTGAAGTAAAAATTGAAGGTCTATAAAGTTTAGTTCACTAGTTCTTTGTTTAGGAACCCCTATTACTTTTGAAGACCGTTTTCCACCAAACCTACTTTAGACTTTTTTCGTGAAATTCGAACAAACTTTTTTTAGAGAGAGCATGAACTTTTACTTAATTAGGTAAGTAGGCATACTATTAATTATAATTTAGGCTTTTTATCGTGCTAAACATAAAACAATATTTCTTCTTCTCCTAAATCGGACACTCTTGGCAAAGTGGTCATGATCATGGGTTGTCTCTGGTGGCCCTTTGCGATTTCTCTCCAATCAAGGTACCAAAATAATATTTAGGTACCGTTTATCACACAAAGAAAGTCTTACCATTAATTACAAAAACATTCAGCAATTTAACACTTTTTTCAGACCCAAATATATACATTTTGTTCCTTTGACACGTTGGAATCATATATTCAATAAGAAATATAGTTTTAATAATTTTATAGACCACAAATGGGCATCATCGATTTAAAAAACCCTTGAGTTAACTTTTCCCATTTTCCCAAGTATTTCAGCAAGTACAGCACAAAATAAATTCATGAGTTGCCATCATTACAGTCTTTTCAAGCAAAATTACTCCAACACATCGCGTTAATTTGTGAGTTAAGCAATTCAATTAAAAAAAATGTTAATGAACTCTCATTAGCGAGGAAAACTTAATCAATATACGAGTGTGAGTTTTTCCTTAATAAACGAGCTAAATTCTAAGCTTGAGTGTTGTTTGCGCCTACTTAATTAAATTAATTGAGTTTGTGTATGTGTGTGTGTAGACACGTGGTATAATAATTATGGTTGTAATTAGGTATTGTAGAGAAGGCAAATATTAGCGTTCATATTTCAGCATTTTTATAATGCTTTTAGTACTTTTTTCTTATCATCGATAAAGATTATACATTGTTACTAGATAACAGATAACTTGCATATCTTCCCTGCTTATGTATTTATATTTAAAATAATCATTAACATAATTACTAACAAAAAAAAATCTTTAACTAAGTCTGACTTAATTACGCTACTTTTTAACAAAATTCCTACCACCACATATCGAATATTTCAAGCAGTAACCAGTATATGGAACAACAAAAAGAAACAACATTATTTATTCAGTGACATATAAAAGAAAATTCAATACTAAAAACATACAAAAACTGTCTGAAACAATACACCTCATATTCTTCACTTATAATATTGCACTTATGATGAAAAAAAAACCTTTTAGCTCCATTCAAAGAACAATGAACACTTCTCCGTTTAGAATTATTCCCTAGTCTGATTTCTTTTTACATTTTACTCGAAGATTTTTCTCAACTAAGCGAACAAAAAACAAGAAATAAATTCACTGAACAACTGTCTGCTTTAGTAATTGTCTACTCAATATCATCCGTCTAGCTTTTTCCCAAATATGTTTGGGTCGGCTTCCAGTCTAACCGGCTGCAGATGGGTACCAGTGTCTTACAAGGAGCGACTGCCTATCTAACCTCCTCTACCCAGTTACCCGGATAACCCAACACCCCTACACAAAACTGGTTGTCAGACTTCTGTGTACCCGTAACGACTGCCAAAGATATTCAATGACACCCGGGACCTACAGTTTAACGTGCCCTCCGAAATGCAGATTTTCCTCAAATAAGTGAAGAAAAAGAAAACAGTGTCTGTTTTAGTTATTGTCTAAAAACAAAAGAAAAAGTCGATATGGTTTAAAAAGTTCAAATGAACTTCGCTAGATGGCTTCCAACATTGATAGGTACGGAATTTAATTGCTGTTCCCGATGGGATATCAGCTTTCCCAAGCCTTAGGGGATGGGTTAAGGTAGAAGCGTTAGCGAGCGCGGAATCGGTAGAGAGATGTAGGTGAATTCGTAAATTTTGTGTTATGCAACATCAAAAACGCAGAACGAAGTGAATGTGAAAATTGGGAGTTTGATGGCAGTTAATTCTATTAGGAAAACGAAAAGGAAAATTATCAAAATTAAAGAAACGTCTACAAGGTTTCAAAAGTTTCAGTGAATTCTAATGTCGTTATGATACACTTTTCTTACAAAGCGTAAAGGGAATTGACATTTTGAGACAAATGCGACTCCTTCAGTATTTAAATCTTGATTCTCCAACACACGTGCTTATAATTACACAAAAGTGTAAAAAATCATATATTCAAAATGGTAGTGGCATTACATAACCTACCTTAATGCAAAGATTTTTAATAACCACAGGTACGAGTACAAAGCCAAACCTTGGTAGTAAAATAAACTTTGTAAAGGCCTAAACCTTATTAAAACCAATTCTCCCAGCTAGGCAGACATCTGTTTATCTTAGATACGTTTTAAACTAAAATGGCAGCCGTAAATGAATGTTAGACTAAAGTTAGTTTGTTTGTAGAACTCATAAATGTTGGTAATGTTTAAATATGGAGAATCAAATATTAGTGTATTTGAAGATAAATGGGGTCGGTGAATTGGTATAGTCTCTGCAATCATGGTACTTTATATACACCGACTTTCGACTAGCTTAGAAATACAATAAAGAAAGCATAAAAGTAGATATTTAATTGTAAAACGTATGTTTGAAAAAGGTGACAAATATTGAATGGTTAAAATATGGATATGAAAGAATGTTAACAAAAGGGATGACAATGATGTCTTCCTAGTCGATTGTCGGCCACGGCGGCTGTTCTCATATAAGGAGATTAGCCAACTGCGCAGGACATATTTTAGTGCACACGCATTTGCGCAGACACAAGTGCACTCACTATTCCTTCACTCTCATAGCCCGATGGAAAAAAAAAATAAAAACAATTTAAAACGAATATCGATGCCAATAAAGAGAGTCCCTAGAATTGCCACTTTTTATGAGAAATAAAGCCCGAATATAGTTAATTCTTTATACGTAAATATGATCCCAACCTATTTTCTACCTTACATCTTTTCCAAATAGCAGATAATACCAATACCTAGAAGAATAAATTGCTACAGCCATTTCCGAACACAGATATTCGAAGAATCTCTTTCAAGTAGTTATAGGTATTTTATTCATAAATACATGACGTTGTTAGTTGACGTCAATCTAACCAGGAAACTAGCGTGTGATAGAATATTTCCATCTGTTTTGTATGGCTGAATAGTTTTGGGTATATTTTGGAAGTTTGTTACTATGAGCATTTTTTTACTTCTTTGTATTAACTCTAAAAACACAGTTGATTATTAATGCACATATTTATAGTCCAATAACAATGAAATAATTTTTTGAATCGCGTAACTTTTCTCTTGAACTTTGTGAATAATTTTATAAATACACAATTTAGTGACAGTAACAGTAATAGTGCCATATATGTAATATTAGTACACTATGAAAAATTTTGGGTACTAAAAAATGAGCTATTTATGTATGTAATTCATACTCTTTAAGGCCTTATACAAAAAGGTAGTAGCCCACGCCTACCAAAGCTTGTGTTGTCTGGTTCATTCTAGCAACAGTTAAATAAAGCAAGAAGATTGAAGGTATGTATCCACCGCTTAAGTTTTTAACTTAGACCAAATCGGAACCAGCAGACAGTAATTATTAAAGAAGTTCGCGTATAAACGTGAAAGGTAGCCGTCTTCAATTAAAAGTTTGGCTTCATCCACAAGCCAGGTTTTGTTTGATTTATTTATTATAGTATTTAGCTTATGTATAAACTATACACATTACCTACCGATATAATGACTTTTTTATCGATGGCAAAAATCATCAAATGACCCCTCCCGTTGTGGCTTAGCAGCGGCGAGATAGTGTTAGACTTTTACCGTCTTACCACAAAAACTTTTTAACGTCAGTTTATGCCTTGTCTAAAAAAATGTCAAATTATGACGTTGACATATGGTTCATTTTGCAGCAAAAATTTTATTAGACAAGTGTAAAACAGGGTTTAAAGTTTTTGTAGTAAGGCCCTTACTAACTAAAAATTCATCGTGTTCCTTCGTAGGCCTTTTATGTACCAGGACCGCGGTAACTCTTTCGAACAGTCCAGCAGCCCACCTATATAATGACTTTACTGGTATTGGGTCATAGGTATAACAGAAAATAACAATTATAAAATGAGCAACTGCTTCATCAATTTGTTAAACTAAAAGTTGAAAATAGGACTTTTAAGTAAGAAAAGGTCTGAAAATTTGACACTCATAAAAAAATAAGGGCATTACCTTTAAACGAAATTCTCAGAAAACCTTTTAAAGATGCTCTATCCAAAAATAAAAACGCCAAATTAAAACCGACTTAACCTTTAAAAAGTAATCCATCCTACGAAACGAAGCTCTAACATCCGTCAAAAAATTCCAATAACAAAACTGGATACCATTTTTCATTTCGTAAAAATTCAATATTGACGGAAAAATCTGTTACACGAGTTGTGACGTCACCACTCAGTTCATGACGTCATGAATAATGGTAGGAAGTGATGTACCGTAATATTATACAGGGCTACAAAGGGCTGGCAAAGGATTAATTTAATACGAAATTAATTTGTTTTAATAAAACTTTTTGGTTTGAGGATGGAAGTTGAAATTAAAGGCTTATGTGATAGCCACGGTTTTTTTGTTGTTTGTGGTGGTAAAACTTTTAGGTTCTAAAAAAGTGACGTAATAGACTTTAAAGGTTTTTATTTCACTAGGCAAAATGTACCTATGGTAAATGGATCGTACGCCTTATGTGGTAAAGGCAGTCTTATTTATTTCTTACTAGATTCTTATAGCGGTTTCACCCGAGTCCCGTGAAATCTAATCCTTTGTTAGTTAGTTCGTTGGTTTGTTTACTTGAATACGTTAGTGTAAAAAACTTGTAAGATACTTTACAAGCAGTTACAGGTAAACTTTAATAGCCAAGCAGCATCAAATAAAACCAAAAAGATAAACAAGGAATAACAAAACAGAAATTCCACAATCTCAGAAAGAAAACTATTCAAATAACCCAAGTTTTATCTCGCCGAAGCAAGCTGTTTTCACGTTGAAGCAATAAAAACTAACTTTTGCTCTTTCTTGTATTCGTTTAGATAACATTTTCATTTGCAGTAGCTTAGGTTAGCTAATTTAAATTGTATTGTGTATTTAGCGGTACAAGTTGGGTTTTGTTAGCAGTTTTAATTATTCTAGACAAATGAATATTCTAGAAAGTTCCGTTTTATATTGTAAGGGGTGACTTTTCTGAAGTTGTGTGCTCCCTTTTCTGGTGTTGTAACTATTAGTAAGTACACCCACGCTTATCGATAAAAATCTGTTATTCTGAAGTTAATTGCTAGTTTCATCAAAATCCATTTAGCAGTTATTGCGTGAAAGAGTCACAATAAAATACTTTTTGTTCCCCATTTAAATTGATTCTAAAGTGTTGATGTGAAATCGCGACAGATAATCAGAAAGTAAGAGTTAGGTTAGCAGGTACACTATAACAAGTTCTTAAGGTTTAGTGTGTTTAAAAATTAGATTGACATAATTAACCTATCAAGCCCATCAAATCCCAATAGTCATCAGAACCTATCATTAGCAGCCAATAAGCTTCTCAGAAGCCAACAGAGATAACCTGACAGACTAGACATCTCCCTATTATGTGCATTGATCACCAATATAGCTGACCTGACAAGACAAGACGATGTCTGTCTATTGAACTAAGTTAATATGTCATTAACTGGTTTTAATGAAGTGAAAATAACTTGAAGATTAATACATATTTACTTAATTCGATGTTAAAAATATCCAATATTGCGCTCACCAACCAGCGCTGGCTGTGAGTATGGGAAAATTCCCCAGCTTGGGGGATTCCTGTGTCCAGAAGTGGACATTTTAGGCTCTGACGAGATTAACTTACAAGACAGTTAAACATCGTTGGGCTTATCCCAGCATATATATATTTGTATTTCCGAGTGAACTCTTGTATCGAGAGAAAAAATCTCTAGTGTGAAATCGCAGTAAGAGAAATAAAAATTGGAACTCTTTAAAGATAAAATGATAACATCTAGTGTTACATTCCACCAAGTATTTAAGTTTTCAAAACACACTCGGACGAGCACACACTCAACTATCTACTCAATACACACTAAAATAAAACAAAACTATGGAACCGATTTGAAAAATTCTTTCACTGTTGGGAAGGTACTCTATCCCCAGGTAATATAGGCTCCATTTTATCCAAGTACAGGAAGAAGTTTTCTCCAGGACGCGGGTGAAACCATGAGAAAACAGCTAGTTCTAAAAAAACAATAGGACCTTATGATAACAAATTCATACAGTATCATAATCATCTGCACGATATACGAAAGAGGTGCTATTGCACTCGTAAATATAACACTCAAAATAGAGACAGCAATATAGGATATAACGAGGGGAAAAGAGATGGACACACCATGGAGTTTATTACACGAAACGAAGTTATGATAATAAGGGTGATTTGTAACGTTTTTATGGTGTTTGAGACTATTGTTTTGGGGAGGAAATTATTTTTGCCGAGCCATGGTCTTAAAGGGGAGCAAATATTATTCATGCTAAATATGCTATGCTATGGTATTTTTCATATGTACCGATATAGGTATGTGCAGTTCAGCGAAGCTGCGGGAATCTCCAGAAGTGGTGCCGTTTCCCTGCCATACAAAGGAATCCAGTATGAACAAAGGTGGGGTTTCATCATTAAATTCTGACACTCCCTCCGTGCACAAATACTGAAGTTATGTATTTTTTCGATTTTATTATCCAAGTAAATTGCCAAAGTATTTTCTTGTGTTGCTTGTTGCTACGCAGAATACATTTTTCGGAGACGAACGAGCGGTGCGGTCACCTTTATTCGGAAAATTGTTTCGAGGCGACAATTATTTTGATTCATACTGGAAATAGATGCAGATAGACTGCATCTATTTCAACTATAAGGCTACTCCAATGTAGTTGAGTAAAGAAGGCTAGAAAGATGCCATGATATTTCACGTAATACCTAAGCTCAAGGCGTCCAAACCAACTTTATAACTGTACGGTTCAGATTTTTCAGCAACAAAGTCAGTGGTTCTAAATCATTGTTTGTTATTACTCGTCCAACTCATAAATTGCTGTTAAAGCCATAACTCGTGTTTGTACGTGAGCTCGTAAACGGCTTACGTTATTTTGATGCGGTGAGGTGAAAAATGCTATGTGGGTCAGTGCAAAGGTATCAGTTTTCTTTCCTACTTAGTAAGGGATAGTTTACTTAAGTAGGCTAGTTGGGTTATTTTAAATACGTAGCAAAAGTTGCTGTATTCTTATGGTTCGAATATGTCTGTTTTAGTACTCTTTTTAGTAGCGATATAAGCCAACGGTAACTTTGGATTTTGTTATATAAGATTTTTTTACATAGTAATAGTGTCAAACATTAGGGTCTTATAGTCTTTACCTTAAGTACTAAATCCATATACATATGTATGTACATATTTCCTGATTTTTGACAGATCTTTACCTAATTTTAACCGTGTGACGTGTTTTTAATGCTACATGCTAAGTCATGGTGGCCTAGTGGGTAAAGGACCAACCTCTCAAGTATGAGGGCGCGGGTTCGATCCCAGGTCAGGCAAGTACCAATGCAACTTTTCTAAGTTTGTGTGTACTTTCTAAGTATATCTTAGACACCACTGGCTGTGTTTTCGGATGGCACGTTAAACTGTAGGTCCCGGCTGTCATTGAACATCCTTGGCAGTCGTTACGGGTAGTCAAAAGCCAGTAAGTCTGACACCAGTCTAACCAAGGGGTATCGGGTTGCCTGGGTAACTGGGTTGAGGAGGTCAGATAGGCAGTCGCTTCTTGTAAAGCACTGGTACTCAGCTGAATCCGGTTAAACTGGAAGCCGACCCCAACATGATCGGGAAAAGGCTCGGAGGATGATGTGTTTTTAATGCTACAAATATTCAACACATTATGTAACTCAAATTCCCACAGCTTAAGTACAAGTAAAACAATAGCCCATCGACATAATGAATAGCACTATAACAACTAAGAGTTGTTAGGAAAACCATAAATAATGTTTTCATTACCAAGAATGGCTGTCTATGATAATATTTTGACAGATACAATGACTGTTTTGACAGCTGCCCGTATGATTAGTTGTCTGTGCGTATTATGTCAACTTGTCGGCTGAAAGTATTTTATATCCTTTCCTTCGGTATTCATAATATTGAATTCAGTGCATTAATTGATTTTAATAACATTATAATCTTGAGCTTTGGAAAAAAATATTCATTTATGTATTTATTTTAAGGGTTACGGGGAGTAAAAGCCAGTAAGTCTGACACCAGTCTAACCAAGGGCTATTGGGTTGCCCGGGTAACTTTGTTGAGGAGGTCAGATAGGCAGTCGCTTCTTGTAAAGCACTGGCACTCAGCTACATCCGGTTAAACTGGAAGCCGACCCCAAGATAGTTGGGAAAAAGGCTCGGAGGATGACGATGTATTTATTTTTAGATCAGTGCATATTTACATTTTTTTCCAAAGTAACCGTTGAAAATTTTTTAAAATGCACATTACCTAAGACTAAACTGAACCCAGTAACATATTAAAAGAACGTCTTAATACTTGGTCTTTGTAAAGCAATTTTGTAAAATTAATAAACTAGTGCACTACAGAACTGCAGTAAATATAGGTATATCTGCTATAAAAGCATTTGCATTAAGAAGATTGGCTACAAAGCATGTTTGTGGAATCATTTCTTTTGTCTACTGTTTGCGTAATAAGGGCGCGTTTAGACAGAATGATAAAACTAGTTAGAATTCTTTATTTTTTGGTGTAGACCGTAAGTCAAATATTGAGATCGGCTACACGAGGACATTTTGGTGTTAGGGGTCAATTCTGACGAGAGCTAGCATTCTTAAGACCAATATGTCACTGCATAAATAACACAATTTTTTCTTCTGGACTCACTCTAGCAAACAGAAGTGAATTGCGTACAAACATTTGTACGCAAAATATCCACGAAACTGCAATCTGTATGTGCGAACACAAATGCTAGTAGTGGACTTACACCGAACTTTTGTGCTCGGATAATTTTGGTGAAAACGTGTCATTACAGTATTCTATAGAATGTTATGAAAACGCAGAGATAACCACGAAAAAATGCCTTGTTTCTGATAACATAAAAAAAAGTAGGAATTAAATGAGATTCATGTTATGTAAACGCATCCTAAGATGACTGTTTGACTTGCTTTTTCAGTTACCCTATGTGGTAGCTCTAGTTTCTTTAACTCTGTTTTATCTGGGTTTGAAAGGATTGAGATAGTAGTACGCATTCGTGTGTTTTTGGATATTGAATAATACCGGCTTCTCCGCACCTGGATAAAATGTAGTTGGGAGATCTTCTAGCAATATTTTATTCATTTTTATTTATTTATCCATTTAATTAAGGCATCAAACAAGTACCCTATAGATTAGTGCCGAAACTGCGATTTTTCAATTTATTTTTTGCCTTTTCAGTTCGATAGTCAAGACTTTTATCACCAACAGTTGGATTCCAGAATACTATTTTTAGATTTTGCTTCAAAAATAAATCCAACTCAAAACATTAATCACCAAAAATACAACCTTAAAATAATTCCATTAACTTTCAATACACATCAAAGCAGAACCCATCAGAATCAGGATTAACAGCTTCCCCAGAACACAGTATTGACATCTTGAGACCACAAAGGATTTGGTAACGGCCTGATTGCAAAAAAAATGTATCCCCCGGGATATCCGGGAAATGTACGGTTCTTCACAAAAATCCGGGCAAAATAACGTTCGAATTACTTTCAATGGGATTTGTTATGCTTTTTTATATTTATGTAGCTGTGTATATTTTTGTGTCATCATGTTTGTCCGATGAATTAAATTGGTGTCTTTGAAGGAATGATTATTTGAGAATTTGTAGCTTGCTAGGGTTTTCATGATTTTGTTTCGTGATGTTTGGGCATTTTTAAATTGCAATGATAATAAGTTATATGAATGTTTAAAGGCAGTCTATTGGAAGTACAAATCATGGGAAAAAATATTATTTAATAAAATCTACCGAATTCACATACATATATTCGAAACAGTTAAGGCATACTAAATAGAAGTAATTTGCCAAAATTAATTTATGCTGGTTTAAAAAACTGAAACACGACCTAAAATAAATTAACCCCTTTTCAAACATAAAACTTAATTCCCAAAGTTTTTATTGTGGTCTGAAAATAGAGAGGAACAGGCGAAAACCAAGCGTTTTTCCTGAAGCAGGTAAACTTTCTAAAAAATATGGAAATGAAAAAGGTAAAGTTTTGCTTCGACTAAGTTTTAAAATATAGCGAGGGTTTTTGAAGGACTTCGTTCAGTTTATAAACACTTCAGGCTCGTATAGTTTTTCTGGGTAGAAAAATATTTATTATGTTATGAGAAACTAGCTTCCACCCGCGGCTTCGCTCGCGTACAGTTCGGTTACATCGCGTTTCCAAGAGAATTCTTCAAAAGTCCGGGATAAAAACTCCTATGTTCTTTCTCAAGGTCAACTCTATCTCTGTACCAAATTTTATTATAATCAGTCCAGTGGTTTAGACATGAAAGCGTAACAGACAGATAGAGTTACTTTCGCATTTATATAATATTAGTAGGGATTTTAAGTTAAGTTTTGTCCGGTGACTGGGTTGACGTTGGTAAGTACCTAAATAGTTTTCCTAAATAAGATTTGACTGAATCCAAGTTTCAATTGTTTTAAGCGGCGATAACAGTTCAAATTCAATCACTCTGTAATGTACACCAATAAATAAACTCTTTTGCAAAAAAAGCGGGCACCTATGCGAAATCTTGGTTTTATGGACTTTAGGTATGTTTCAAATGGTTTTAATGATTGGAATATGTTGCTAGCATCAAAAGGGGTAGCCAAGCATGCGTAAGAGTGTATTCTAAATTTGAATTTCGGAGAATTGCTAAGAAAGTGGTAAAACCTTGTTTTAGACCAATTCTTAGCAGAAAGTTTGTTGTTGTTTCGAGAACTTATTGATGTGATTTTCAGAAAACTGATAATGCAGTTTTAATAAGTGGTTGTTATACCCTTCTGTTACATCAAAACATTTTTGAAAAACTATACACATTTTGTAAAATTTTCGCCTGTACCAAATGGTCCATACTGATGATTGATGGCAATGTTATGAGTTTCGACATTTTTGAGTAAACTGTTTTACTGTTTTGATATTGAACTCGAGTGTTTTAAAATATCCCTTTCTTTTTATTAAACATGATTTAGAGGTGTATCAGTACTTTGGGCTGCGACAAAACCAATTTTAAGTTGGGAGTACCCATCACAAATCGTCTCCTATCAGACTTTGACATTTTGCAAAAATCTTTACAGAGTGCAAAATACAGAAATTATCGCATAGACTATGAACACGAGACTTTTAGATTTCATAATTACTAATTTTTATACAAGGTCAACTCTTGGGAAACTCCGTAGATCTCTGAACTTCTATGAGTCTGAGCGTTCAAATAGCGAGTTTTCATTCCACCTACATTTTATTAAATAAACCTGTCTGCACTGAGGTTTTCTGGTATTTACAGCACTGTCCAGCCTAAATCATAACAATATTGGGCTACCTGATAATTTCTGAAGAAACATACGTATGACCAATAATTTTGAATGTACGAGTCCCTTTCAGCAAAATGGTCGTTTATTGAATCGACACCTATGGAGTTAACGAGAGCTTCTACGAGGCAATAATTTAACTTTTTGGATAGCTTTAACCCTTCTCATTATTTTTCATATTGTTATTTTTCCATTTGTGACCAAATTTGGCATTTTTTTAATGTCAAAGTCTAATAGGAGACGAGTTGTGATCGGTACTCCAAACTTAAAATTGGATTTGTCGCAGCCCAAAGTACTGATACACCTCTAAATCATGTTTAATGAAAAGAAAGGGATATTTTAAAACACTCGAGTACAATATCAAAACAGTAAAACAGTTAACTCAAAAATATCGAAACTCGTAACATTGCCATCAATCATCAGTATGGACCATTTGGTACAGGCGAAAATTTTACAAAATGTGCATAGTTTTTCAAAAATGTTTTGATGTAACAGAAGGGTATAACAACCACTTATTAAAACTGCATTATCAGTTTTCTGAAAATCACATCAATAAGTTCTCGAAACAACAACAAACTTTCTGCTAAGAATTGGTCTAAAACAAGGTTTTACCACTTTCTTAGCAATTCTCCGAAATTCAAATTTAGAATACACTCTTACGCATGCTTGGCTACCCCTTTTGATGCTAGCAACATATTCCAATCATTAAAACCATTTGAAACATACCTAAAGTCCATAAAACCAAGATTTCGCATAGGTGCCCGCTTTTTTTGCAAAAGAGTGTATATTACAAGGGAAAAAAAGTTTATTTTAACTACAAATTTTAGAGTCTCGATAAATCACCCACCCAGTTTCAAAAATTTTCTAAGAGTTACCCTTCGTAACCGGCTTTTTAAAGGCACGTCAATTAAAAACAGATTAGCAATAAACTGAAAGCTGATTATCCAATCACAAGCTTACTCTCCTTTCACCATCTTTTCCGAGAAATTAATTAAAATCATATTTTAATACCTGTCAAACGTCAATCTTTTTCTTAGTAAAAATCTAGGTGAAGTTAAAATAAAATTGTTCGGTGGAAAAACCTTGTGACTGAAGTTTTATATAAATTCCTTAAATAACTTTTCAAAATAACGTCCTATAGATCATCATCATCATCAGCCTTTTTACTGTCCCACTGCAGGGCATAGGCCTCTTCTCATACAGAGAAGGACTGAGCGTTAATCACCACGCTTGCTCAAGACTGGCTTTTAACAACATCGTCATTTGCCTTTTCTGAACTATGTTGGGGTCGGTTTCCAGTTTTCCAGATACAGCTGAGTACCAGTGCTTTACAAGGAGCGACTGTCTATCTGACCTCCTCAACCCAGTTACCAGGGCAATCCAATAATCCAGGGTAAGACTGGTGTCGGCTTCTGACTACCCGTAACGACTGCCAAGGATGTTCAATGACAGCCGGGACCTACAGTTTAATGTGCCCTCCGAAACACAGGCATTTCGCGTAACAGTCGTGTTTTACAAAGAGCGACTGGTTGGCTTGGCACAACATCAGTACCATTAGCAACATCAATTAGTTTCAGAGTTCAACAAAATTTGAACCACGCAACAGTCTACTGGAAGTCTAAATATAAAAACGCGTAGACAGTTTGTTCTACGTCATTGCGTAAAGACAGCAGTTATTTTTACGAATACCTATACGGTTTCACGTTGGAGCTCTGCCTCATTAAGACGCCATGGCATCGCCGGCTACGTATCCAAGCGGTTAATATTGAAATGTATGGTACCTAACTCACTTAGCGACGGTTTGACAACGTCGCCAAATTGGAAGCGTCGCCACGAGCTTGAGATCTCTACGTGGCATCTGGATACTCTGGCAGCTTAGCGACGCGACGTTGCCACGGTTGCCACTATAATGTACACGGTAAAGTGCACCTTGCTCACTCAGTCGCCACTGTCGTCGCCAGTCAGTGATTTCTTCTACTAACTGACTATCGAGACCCCATGGCCACTCGACTTGGCGAACTTCGGATGCCAGAAGTAGTCAGAGCCTGGCGTCTTAATGAAGCGAAGCTCTTAGTATAATATACTTCAAAAGTCCGGTACTAAGCTCACGTTTTTGTGGTTTGCCTAATACCGTTTTCCTGGAACAATTTTATTACAGGTTTCTGAGAATTATTTCCACGCAATTACTATTGTAGCTTCCCGTGAAATAGATATAAGATATCGTAGAAAATAATTAGAGTAGATAAATAGAATTTGATATTAATATTTACTAGATATAAAATAGTGATCTAAATAAAAATGTATTATTGTCTTAACCTATTCGTATATTTTAAGTAGGTTAGGTGTGGTCAGTTTTCAGGTTTTTAGCCAAAGTATTTTTGTATTTGGGACGTCTAGAAAGAAGAAAGAAAAAAGAAACACTTATTTGCGTAGGTTATGACGCAAACAGACACAAAAGTTCAATAGCACAATTCGTCCGTTTAAAAAAATTAATTAGATGTCGCATTTTAGTGTTTCTATTATTATTTAAAAGTATCCAATCCAAGACACTGGTAGATAAGAAATTATGGCTAGAACAAAGGTTATTGTGTCCGAATAAAATATACAGTTTTTATTTTAACTTTATATCATTTTAAAAGACCTAGGTACACCAATACATAAGAAATACAGACTATATTCTTACATACCCAATCTATCGTTGACCAAACAAAACACTACCGTCGGTCGCTATGACGTCACAGGACCGAACATCCCAAATCTTCCTACACGGTATTCTAATCAAAATACCGTACAACCGATCTCCCAAACTACGTACGTCATTCAGTTATGTCATGTACAACTCGCGTGATTCCAACGTGTACACTTGGAATAGTTCCATGGAACAAGAAAAAAAAGTTTTTAAAATATCGTAAATCAACAGCGTTTGTTGTGACGTCAGAATTCCATTCAGCCGTTTCGAGTCTTCGGGTTCTACTTTTGAAACTCGAATAGTTTCTGTTCGGGTTTTGAATTTATGTTTTTTTTAATGGGTATTTTTAATGGTGGCCTATATTAGGTTGCCAGGTGGTTAATGAACCTAATGATGAAGATTTTTAACCTCTTGGGATTGGAGACTTGGGGCTGAAGATTTTAATTTTGGACAGAAATATCTTAAAATAGCTTGTAAAGACCAATAATTACTTGACCTTTCAAAATTAGCTCGTTCCAAGAAGGTCCTAATAGAGAAATTGCCTACAAGGATAATCATCACAATTTTCATCATAATTGCTAATTAAGAAAATTATATAATTTTCCTATAAAATAAACAGCCACTATATACCTAAAGATTCTAGAAATATGCAAGTTAAAGTAATTAGTGCTATCATGGCCCTGCAAATTGTGTACTTAGCGAAAGCGAGAAAGTTTAACAATAATTACTAAGAACAGGTGTGCAACCTTTATGGAAGCCAATGACAATTTCTGAGTAAAACTGTTTATTTTACAAGGATAATTATAAGTTTTTGTTAAAATATACATTGGCAATTTCTTGGAAATGCTTGTTATTATTCTTTACATTATAGTAATCCATTCTCCATCCATTGTTTGCATTTAACGTATGAAAACCATACAAATGCATAAAATATGTATTTCTTCGAAATTATTAATTAAAAATTATATAGACTTTTTTGGAAGTTCATATGGAGAAGTAGGGCGTGAATTAAATAAAATACCTAGTATACTTTTTATTTTAATTTTGATAAGAAAATATAAAACAGTGAGTTCAGATTGAAATTAAAAGTTTTTGATCGAGTAACAATAGTATAAGCCCCACATTGAAACAGTTCATACTAGATATTTTTATGAGCCAATATTGTTTACGATTTTTTCATAAATTGCTTTATTCTATAGCTACTGGTTTTGGTGCAATGCGAATGTAGGTACTTTATTTGTTTATCGGTAACTGTTCATAAATATTTCACTTGTTTATATGAACGTGAATGTCGAAATATTTTTTCATTGAGTGGCGCGTTGGTGAAAAATGTATATTGTATGTGGATATTTGGGTTATTTTACTTTTTAAACGCATATAAACAGAATTGTTTTAGGTGATTAAGATTAGTTTATATTGAAATAGAACGAAATATTTTTAAAATGTTTATGACTTTGATCGTACTTGATAATTTTGGTAAAATCATTACAATAAAATAATTAAAAATAAGAAAATATAACACCAATTAAATTGCATTTCCATTAGTGAATTCCAAAATTTGATACCGCTCTCGAAAGCATCATATAACAATCGTCTGTTCACTATAACAACCCTGTACGTAACTGCCATTAGCATATTATGGAGAGCGGTTTCACGATCTCTGAGGAAACGTACCGTACACAGCCTTGGGGAAACCAATGCCATAGTGAACTCCCAGCCTGTATAAATATAACCAGGAACTGTCATATTTGATGAAATATGGGATTTCGCTTACAGCATGGTAATTTGAGAAGGGACACCCCTAAGGGTTGCGCGTTCCTTTTTAATACTATATTTCCCAAGTCTTGAATATACTCTTTTTAATACGTTTATATAAAAGCGCTGAAGTAAATGACGTGCAAGTAAAAACCATTTCAAATCAAAACCGGGTATCCGACATTTTAAATATCAAGTCGCTCACTAGACAAAAAATTCCCGCCAGTCGACCATTCACCGTGGAATGTAGGTCGGGACGAGCAAGTAAATCCCTCCTTTTAAACTCTGTTAATCCCTCTGGCTTTTCAATTGTGAAACCTTTTCAGGAGGAGTATTACTCGTACAATACTGAGCGGCGCCAAGTCTTGAACGTACGCATTGTCTGACAGACGGCGAGTTTGTAACCTTTTTGCTTCGAACCTTTTTGTTACTTACCAGGTTTTTCATTACAGCAGTGTTGTGACAGATTGGGTTAAACGAATCGGAATGTATGGTGATGGATTCGGGTTTTCTTCTTTTGAGATTTTTGTCTGATTAAAGGTTTTTTTTTCTTCATTTCTGTTTTGCGCATTTTCTGAGGTAACGCTTGATTACAAACGTTGAAGACATTGAGATTTTTTTGTAAATATCACATCGTTTCATTTTGATATTGTATACTGTGCCTTGCATTTTTCTATGTTGGGGTCAACTTCTAGTCTAAACAGATGCAGCTGAGCTGTTTTACATGGAGCGACTGCCTATCTGACTTCCTCAGCCCAGTAACCTAGGCAACCGTTTTTTTTTCTTATTCCAAATACAAAAAATCTCCCAATGTCTAGATAAATACCAGTAACTTGTATATTTTTTCACATATTCTATGAACACTAGTCCTATCATTGGAGTGTGACCTATAAAACTTGCGCCGCATCCTCCCGTCATGTGCTCATTCGAGTCGCTCTAATTTAACATAGTCTTTGGCGCAAGATCTTTCTTTGAGACATGAGATGTTAGCCACCAATCACGCGAAACACTTCGACTTGGGATGTAAATGGGGATGCATTTCAATTTAGACGTTTGATGTGTAATGGTTGATTTTAGTATTTAATGGATCAGATTGTTATTGGAACTTGGGAATTATTAGGAATCTCAGGATGACGTGTACCCATCTATTAAAGGGTCGATTTTCATATTCAGTATTGGCCTAGGGCTAGGGGTCATGGTTTTAGACACTATAATATATATTTACGAGGTAGTAAAATAAGTTAGCAAGGTTTCCTATCCTAATAAAAGTAATAAATAGAAGAATTTGCCCTAACTTCCATAAACAAATAGAACTCATCATCACCCGAGCCTTTCCCCAACTATGTTGGGGTCGGCTTCCAGTCTAACGGGATGTAGCTGAGTACCAGTGTTTTACAAAGAGCGACTGCCTATCTGAACTCCTCAACCCAGTTACCCGGGCAACCCGATACCCCCTGGTAAGCCTGGTAAACAAACGGAAATAATCTATAAAAATAAATTTACATTTCCACCCTTCACTTAGCGACAATTTTTATATAGCTAGGTATAAATATGGGGCGACAATTTCCAAATAAGTAAAGGTATAAATAAGGAAACGCTCAGTTACTTAAAACCTTTTAAGATATCAACTCCTTTTCTTTACTATGACCCCTTTTTAAATAATGGGGTCCCATACTATTTTCACTTTGAAGATCATGCGTACAAAACTGTAGTATCAATTGAAGATTCAATCTTTTGCTGGCAATAGTAATACTATCTATATTTACCAGTTTAACCTACTATTTGTTTGTTTGTTTTGTGTATGTGAATAGAGAGGCTAGAGACGAAGAGGTTTTTAGAAGAACTGTCTTTCAAATGTGGCCACTATTATGTTTTTTCGATCAGACGTTTTCAAAGATTTGACCGCAGTTCTGAGAAAAGCAATTTATTTATATCGAAGAAACGTGTTTAGTTCGCTATCTCTATCTATCCTAGTTAATATAGTTAAACTGGTAATTATATTCCCATGACTTATTAAAAATTAAAAATTGACACACAACGATATAAATAAAGGTAAAGTCAGCAATTCATAAGGCTAGATATAAAAGACCAACCACATAATCTCAATGAATCATCAATAAAAACAAAACACATCTACCTGCACAAAAATAGCAGTTTTATCATTTACATACCTGCTAATGAAACAATCCTACCTACGCAACGTTTCAAAGCCTATCGCGGATCAAAAAAAAAAGAATAAAAAATTCTCAAAGCAAACATCAAAAACACGTTTCACTGAGACCAAACAAACAGACAAACAGAGTAACTCCCTTCACAATATCAGTGCAAATAATACTCAAAGCTTTAAGGATTTATTTAAATTTAAAAGCGATTTAAAAAAGTGTGTTTTGAATTTTAAAACCTGCCTCCGGGAGTCGACGCTCAATTTTGCGGACTTTTAAATTAGGAATGGAACGATATTGTGTTTTTCGAATTGTTATTACATTTTTGGAACTGGAAAAGATAAATCTTTTGTTTTTGTTTTAAATATGGAATGAAAATCTATTTTTGTTTCATTCTGTTTCAAGCTTTTACAGGTAATGTTTGCGTGAAGTGCTCTTGGGATGCAGGCAAATAATAAGGGAGGATGAATAAGAATATTTTCTTCCACCTCAATCTCCCTAAAAAATATAGTGAAACATTGGTAACATAAACAATAATCATTGACCCATCTTCTTTTAGTAGAAACTAATCTTAAACTTACTTAACAGATGATAACTAAAACCTCTGAATGCACCGTAGCCATTTAATATAATTTAATATAATTACGCATATTGATCATACTAGGCAAAATTCAAGAGGCGCAACAAATGGAGAAAGCTCGCTCATAATTTTCAATAAATCACAAAATGATCAAGCACAATCATGATCTTGACTCACACATGCATACGAGTAGAACCAGCGGCAATTTCATACCAGTTGGCGTGTCCAGTAGGATGAATGGTCCAACTAGCATCGGCGTGAAACTTCATAGGATATTAAAATAGCCTGTATGACAGCAAAGCAATCCGTTATTCAGCAGTTTGTTCTGGTTTCATAGTTTAGGTGGCCACGTCAAAACTGGCCTGTTATGTCGAATGGGGTTAGGAATATTCAAGAGGCATTTTAAGATCCAATTTCACCAACATCAGTTTTTCAACTTTCAATGAAAACTGTTGTCGTTAAAAATGGACTTAAGTCCAACTATCATTATATTTATAAGAATTACAAAAACGATGGCCTATACTTTTATCCATGTGCGGTAAGGAGTTCCACTGGGATGCGGGTGAAACCGCGGGTGGAAACTTGTTGATAATGCTTTCCTGCTCCTACTTTGGACTTTAATTAGTTTAATTAATTAAGGGAGCAGTGCCTCCACAATAATAGTTATAATGTGTATAAAAATAAATACGTAGGTACGGCAAATTTAGTTTCCTCTGATCGTTTCTCAAAAAAATAGTGTAAACCATTAGTTTTCATTGCTACTCCGTCATTACATCTAATAGGAACTACAGTAATTATTTTAGGACACCAATAAAAATTAACAGTTCGCCCATTTATCTAAGTACCCATGAAATCTAATACCGCACTAAATCTCACCACGAAATTGAGTTCACACATCCGTACTAATATTATAAATGCGAATGTAATCCTGTCTGTCTGTCTGTTACGCTTTCACGTCTAAACCACTGAACTGATTTTAATAAAATTTGGTACAGAGATAGAGTTGTCCTTGAGAAAGAACATAGGATAGTTTTTATCCCGGACTTTTGAAGAATTCTCTTGGAAACGCGTTATAACCGAACTCTATGCGGACGAAGCCGCGGGCGGAAAACTAGTATAACTATAATGTGTTTTTCTACCTAACCGTACGCAAAACGTCAATACGATTATTTTAACAGAACAAATTTAGACGGCCATACGTCAGACTATAACAAATCATTGGCCAGCAAATAGCTCTGAAACGACCAATAAAAACTCCTTTGAGGTCGAACATCTTAATGATTGGCGGTATAAATAAATATTGTTCTGTATTTGAATTTTTGAAAGTGTTCTATGTATCTGAACTTTTGTTTTCTGAATTCAAAATTGAGAATGTAGGTAATAAATAATCGTTTTTTTTTACTATTTTAGTGTATAGGTCGTACACACGGGTGTACCGAATCTTTTGTGCATTGGCAGCTGTCAATTTTCATGGGAACATAGCATTTTTTGTACTGAATGACAGAAATGTCAACTGAATTAAGAAAACAGTCAGACTATAACAATAAATTGAGTCGCTTATCTTAATCATCATCTTAACGAAAACCGGCTAAACAGATTTTTGATAATTTCAGCATGTAGATATTAGTTAAATTTTTGCAATTCAACATTTTAGAAATAACACCCACAAACCGCTGACTTAAAAAATAAAACAAAAAAGCGAGAACTAACTTAATTTTCTTCGTCAAACAAAACAAAAAAAACAACATTTCACGAATGTCCAATCAAAAAAGCGTGTCAAAAGCGCGTCGGAAAGCATGAGTTTGCAATACCGCAGCCGTTAACAAATGAACGTCGGCTGACCATCAGAACGATACCGCGGTATTGGAAATGTGTGACGAACCATCTGTTGGTTTTGTTACTAGTGGTTTCGAGTGAGAATTCTGTGAGATCTTTCTAAAATATGTATAAGTAATAATATTGGAAAGTTGAAGAGTTTTTGTTTGAACGCGGTAATCTTAGAAACTCGTCATCATCTGCCTAGCTTTTTACTAACTGTGTTGGGGTCGGCTTCCAGTCTAACTGGTTGCAGCTGAGTAATAGTGTTTTACGTGGAGCGACTGCATATCTGACCTAACCTGCTCACACTCTATCTCTGATTCTAATGGAACTAGAGGAACTACTGATCCGATTTAGAAAATTATTTCAGCGTCAGATAGTTGATTCATCGAGGAAGGATACATTTTTACTCAGGTGCGCGAAATGGTATCCACGGGACCGGGCTATATCACTGTCATTAACTTGACTATTTACATAGCAATTAAGTCTATGTAGACAACTAATTCATCGCCTCAACGCTACCACGGCCCATTCTGCAAATTCTATTATTACATATTTTTTTAATTTTCTGCCTTGTCGTCACAAGTCTGTCGCCCAGACTTCCTATTGGCGACAGTGTTCGTTCCAACGAGTTGATGTATAATAGAAGAACATAATAATCATTTTATAAATAAATTAACACTATGATGTTGAGTGAATGTGAATTGTGAAGGTCAGTCAACTCCAGTCGTATTATTTTGTTGAACTCGAAGGTTGCTGGTAGCTTAGAGTTTTAAGTATCTACCTCACAAGTACGACTACGTTCGATTACAAGTCAGGCAATTGATATAATATACTTAACTCTTCGTAAAAAACTTAGCATAATCACTCACCTACTGTAATAGTTGTGGTATGTTGATTAAAAGCAGGAGAAATAAAAGGTGATTACCTGAAAATAAAAAGATTTTGTTATTATCGTTACAAATACTTCAAAAAATCGTACTCTACCTTTCATTCTAAACTCGCCAAAGTTACCAAAAGTAGTCCCCACTAGGCCACAACTTCCGAAAATGCTCGACGGAAAAAATGGCGAAACGAGCCCAGTAACAGCACATGTCCAGTAATACAATATGCCTTGATTTATGATATGGAAAGCGATTCTTCTTCGTTATACGTCAAGCGGGGAATTTTTCGCTGTGTTACTTTTGCATGACTGCGAACTTAGAATGTTTGAACACCCGGACTCGCCATGAGTACAAATCTCCATGCGAGATAATCTGGTAAAAGCGCGGAGGTTTAACATCTGATAAATAGTGATAGCCTTTTCTTTGGGAAATCATCAAATCATGTTCTGTGGGTGCAGCGTGAGGAATCTCAATCAAGCATTTTCGATCTAATCTTTAATATACACTTTGCTACTGTTTATATTTTGGCCGTATCAACAGACCAACCAGTGTATCCGTTGTGTTCAGTCAATGTATTATAATACAGAATTGCGATGGTTTGAGAGTTGCTAGTCGAGTACCGCCCGCTACTGTATATAGGAGTTGGTCTTGTACTTCTGGCAAAGGGGAAGGCAATGGCGTCTCCAGTTGGTTAAATGATCTAACACTGCGAACTTCGATACATGAGTCAGCATTGTGCCTCGTATATTATTATGGAACCCTTTATTCAATAATGTTTTGTTTAAATATCAGCCCCATTGGAGAAAATTATTTACAAGTAGAACAGTTTATGTGGTTATATTGTATTTATTTTTGAAAATTAACCTAACATTTATTTTGACACCCTTTCACACTAGCGATAACAAACGATCAAATCTTTGTCGCGAGGAAAATCCGCTAGTATGATAGCGCTCTTCCACGGTTATTGTTTTTTCTTATGTTTCAAATTAAGGACTCAATTGATACAAGGCAATAACAAAAATTAAATTTAAAATTCGAAACAGCAAACAATCGACAATCTCCAGAAAGCAACCAGCCAGCAAATGGCCAATATATTTGAAATAACGAACGCAGTGAGCAAACAAATCCCACTGATTGGTGGCATGTTTGTCCACGCCCACACAAACATGTGTACTTGTGTGTACATGTGTACATGTGTGTACTTGTGTACAATACCCACCGCTGGGCAAACAGTTTGCGATGCTTTCTGATGTCTTTGCTACTTTGCTGGTAGAATGTGCATTTCGTTGCAACGATAAAGATGCTTTGTTTTTGGAACTTGAATAAATGGTTAGGTACTCGTTTGAGGGAACATCTTTAATTTATTTGTAGCAGTGGACTTTGGTTTTACTAACTTAAATTATGATTTTCGACATAGAAAACCCCCAATGAAAATCCAATTAAAATATGGATCGTCAAACAAAAAAGCATAATTGAAAAGGTTAAAAAAAATATAAAGTAAAATACTTTTACAATGTACAAGATTCTTTGTATGGCTCCATATATTAATAATAATTACAATTTAGCCTAGTGTAAACTTCTTTCAGAAAATGTCAAGCTACAAAGTTACATATACGTTTCATTTTTCTTTCTATCTGCTACGGTAAAACGCGGATATTTTGGCACCAATTATTTAGCTAACATAATCATAATACCAGTGATATTTTAACAACAATAACCCCCAAAACTAGACCATTACCGCTTAATGAACGTCTATCAACTACCCGGTACAGATAGCCCACTATATTTGCAGAGTACACAAAGCGCCCAATATCCGCTCAATTTCGGGCCAAACGTTATAAATATGTTATTTTCTCAAAACGATTTATTTACTGTTTACTGGTACGTTCTGATGATTACTTCTTATTATGGAATTATTTGGGAATTGATGTTTTATGTCTGCTAGGTAAAAACTGCAAAATTTGTATTTCTACAAACTATAAATTGGAGCTTTTATTTAAGGTTTGATATTAGTGACCGAAACAATAGAATCAAAATAAAGAAATACCGTCGTACCAGAAAAACTTTTAAACGTCTGTTGAACACTTGTCTAAAAATGACAGATTATGACGTTGAAATAAGGTTTTGCAGCCACATTTTTTTAGACGAGTGTTCAACAGATGTTTCACTTTTTATAGTAAGACCAATACCGTCTTACCACAAAAACTTTTAAACGTCAGTTTATGCCTTGTCTAAAAAAATGTCAAATTATGACGTTGACATATGGTTCATTTTGCAGCCAAAATTTTATTAGACAAGAGTAAAACAGGGTTTAAAGTTTTTGTAGTAAGGCCCATAATGTTTACTACCAATATAACACGGAGAAGAAAACTGATGAAAAATGAATAAGTAATATCTTAAAACATACAAAGGTCAAACTACTCGTTGTTAATAAGAGTTGACATTTGCAGAGGGTAGTATGATTGCAAGCGACCCACCCTTAATGGACTATCGACAAATGAACCATGACCTTTATTAAAAACTAGCTTCCGCCCGCGGCTACGCCCCCGTAGAGTTCGGTTATATCGCGTTTCCAAGATAATTCTTCAAAAGTCCGGGATAAAAACTCCTATGTTCTTTCTCAAGGTCAACACTATCTCTGAACCCAATTTTATTAAAATCAGTTCAGTGGTTTAGACGTGAAAGCGTAACAGATAGACAGACAGAGTTACTTTCGCATTTATAATATTAGTAGGGATGGCAATATGTCATAAGTAGAAATTTTAATTCACTTAAATATAGAAGAAACCCTAGCAATAAATGGTTATTATCTTTTAAAAATTAAAGACAAGCAAAACCCAAAAAGTCACAAAACGTTACAACAAGTAGAAATAACATTTGAAAATATTTCTAACCCACTCAGAATGGTCTGACACAACAAAATTGGGGGCAGAATAGTTGCAGCGAAGCGCCCATATTGCTCGGAAAATATGCATTTTTGTCCAATTTTAAACTGTGTGTCGGCTACCTGTATTTGTGTACCTACGACTGTTGCTTGCATTTTAAAAATATTACCTTAGAGCGTAATGGTTTTTGTACTGACTATTTTCTGCAGTTTTACCAATGCAACAAGTACATTTCTAAACATATACTTGCCATAGAAAAGTACCTATTATAATAATTTCGTATAAATGACTCGAAGTTTTATTGCCATAAATCGAACAGCATGCATGGCAGGCAGATAGCAAAATATTATGTCTAGCTATACAGCATAGTCTTACCCACGTTAATAGCCTATTTACGCTCACAAAGAACTCCGCTTCTAATTGTCAAATAATAATTAAAACCGGTTTATTTAATCCAGATACTGAACCCTACAACCTCACAAAAATTACCTCTTCATAACATTAAGTACAAATACATTGTCAGTTCACCGTTCAGAATCTCCGATTTGGATCTACAAACCGAAATCTCATAGCGAAATTTCGAGCACGTCCGCAAAATGCACGAACTATTCATTCGGAAGCTGTGACCTGTTATCTGTCGCAAATCTATGCAAATGAAAGGAAGGAAGCAGAAGACGACTGTCATAATAATCCGGTTTAATCTTAGCTTCAGGAGCTGTGAAAGTTGTATTTTTGGAGTGGGTGATGGAGAAAATGTAAGATAGAAAATGATAGAAAATTTATGAAACACTGGAGTTAATTTACTGATATATCGAAGTGTTATTGTTGAAAAAAATGGATACAAAACACAAAAATCTGGACAGTAGTTGCTTATACCTAAAACACTGTGGCGAAATGATTTTGGAAATAATTTGAAGGAAGATCGGCTTTCTATATGTGTTAAAACATATTTGTGTGTGCTACACAGAATAATATCAAGAAAGAACACGTAACAAAGCATTATTTCCGATGAAAATTTTGGAACTCAACTTCCCCAAACATAACTTTGTCTCAAAGCGAATACCATAGCTTAATAAATTCAAGTACATAGTCGAACATTTCCACGAAACATACTTTATGATTCTATCAAAATGTTACCCAATATTGTTTGCAACATATTACTTGGAAAAATGAGGGTAGTTAGGAAAAGGTTCTAAGAATTATGGGATCAATTTAAAATCCCTAGAGTGCAAGCGTTTTTAGCCGTGGCAAGCAACGTCATTTGAATTTTACATAGGGATGAATTTCAGACGATTATTTAAAGCAGCGTTATGCAATAACTTTGTTGGTATTACATGCTTTTGAATAGGTACTAGTTATTTTAAAATGAGCAACGATAGATGTGTATGTGTTAAATTAATAGGTAAAGATTATGATGAATGTTAAAGTACAACTATGTCTCAACGATACAAAAAATATAAATCGATTTACAAAACTTAGTACTCAAGAGACTACTATATTCTAGCACCCTTTGGTAGAGGACAATTAGGTTAATTTAGCTTTTGACCACAAATTACCATAAACTCATCAAAACCAGTTTACGATAACCCTAATTGCCTTTCTGTCACTTCCAAAAACAGCACACAGAATCAACGCAATAAACTTCACATTGCAAACCAAATAAATTTCAACGGTGCAAAATTTACACTGAACCAAATGAATATTACGAATATTACGACCAACTCCGCAAATTATGTTTTCGTTTCCCGACTAAGTTGGGTCACTATTAAATATCAAATCTACTTCAAAACCATTGAACAGTAAGATTTCGAGTAAAATATCAATGAATTTAATAAAGTATTTGAATTGAATTTTGTTCTGTCCCTTTGCCTAATGGAAGGTACGATCGAAACTTGGAAGTTGGGATCTGACATCTTGAAGGGTTGTCACCAGACATAGGATTTTGATGTATGCGAAATGGGGTATTTTCGTGTTTTGAAGTTTGAAAGGAGACACGTTAGCTTTGACATGAGTTCGGCATAAAGTATTAAGTATATGGAAGAAAGGGGTGAAGGTACGGGAAGATAAGTTGACGTCTTTCATGTCGTAGGAATCTTTGTACAATACTGTTCATGCGTATGTTGAAAACACAAATATAAGAAAGGTTCCACAAGCATTCAACTTTGCACGTGTTACAAAATTTATTTGATGTCGAAAATTAACTTGTAATTTACGTAAAATTAAAGGTCTATTTCAGATAAATTCAGTTACCCTAATATTAATAACTACTTCAAAAACTGTATAACCCTGAAGGAGTAGTGCTACTTAATTTTCGCTAAAAAGTTCTCCTTTGAAGATATTACTAAGTTGCCGAGTAGTTTTTCGTTCGCATCGCTTTTTTATGTTTAAAAAATATGGAGTGTATTTGAAATCAGTTTCCAGATTATAGAACAATTTTTACCTGTATAAAATTACGTAGTTTAGGTAGTACCGCCGGTTGATCCTTAAACCCAGAATAATATTTCGGTATAATAGAAAATATCAATAATGATATCATAACCTATCTATACAATACGTCAGACTCCATTATAGAATCACATCAAATATTCCATAATATATTATTCACTTAGATTCCATCAACGTCCTGAAAACCGAACTGAAATATACCTATTTCAGTATTCTAATGAAATCGTAACCCTTCGACATCAAACCATGTCCCGCTATGTCAACCCTTGGGATAACAGATGTCTTTTTCAACACTTTGAATGCAAGCCACGGGTATTATGTACCCACAAATCTCTGGAGGCTCATCCGTATGCAGCATCCGTCTTATTTACTTTTTAGGGTTCCGCACCCAAAGAGTAAAACGGGACCCTATTGTTTTCGCTCCTCTGTCCGTCCGTCTGTCACCAGGCTATATCTCATGAACCGTGATAGTTAGAGAGTTGAAATTTTCACAGATGATGTATTTTTGTTGCCGCTATAACAACAAATACTGACAACTAGAATAAAATAAATATTTTAGGGGGTAAATAAACAATAAACGTAATTTTTTGGCAAATTTTTGCTCGATATCGATAACAGCAACAATTAGATGCGGTTTTATAAATAATGGTACGGAACCCTTCGTGCGCGAGTCCGACTCGCACTTGGCCGGTTTTTTCCCTTACAGAATTGCTAGGGTTAAAGGTAAACGAAATTAAAAATATTATCTGGGTTATCTGACTGTTTAGATAGGTCTTCTAATGTTTGAAGGACGAAAATTAAGGCTGAATTTTTAGGCCTATCCTTAATTACTGTGTTTTTTGTTTGTTATTGTTGTTGTAATTATAATTTTATGTTTAGGTCCTGAGAAAGGGTAGCTTTTATTATTAAACGTTTTTGGTCTTTTTGTCTCTGAATTTTTGGGTATCAAGGCCAATGGTGAGGACAGAAGTAATTTAAACATTTATTCTAAAAGGTCAAGCAGGGATAAAATTATTGGGTTTTTAGTTAACATTTAAATAAAAGTAAAAAAAAACTTTAGAAGCTTAAAACAGATCATGTTTAATTTCATTCTGCCTACCCTTTTCACAGCTACATATTTTAGGGTCGGCTTCCAGTCTAACTGGATGCAGCTGAGTACCAGTGTTTTACACTGCGACTGCCTATCTGACCTCCTCAACCCAATTACCCGGGCAACTCAATACCCCTAGATAAGACTTTCAGACTTTTGTATAATCTAAAGCAACAATTAAAAGATACAATACAGTAGTAACCATTTCCATCAATTAAATCCTAAATAAACAGGTAGCTACTTCACAATTGTTTATTAGAAATTTTCGATAGCCAATTATTCAACATTGTTCACCCACAAAGGAAAGATTTGTCTTGAGTTTAAAGATTTTTTTTTAAATCTGTAATGTATCTGAGAGTTTAAGACAATCTAAAACCAATGAGAATACACCACCAAATCCAGCATTAATATTATTACTACACACTGTTCAGTGTTCAGCTTCAAACAATAATAAGTTGTTGTTTCAAGTCTCTCCGAACTGGGGCAGAAACTGTTGCTTACTATCTGCAACGCTTGTGTCTATGGATTTTATTATGTACCACGTATTTCGCTTTATCTGAGTGTATAGCTTTTTGTGGTGAACCTGAATCAGAATTATTTATTTGTTAAACTTGCATAGACATAAGAGTTTTACATAAGGTCTATTCCAAAACTAAAACGTGGAATAAAACTGAAATTCAGAATGATGTAGAATTTCAAGTACGCCCAAATATAGAAAAAAAAACTTACAAACAAACATGTATTTTGGGAAGAAAGTGCGTCCTTGACCACTATATAGGCAAAAAACTTAATTTTCAACTTTTCAATGTAAGCTTAAAATATGGGTCAAACATAAATAATAGTTTTCAATACCTAAAAGAACGAAAACCATTATAACTTGGTCACTGACAATAGCGTCTTTTACTGAAACTCGAACAAGCGATGCAGAATACAGATGAAACTTGCAAAACATTAGGATTTCTTGTTCTCGTACTTTCGAAATATTTATTAAGGCTTTCTGGGTCAAACTTTCAACTTTTTCTGAAGTTAGTAAGTACGGTTAGGCGAACTTCGACGTATACTTTTTTCTTTACCTCGTACTTATAATTTATTGCAACTTAATTGTGGGTATCGCTTGATGTATTGAAAACATATACTTACTATCAAAGACTTCCGTTTCCAATATTCAAACTATCTGTTCTATTCTTGGTTAGTGGCAAGTGTTTCGTCGATTCAAATTATCTGTAGATTTGCTTACTGGCGATAGAATTTTGACATTAGCCACAAATCAGTAATGTCAATTTCCTGCCTCTAATAAGCAAAACAAGAGTATTAGAAATGGCTAGTGAAGGAAAGTGAAAGCTTTCAGCACAGTTTTCAGAATATCAATGTCGTCTACATTTATGAAGTACAAACAGCTCATTGAAAGCGAGACGATGGAACATTGCCAGAAAATACTGTAAAATGCCATCACCATAACAGCTAATGTAAATATTCTTTAGTCTGGCGTCTCTTTTTTCTTTGGTTGGGAAAAAATTGTGTTTCAGATTGTTACCACTTTCATTTTATGGTCGCGTAGTCTTGGGTCACACCAGGGCCAAAGCGTGCCGGGGCTGCGGGATTGTTCGAAAGAGTTACCACAGTTTTGGTACATAAAGGGCTTAAGAAGGAACATGGTGAGTTTTAGTCAGTGGGAGTCTAACACTCCCTCACGCTGCAACCATAACGGGAGAGGTCATTTGATGATTTCCCATACAAAAAGGTAGGTAGTCCAGACCAGACTTAATTTTCGCCAGGCACGGTTTGTTGGCCATATTAGCCGAAGAACGGATAACCGTTGGGGTAAACGAGTTCTAGAGTGGAGACCACGCCTCGGCAAACGTAGTGTAGGACCTCCTCAGGCACGGTGGAGTGATGACTTGCGCAAGACGGCTGGCAGGAGCTGGATGCGAGAAGCCGAAAATCGATCTCAGTGGCGTGCACTTGGAGAGGCCTATGTCCAGCAGTGGACTGCGATAGGCTGATGATGATAATGACGGTTTGTTGGACAAGCAGCCACGACGAAGCTAACCATAGTGTTTGCTGACGTAGCTTAGGCATTAAATCTAGTGACCACCCTTCACCTTTGTCATCTCTAGACATTGTTTCAGCAGATGAAGAAATTACAAAAAAACTTACATCAAAGACAGTATGCATTTGACAATATGAGTAGGGGTTACATGAAGGGTCTTCATTTACGAGGCAAAATTCATCAAAGAGAATTTTATGTGAGGTATTTTTTGTTTTAATGTTTACACGCTCCTGTTCATCCTTAGAACGTTGTTTAAGAGTTTGGAATTCTTCGCTTCCAGGAACATACATATTGTTTTTATTCTCACTCGTTGAGACATGTATTTTATCAGTTTTCCTCAAAGGCGGAAGGGTCTAGTTTACCTTTTTGATACGTTTTAAGGAATGTATGATACTTTATTGTTCCCAAATACTCTATAATGTTTTTAAATATTTTTTCCTAAATCCCAAAAAGAGTTAATGTTATGTTCTGTATTAAAATAAAAATGGTCGCGTTGACATCACGGCTCACAATAATTGTGAATTAAAAGCTTGCCGGTGACGTAGAACAGTTACGAGTATCCCGACATTATGTGTACACTTAGTTGGATAGCCACCCACTCGATTTTGTTTATTAAAGGATTATCTTTCACTGTATTTTTATTTTCTAACCTACTTTTCATCAATACATATTATGGCATGAATTAATTCCAGTGATTTACAATTATTATCTTCATCTCGACTTGTCAGGAACATATCCCTATAGCCTTCTTAATCATAATTTATTCTATGTATATTAAATTTCTACGTCTATGTATGTATGCATCTTGTTTGTATAACTTATTCATGGTATCGATCCTCAATAACCTGAACTATCAGAACATATTTCAAAAACCCTTGAACTGGACGTAACAACGTACTTGAAATATATTTCACAATATATACAGGGTGAGCTCGTTGAAGCCCAAACTAGCTACAGCTAAGAGGAGAATTCTTGAGCATGTCTACACCAACGGTATTGTTGACTGAATTCTTAGAACTAGGGTGGATATGGAGGCTGATTTTGTTGAGACTTTTTTTAGAAAATAGAGGTTTATGTGATCCAAATTGCGTCAAGATTTTGATTTTTATGATTTTTTATCAATTTTGCCCTAAAGATTAAAAATGTTCATCTTGCTCTTTCACACCTTATCACAAGAATTCAGAAAATATAGGCGAAACATATTATCGATAAACTAGCTCACGAAAATGGGAGTTAGGTAAGAAGATAGTGCAAAAATACGGTAAGTATTAGAAGCACTCAGATCTGAGCGTTTTCAAGAGTACTATAGCTTAATAGCTAAGGTCTAAATGTCTCCCATAGGAATTAAAGTTGGTCCACTGATGGTTGAAGAACATTGAAGACAAAGCTTTTGGGTTTATAATATGGGTTTACATTGAGTTATAATAGGTTTAATATTGAATGACGTCTTCATTCATTCTCTCTATTTCTCTCTTCTTTTGGTATTTTATGAGTCTAGGTCCAATAATATGAACGCAGCTTCCCTATAAATATCTGTGGTGGAATTTATTCACACTAATGTCACCTTAATTTTTAATTCTACCTAAGACCCTGTAGATGGGTAATATGGCTATGCTGGTCATAAGGTCATATGGTCTGTAAAGCAATAGATTGTGAAAACTGTAAAAACTAAACTTTATTGCAAACTAAACATGGTCACACTAGTTAGGTCCGTGCGCCACAATATCGCTCGCGATCCAAGGAATCTATCGTTTGTCCGACAAAGCTTCGAGAAGCCAGTTATTTATATAAACGGATAAATACCTGAAAGCCAGATACATAAAGTTCCCCAAGATCTTGAAATATGAATAAAATATCTCTCTGGTACGAGATTTCAGTGTTTAAGTTGGCTCGAATTAATTTGAAAAGGAAAATTATCATTGTTCATGTTACTTTTGTTTGAATAGCTGATGTTGGAATACGTTTGTATTTAAATGATGTCTTCATTGTGTCTTCTGTGGCAATATCTTATATTTGAAGAGTTCATTTTATGTTTTAACTAGCTATTCCATATGGTTCTACCCGCGTACCTACCGAGAGAGTTAACGCACTCGCATAAAAAGTAACCTATGTCCTTGCCGCAGGCTCTCACTATCTGTGTACCAAATTGTTATTTAATTGGTTCAGTATATTGCCGTGATAGTCGGCACTGTCTGTTACACATTTGCACCAGACATAGTAACTTTCCCATTTTTATATTAGCAATGATACGTACAAATACAAACATCGAAATTGAATTTCCTTTTATGACAAGTGAAAGAGGCATTGTAAGACAAACTCACAGTTTCAATTTATAACCGCTTTATCGGTAACACAAATCAATTAATCCATCATCAATCAATCAAAACGTCTTCAAGATTAATCAACCCGGACATAAAGCGAGAGATCAACCGAACTGCAAATAACTCGTTATCCAAACATTTCGATCTGGATTCACAAGAAACATCTGAATCTAGACCAGAGATTACATTGCAATCCATCCATCGTAGCTATCCGTTAATTCTTTACAGCCGATCCCAACATTGTGTCTATCTTTTGATTTGCTTACAGGACTTGTACCTAATTTTGCCAATAGCCTCATTCAAGTCTATCTCTAGTATGCAAAGTAAAAGATTGATGACATATTGGGAAAGGTCACTAGTCAGCATATAGTTACCAAAGGTAATTCTTGTATCACGGAGGTGGTAATGATTAGTGGAAAAGCCATATTTAGGGCCGCGGGGGTCATTTGATGATTTCCCATTAAAAAAATGTAGGCCTTCTAGGTGAAATACGTACGGTGGGCTTGACCAAAATAAACGGTTACCGGAGTGAACTAACGAGACGTACGGGTTCCTTGAGTCATCCATCTGCAGACAATTTTTTGGTTTTGCAAAATATGAGTGGGTTTCAAAGAAGGCCGTAACCGTTGACACCACCACATTTTGGCGACTCCATACTTTCTTAGAAGATTTCCTGTTATGGCATCTCCACTCGATCTTGTTCTCCAAGACTCGTACGATTCGTTCGTACAATAGTTAGGGCAACTAGTGGGGTTCGAACCTATGTCTAACTTTGAGGGAGTGTGTCAACGCATTGATAATGGTGGCGTCAGACGGAACGACGGGTATGAGAGTTCAATGACCTGTTAAATATTTATAAAGATTTATAAGACTAGAATGGAAATTAGCTGAAAGAAGAAGAAAATCTTTATGCATAGTTGCGCTTGTTAAATTAATGTACTAGCTGTCACCAATGGTTTCCCTCGCCTCCCGTAGGAACTACTCCACTCCACCGGATAAAAAGTCTGCCTCGATGAATTGGCTATTTATCACTGAATTATTTTTCCAAATCAGTTCCTTGTATAAACTCATTCAAGAAGGCTGTAAATAATTAATTATATTTGTTACTTTAACATTTTAAATTAGGTAGAACTTAACTATTTTTATACCATGTATTTACGTTCCTATTATTTATTGTCCTGTGACAAACGCAAAGTAAGTCTCCCGTCTGAACGCACCAGTACCCGCATCGAACAAACTACACGACAACTACGGAACATCGAAGTGGGAACATTCGCGGGAGTGGTGACGTCACAACATACTCATACCTACATCTGTCAAGTTTAATACTTAGGGGTTAACTGTAAACACAGATTACTTAATAGTTACTACGAAAGTAACAATACTTAAAGTCCACGGAAGAAGTAGAACACTATAAGCTAACAATTTTTCAGTTGACTCCGACATTGGCCAGCTAAAGTTACTTCACTTCAGACTTTTGTAAGACTAACTAAGATTTTATGACCAATTTATTGTTGGACGTGTGTTCTGCAGTATTGTTATCAGTGTATTCTATTTATCTCCAACAATAAATTGGTCAACGATTATTATCGGACAACTAAACAACAATGAAGCATCGAAGTGGGAACATTTACGGGAGTGGTGACGTCACACCATACTCATACCTACATCAGTCAAGTTTAATTCTTAGGTTAAACTGTAAGCAGAGATCACTTATTAGTTAATTCGTAAATAATCATATTTAAAGCCCACGCAAGAATCAAAACATCGAAAGCTAACGATTTTTCAGATCCCTTCAAAAAACGTCAGCAAAGGCTGCCCGCTCACGTCAGATTTTTCGTAGGATAGATTAATCGGGCCGATTTTTGGTAGGACGTTCTGCTTAAGATTTTCTGTCTGACTTTTTGCAGGACGTGTACGTTGCCCTATTGCCAGGTATTAGTTTTTTATTTTTTTTCCTACAAGAAATCGGTCACCGATTAAACGCATGTGGACGATTCAAGATTCAATTCTCCCGTTTGAACAACTACAAAGCATATAAAGGGAATATTCGCGGGAATGGTGACGTCACAACCTACTCATGTATGTATGTATGTGTGATGTAGGTGACAGTCAAGTTTAATACTAAGGGTAAACTATGAGTAATTAATGTACTGTCTCAGCGACTGAGGTTTGTTACTTGCTTAACTTTGACTGGCAGTTCTGTATTTATTTGTATAAAAAAGAGGATAGATAAAATAGTGTAAGCGGCAAAAAAAATATTAGCTATTTTTTGCGGGCTAACCCATGTCCTATGTGTACCTAGTTCTGTACCAAATTTTATGTAATTAGTTTACAGACAGACAAACAACGTTACTTTAGCATTTATAATTTCAGTAAAGATTTACCTACAAAATTAACACATTAATTTCTCTTCAACATTGATATAATTACCTTTTATGATGCTAAGCAACAATTATTACAATGCCTAAACACCGTTGACCAATTTACACGTACACGTATACCTACATATATAAGACCTTGGTATGTCTATACATGTGTCTACATATATGTATAAAGCACATAACATTCACGTAATTCTAGCTGTCTAGATATTTGGGTCGGTCGGTATGATGTTATGTTGAAAGCTAATCGTTGCAATTTGTGACATATCTTTACTTGGCTATACAATATCCTCATTTTCCTAAACAAATAAATGCCAAAGTAAAAAAAAAAACTCAATCTATTGAAATTAAAGTTATACGACGTATATAGAATCTAGAATCTGAGAAAATATTTAACTTTTACTTTTTATCGAAATTAGGGAAATCGATTCTCGGCAGTTTGCAATGCGACTAACATACAATCATATCAAAAAATAGGTGCCTATAAAGTTAAATACAAAACAGACATAATCAGGTTATAAAAAGAAAATAATATAGAAACATATAATGCTTCTGAAATGGTGTAAAGTATACCACACGCTTACTGAAAGGTTCTTACTAACAGAAATTCACACACACAAAAACAACGTAAATAAACATGTCACAATTTTACCAATAAAGCGATTTAAGAAACGCTCCCAGTTTCCCTTAATATACCTAGTTACATTAAGATTGCGAACGAAAAGCAATAAAGCAAACAATTTATACTGAAATGCATAAAATTTGTTGTTTCCTAAATCGTTTTCTGAATGTTTACGTTTCGTTTCAGATACTTGTTGATACGGCGACGGGAGAAAGGGGACTTGGGTATACGTAGTGTAGTGTCGAAACTTAGAGTACACACACTGAAAACTTTTAGTCGGCCGATAGTTTCTTGAGGCTTTTTTTTCAACGACGTCAAAATCATCAAAAGGGGTCATTTGATGATTTTGACGTCGTTGAACCCGCTTTGGGTTAGCAGCGGTGAGGGAGTGCCAGACTCTTACTGACTAAAAACTGTCGTGTTCCATCGTAGGCCGTAGGCCTTTTATGTATCAGGGTCGCGGTAATACTTTCGAACATTCCCGCAGCCCCAGCAGGCCTTGGCCCTGCTGGGCCCCGCTGAGTTTGTTGGGGCTCATAAATTAGTATGAATATGAATGTTAGTATGCACGTAAGAATGATCAAGTATTTGGCCGAAGTCAAACCGACTTATAATGTCAAACGACGAGTGGTTTGGGGCGTTTTGTATATAAATGTAAAGATTTCGTGATGATGTATGGCAGGTAATTTATTTCAGTGTATTTTGTTTGCGACTCATAGTCATCATCAAAGGCCCTCGTAACTTCGAAAATCAATCATAGGTTCTTCTCTTCACTAGCCTTAACGTAAAATAAATGGGTTTTAATTAGACTGTTTTTTTACCTATTTATTAGCCTTTTCCCCACTATGTTGAACGTCCTAATCAGATGTATCTGACTACCTATTTTTGCATGGAGTGACTACGTGGCCACTTTAAAAAAGTAAAAGTAGTTTAAGCCTTTGTTAACTTTAAACACCTATTAATTACAGGCTTTAAATAAAACACCATATTCATTGCTTAAAATACCTATAACGGACCAAAATAACAATTATAACCAACCTCTCATTCCTGAAAATCCCAACTAAACTAAGAGAGGTCAGAAATGCCAAGCCGAGCCATCATGATTTATTCTGAAGCCAAACATTCCTTCATACCAACTCGGAATATCTGGCTAAATAAACGATAAATCTATATTGACGTAAACCGAAGGTGTGTTCAGAATATGTAGTATTTTTGGCTCCGTTGTATGTTTGCCCTTTTGGTTCTTGAGGATAGAATTTTCTTTGAGGTTATTTGAAGTGGTTATTGTGTGTGTTTGTTGTAATGTCAATATTGTAGAAGTTTCAATGTCCATTTGTTTGTTTATTTATCACAAGCAGTTTTCACGCGGTTTCACCCGCGGTACGTGGGAACTACTGCCCGTAGCGGAATATAAGTAGAGTGTAGCTTTCCAACAGTGGCAGAATTTTTTAAATCGGTTCTGCCAGTTTAGCAGCCAAACCACTATAAATAAGTATGAAGGAAATCTTAAAGAAGAATATTTGATAATCAAAATATTAGTGGATTTTGATTAAATTATCTTGCAAACAATAGTTCTACCCTACACACGGTTTTACCAATAATTCAAACTATACCTGAGCTATAAAATAAATTGCTACCTGATTCCACAAATCCCATTCTGTAAGATATAAAGACAAATAGTAACTGCGCCTGACTACACTGCAAATGATTTTATTGGTTCACCAAACGTAACTAGGTCTCAACCACGAAGCAAGGAAAGATGAGCGGATATGCCATTATAAGGGTAGGTCAGGCGCCTTCTTCTTAGGCAAATACGTACGGTGGGCATTACCAAAATGATCAGTTATGAGTGAACTTACGAGGCGTTCGGGTTTTTTGAGACATTTATTAACGATTGTTGGTATTACAAAAAATGATCAGGTCCAAAGACGGCGTCTAAGGGCGGAGCCAGTAACATTCGTCGTCCCCCGCTCACCAGCATTTTGGCGCGCTACTTTTTTAGGCGATTTTCCATAATAGCACCTCCGCTAGTCATTTTGTTCTCCATGTTCTCAAGCAATCCCTTGCATAAATAGTATTGTTTTCCTAACAATTGGCACATATTGAAGAAATACAGGTGTTAAGACAATATATTTTAGGTCTCTGTTTTTAGCATTATGGATATACCAGAAGAATGAAAATAGTGTATTTGGTATGGTATTGGTAACTTGAAAGCAAGTTCTCATCTATAGTAATATTATAAAGCTAGATAATTTGTTTCGTTGATCAGGTTTTCACCTTCATCCATCATATCCCAGACCCTTTGGAAACTCTTTCGAAAAAATCCCACAGCATCTATAGAACCAAAAAATATACAAAATTGTGCCATCTCTTACCAAATCGTCACACGTAGCGAAAAAAGCCAAACTGACAGTTATATTTCCAAATATAATTTCAGTATAGAATTTTCCATGCTCGCGACAGTTAATATATTAGGCAAATCTCCCACGATGACGTGTCTTCACGCGTTTTTTTGCGGCTCGCACGTGCGACGCGACTGGCATGCGTCAGAATCACGCAGTATAGACATTTGCAAGTCACTTTGACCTTTACACTCCTAGTGTGATCTGACAACGCTTTTATGGTATGCAAAAATATGTTGTATGTATTAGTATTGCTCATTTTTGTATTGGTTTTAGTAAATTTTGAAGAATAGTAAGAAAATGCTGTCAATGTGTGTGTATTCTATGTAGAACAGAGCGTTTCAGTCTAGTTAAAAGTATTATGAAGCGGAGGATATCGTTTGTTTGAACGACTAACCCAGGGACCTACTGTTCCGATTTGAAAACAAAAATATTCGGATAAACATATTCGAAGTGAACTTAAAGAAAGTCGAGGAGATCAATAAAATTCCTAATAATTTTAACAAGGTGAGACATGAAAATCTGCTTTTTTACGCCTACTATTCACTGCAAAATCGCATGACGCGTAATATAACCGTGAGAGACCACCCTAAGGCCCGTTGTAAGCTTCACGCCAGTGCGTGAGATGTGATTGAGTGTATTGTCGTGTACGTACGGCAGCACCTGATAATGCGTATTGACGGCTTGAAGACATTTTGCTGTTGTGTGGGTACGTGGGTGGTTAAAATTGTACAAGGTTTGATCTTAATAGTAGCATTTGTATTGTGACAGGAGCAAAGATTGAATATTAGTCAAAAATATGCATTTTTTTAGGAAGAAGAAAGCTAAAAGTTTTTTATCGTTAGGTTTAACTAACAAATTATTGCGTACAGCTCACGGTTAATAATATACTAAAGTTCCGACTGTTCTTTTTTATTTCAAACTAGCTTTCCGCCCGCGGCTTCGCCCGCGTGGAATTCGGTTCACCCCTCCCGCTGTGGGTTAGCAGCGGTGAGGGAGTGTCAGACTCTTACTGACTAAAATCGTCGTGTTCCGTCCAAGGCCTTTTATATACCAGGACCGCGGTATCCCTTTCGAACAACCCGCAGCCGCGGCTGGCCCTGGCGCTACTGGGCACCACTGATTTCAAAACACCTTAAGACTAATTCGCGGCGAACCTTAACACCGCGATACAGAAAAGCACAACGCCATATATCGAGCTATCGGGAAGCTCGCGATTGAACAATGAGCTACAGGTTAAAGCGCGAGATATCATTGCACTTCTTACGTATCTTAAAAAAAACAACGTCACCACGTTTTAAAAAGCTATCATTCCACTTCTTACGTATTTTAAAAACACATCGTTACCACGTTTTAAAAACACCCAGCGTCATCTATCGCATACCTCAAGAAGTAAATAACTTAACTAATATTTAACTAATAACTTAACTTATACCAATTAGTAATTCGTTGAATTATAGTTATTTCAGGATAAGTAGATGTAAAAAACAGTTAAGACGATAAAACAAATTGTACGTCATCCCTCGGGAATTCCTCATTTTCGAGGATTCATTATCATTTAGCATCTAAATTTATATGTTCATATTCGTTTGCAATATATAAGTAGATGTAAAAAAAAACAGTTTAGACGATTAAACAAATTGTACATCATCCCTCGGGAATTCCTCATTTTCGGGGATTCATTATCGTATCATTTAGCTTCTAAATTTACATGTTTATATTCGTTTGCAATATATTACCTTGTTTTAAACGACACACAGCGCCATCTACAATCCATCCATCAAGCAAACAATATTTTTGTTTTCCCTCGGGAATATCTATTTTTTTCGGGATAAAAAGTACCCTATTATTTAATCCGGACTTCTAACTTTACGTCTGCAAAATTTCAAAGCAATCGGTTCAGTAGTTACGGCGTGAAAGCGGAACAAACAAACAAACAAACAAACAAACAAACAAACTCACTTTCCGATTTATAATATTAGTAAGGATACATACTTTGCAGCATTTTACCAAAAACAATTTATAAATAGTGCTTAAAACTAAATATATCAGTCCAAAAACCAAATAAAAATATACCGAACCATCCTTTTAGCAAAGTGTGAAGACAGATTTCAAGTTGTGAATAAGTCTGCGGTTAGGTCTGAACTTAGGTCTAACTTTTCAGACTGATGTACCTAGGACGGGCCGCTCCAAGTTTCAAGAAGATACATCTTGCTACACACTTCGATCTTAGATTGGGTGATGCTGGATAAGAATGTTGTAACTTTTCGAATTTGATTATACGTTTGAGTAAATAATGGTTACGGTAAAGTGTAATTGTTTTTAAACTTTGCCACACCTATCTATTGTTTTTTATCGTTTTTTGCAATGACGTTGTGTGCGATTTCCCTGGTACATAGACATCAATAGATACATTAGAATTGTTTAATTTAGAGGCTTAACTATGTAATTGATTTCGTTGAAAAATCTATTGGGCTACATTAAAGTAAAATAATAAATCGCATGATTAACACATTTCGACCTCTAAGTATATAGAGGCAAGCGCTTCCTCGTTATCGAACTCAGTATTTACCACTCAATGTTTATTTACCAAACTTAATATTAACCAGTCTAATAAATATTAACCATGCCTTATCCAGTCCACACCAATCCAGGTACTCAAAATAAACTTCAGAAGGCGACTGAAAATCTCCTTACCTGAAACAAAAGACAACGGCGTTAATGATTTTCATAAAGTTGCATTTAACTTTTGTACTGAAAACCTCTCAAAATTGTAGGGCGCTTATGAAAACCTGACGAGGCACTATTTATGTAAATGCCTCGAGAAAATAAGGTAAGTTTACTGAAACGAAATGAAATTATTGTGTTGTTTTAGCTGAGAAGTGTCGTTAAAGATGATTGTTATTTCGATATTACAGAATAGAAAGTTACAAATCTTGAGAAACCTACTTTAAGGCTTCTTGTGAATTGGATTAATGAGAAATTACTAGAAAATATTAAACAAACGCACACTAAAAATCGAAGAGAAACTAAACATAGGTAGTGAAAAAACATCTTTAAACACTTGTTTTTCATTTTCAATACCAGTTTATGCTAGATTTTTCGAAGGACAACAAAGGCTTCTAAGGTCCATAAAAGTAACGAATATCCTGTCCTTATTTTTACGGGTCTTAAAAGTAATTACCTTTTATCTAAACTAGTATTGTAAAAAATAGGTTTTATATACTTCACTCTTCTCTAAAAACCTACTGAAAACTGAGAAAGTTACAAAATTAATTTATCTTCTTTAATTTTAATGTTAACCAACATCACATGATATGTTTCAATTAAAGCTGTGATGAGGCATGACACATTAAATTTTCCACGCTGTGCCTACAAATCGCAGACATCTAAATATCCGGGATTTACCTAGATTTATTTCAGCGTTAATTTTACAGGTTAGAAAATTATACCTGAATGTTATATGGTACCTAGTGTAAACTAAGCAGTAAGACCAAACTCTGTATCTGCAGATTGAAGTCTGTAAGGGAGTCTTATTTACACTAATATTATAAAGCGGAAAAGTTTGTTTATTTCAACCTGCATATCCCAGCAAGTACTGGGAAAAACTAGGTACATAGTTGGGAAAAAGTTAGGCAGATGATGGTCATCTTTGCCCAACTAAGTTGAGTTCGGCTTTCAATGTCACCGAATGCAGCTGAGATTCTATTTACTCTTATCCGGGTGCGCGGATTAGTTCCCACGGGAATTAGGCTAAACAGCTGGTAAGAGAAAGTATAATTTTTTCCTCAATTTTATATGCACTGAGAACAAACATAATTTTGGCAAAATGGTATCTAAATATTCAGGCACGTGTGAACGCCGCCCGAGTGGAAAGGGAAAAAACACGTGCGTTTTTATTTGCAAAGGGTATTTTCCTGTAAGCCTGTAACTCTATGTATCTTGAATGTTGAAACGTAAATTACTAGGAATCGTAAGGGCTTTTTAACACAAGAAATTGGTATGGTTTCATATTTTAAGCGGCCGATTTATGATTCCACGTGATGCTATTTACTTTTGCTAAATATCTTTATTTGTTTTTGGATTAAAGATACCTACTAAAAGTCAATTAACAATATTATAATTAAAAAAAAACTGTTGTTCTTCTATGTGTTGCAGAAATACGAATTACTTAAACAATTTTTCCAGTGGTGTAAACCGTATGAAAATCCGTCCATCCGTGGAATATTAGAATGTCACAAACAGACACGACTTGCACTGATCTTTCCGTATATTTCATAACGCATTATTGTGACAAAGACAACAAAGTATCAGTAGCAACAATGTTTTAAATAGAGTGACATTAAAATTTTAGCGTAAATCTTACAATACATAAAACATAAATAGCTTAGGTATACCTAGATGATAAAAACCTACAAACATTTCAAAATGACAATCTCAAACAACAGATTTCTAAACAGAACATTACAAAAGCTATACAGAGTAGATTTACTGTTTAACAGTAACTGTGGGTCAAGACGTTAAAACTGTGAATAAATCTTAACTGACGCAATTTGAACTATCTTAGTTATGTCGTTTATCAACTGGTGTTTGCGTTTCGTGTAGTTAGAGATAACTGTCAGCGGTGATTCAGGGGTTTAGAAGAAAAACTGAGATTAGGAAATTGGTTTCATATTTTTTTCAGTTCAGTGAGTTATCATGCAGCTTTTTTTAAGGGAAGTCATCAAACGACCCTCGCTGTGGTTAAGCAGCGTGAGAGAGTGTCAGACTCTTACTGACTAAAACCCATCATGTTCCTACTTAGGCCTTTTATGTACCAGGGCCGCGGTAACTCTTTCGAACAATCCCGCAACCCCGGACAGGCCTTGGACCTGGTGGGCCCCGCTGGGCAAAGCTATCATGAAGCTTGGTTTCATATTTTGGCAAAATATGGCTACAAAATGGACCAGTATGACGTAACACAATGTTTCCTAGGCTGTAAATTATTGAAAGCCCGGCTAGACTTTCCTCAAACTATATTGGGGTCAGTTTCCATTCTAATTGGATGCAACTGAATACCAGTGTTTTACATGGAGCGAATCTGAGCTTTATATGGAACCCATCTGATCTCCTCAACGTTACACGGGCAATATCTGATAACCCTTAGTTAAACTGATAGTCAGATTTCTGTCTTGTAATGACAGTCAAAGATGTACAAACTGCAGTTAAATAATCTCTTTGGAAAATAAAAGTGTCTCACGACAGAGGCCGTCATGCGGATTTGAGAAAACTTTGACACCTGGGCTTGCTAGGTGATTAAACCTGCAGCTCACTCGATAAGAAGACTGCGAGTATCATTTTTTATTTTCTCTCTGTCTGTTACAGCCTTTTCATCGTCCCACTGTTGGGCACAGGCCTCCTCTCACACGGAGAAGGATTGAGCAATAATCATTTTTTTTTTACACCAAGTTTTATAGGTTCCTATAAAATCAATTACAATTACTGAGTAACTAAAAGGCACACCAAAATACAAACTCAATACCCAATATCTTCCCACGCATTACCTGAAAACGTTCACAAAATATACCTAACCTGTCACTGCTGGCAAACCACGAAAGGTCAGGTATACACTCTCCGACAATTGGATAACCGTAATTGATCCCGTGTGACAAGCACTCGTGTTTGCTAGTGTGTACGTGCCTTAGTAATGGGCTTCGACTGGCTGTGGGGATATTATTTGGTTAAAGGGATGACAAAATGTTGTGTTTGTTTTTGAATAGCTTTGCTGGATAAAAAGAAGTTATGTCCTTTGTCAGGCTCTGGACTATCTAAGCATTAAAAAAAATTAGATCAGCAGGCGTAAAAACGACAAGGATTTTGAATTTATTTTATTAGAAAAGGTTAAAAGATTTTTTGAAGATATAACGAGATATTATTACGAGAACTTTTAATGTCATCCACAGTCGAACAAGATATTATTATGTAGTGGTCTCGACAGATAAATGTACTCACTTTAAAGGATGATGGGCAATTTTGTATGAACCCTGGCCTGATAACCAATAAAGTTCTAATGTATATTAGATTATTGCTTATACCCAACAGTTACTGAAATAAAACAGTTCATGTCAAGAATCGACCGGAAATAAGTACAGTCGGGCACAAAAGAGTTATACTTTATGCACCCATTTTTTTTTGTTAAAATAAAATCTATAATAGAAAAAATCATTGTATGATGTATTTTAGTCAACTTATCACTTATTTAAATAAGCCTAGGATAGACTATCAATAAATAAACCGGCCAAGTGCGAGTCGGACTCGCGCACCGAGGGTTCCGTACAAATCCTGTATAGATAAAAAGTGAGTCTCGCGCCAACCGTTCAGTTTAGAACAATCATAGTTATGATTATTTTGTGAGACCAAAATAGTAAATATTTTTTATTTTATAATATAACTAAAATAGTAGGCCAGTACCTTGTAAAAGTTATTTTATTAAAGTTATTTATATACAACATTTTGTAGTCATCATTCAGAAATCTGATTGAAAATAGCTAATTAAGGTCATTGGGCATATCTGACCCATTTTGTAAAAAGTGGCGGACATGAATCAAAGTAGTTTTAAATCGTGGAGAATGGTATGACGTTTCTTTGAATATAAATATTTTATCAAAATTCCATGGAGACGAATGTCCAGGATCGTTTGAAAAATATAAAAGACAAGCAGTTCAGAGGATTGTACAGGTTGCAATGCTAGTTTTTATTGTTAAAGACTTTTCATAAAGAAGGAGGATGTCAATTCGGATGACCAGGATCTGATGAGGATCTGGAAACCCTGAGAAATCGAGGGCAACTCTTGAATATTGTAGGCACGTATCGAGTCAAAACCAGACATGTGAGTGTATTTTTGAGGATACTGGTAAACAGTGAAGGTTTTTAGCTGATTTGATAATGGAGACTACAGAGATTCGAGGGAACTCCTGAACGGTATGTTGCAACTACCACGTGTTTGGGCTTATTTTATTCGTATTGGCGAAGACTTTCCACATAGATAAGTTTGACTGCCATTGTGGGATCGATAGCAAAGATCAGATATAGTTATGGGAACTCCTTTACAATTTATAACGTAACCGTGTTGGAGCTTATTTTATTTTAGGTGATGAGAATTCAGTACTAATGGGATCTTTTATTTTTGAGGGATTAATCACCTAATGAGCCCCAGTTTCATGTTTTGTTCGAATCTGCCTGACGACTTGTAACTGTCGAATTGTAACAACGACTGCTCGAGAGTAGGATTCGGGGCTGCTGGCTTTCCGTTTCTACAGCCTTGACAAAAGTGTAATTCTGTCCCTTTCTTTGTTTTATAAAGTCGGCTTTATTTTATTTTGTAGCATTTTACAAACAAATCCAACTTCAAACATATAAAAAAGCAACAAGAAAACAAAAGCAAGAACGAAATTAAAAAGATGATAGGTGCATCGGTCTAGAAGTCGGTGTCTAAAGAATGCATCTATATTCATTTAACCACCGAGATCTAGACCGATGCATATAAACAGTTTTCTTGTTGTTTTTAGAAGTTGTTTTTTTTTTGTAAAAAGTTTTTATTTTTAACTTTTGTGAAAAGTTCTCGTCAATACGAATAATATAAGCCCAAACACGACGTTACTAAAACATACCGTTGAGGAGTTCTCTCGACTTTCTCACGTCTCCATCATCAGGTAAGCTCTAAACCTTCACTGTTTGATAGTATCACCAGACATACATCTGAGAATCAAGTTTTAATCCTATGCATGCCTACAATTTCTGATAGTTGCCCTCGATTTCTCAGGATTTCCATCATCAGATCCTGACCTGATGACAATGGTAATAAACGGCGAGTATACCTACTCTTTTACTACAAAGAAATCTTTTCTCAAATCCGTCAAACTTGGTCGTTTAAATTCCCCATTGAAATGAGGAAAATATTTGATTTGATTTGATAATATTTTATGTAACTTCAAATTTATCATTTTCGCAATTTTTCCTTTATCTGTACTATATAACGGTGCTTCTTGCCGAATTTCAAGATTCTGAGTTCACGGGAAGTGCCTTGTAGGTTTTGATTCCCTAGCGTGTGACGGAAATTCGTCTAAGGTGTCGGTATAACTACTGTATCTTTTGATCGCGTTAACTTAGAAGTTTGATTTTTTCACTGCCTAAAGGGACAATAGACCTAGGTATTTGGTACAAATTTCAATTTGATACCTTTATTCGTTTGTGAGAAATAAGGTAGTAAGTTTCATTTTATTAAAATATTTTTTTTTAACTAAAAATATGAGATTTTCGTAATTTTTCCTATATTTGCATTATATGACAATGCTTCATGCCAAATTTCAAGACTCTGAGTTTACGGGAAGTATCCTGTAGTGTAGGTTTTGATTCCTTTGCGAGTGTCGAAAATTTGTTGAAAATATCGACATAATCGGCTGTATCTTTTGATTGGCTTGGCTTAGAAGTTTGATATTTTCACAGCTTAAAGGGACAATAGACCTGAGTATTTCATGTGAATTTCAGCTTGATATGTCCACGCGTTCTTGAGATAAAGGGTCTTGACAGACAGACAGACAGACAGACAGACAGACAGACAGACAGACAGACAGACAGACGGACAACAAAGTGATTCTATAAGGGTTCCGTTTTTTCCTTTTGAGGTACGGAACCCTAAAAACGGTCTTAACTAGGCATAATTTTTTTAATAGCAAAACAAAACTTAAATACTTTTACTTCTACCACCGTATACTATTTTCATTATTGGAGACAGCATTTCCTCGTTCTGCGGCACCAGGATAGTCGGCCCTGGGTTGTCGAATTATTAGAAAAGTAGCCCACCCCAGCTTCGCACGGGAAAACAGTATTTTCTCACTATTTAACGGATATTACTACACATACAAACCTTCCTCTTCAATCACTGTATCTTTGAATATAATAATATATTAAAAAACCGCATGAAAATCCGTTGCGTAGTTTGGAAGAATTAAGCATGCAAATGGACATAGGGATATAAGGACTGAAAAAGCGACTTTGTTTTATCCTATGTAGTGATACACAAATAGTAACCAACCGGGTGGTCAGGTCCACAAGGATACATGAGGGGTTTAATCAGTAGAATAAAGTTATTTAAGTTGTTTGTGAGCTTTCACAGAGTTCTCATCATATGGTACATCAGGCTTGTTAGCCAGGACAGTCGAAAGTCATTGGTGATGATAGATTGATTACTACCTGTTATTTTTTTTTTATATGGACACATGCACCTTCCGTGACACGTCCTGACTGATATTGACAATAATATAATGCACTTAAACATAGCTCCCATACGCAATGAAATGGTTCAAGTCCATGGGCTGTCCTATGCTATCAAGTGTCATAACTTCGTTCTCCGGTGGTTTACAATGTTTTGCCCATAATAAAAAATTAAGCTAAGGGTATAAGCTATTATTTGATATGCAAATGGTTTTCATTGGTTATGCCGGTTAGACTCACCAGAACGGCGGAATAAGTACACCATACGTTGTAAATACTGCTTGATAAATAATCTTTTTTTTTCAATAAACTTGGAAAATATGGGCACAGATACCTTGTGTGATACATCCTGACTAATATGGACAATAATATAATGCACTTAAACATCCCTCCCATACGCAATGAAATGGTTCAAGTCCATGGGCTGTCCTGTGCTATCAAGTGTCATAACTTCGTTCTCCGGTGGTTTACAATATTTTGCCCATAATAAAAAATGAAGCTTAGGGTATAAGCTATCATTTAATATGCAAATGATTTTTATTGGTTATACCGTTTAGACTCACCAGAACGGCGAAATACGTACACCATACGTTGTAAATACTACCTGCTAAATAATCTTTTTTTTTTCAATAAACTTGGAAAATATGGGCTCAGACACCTTCTGTGACTCGTTCTGACAATTATTGACAATAATAATGCACTTAAACATCGCTCCCATACGCAATGAAATGGTTCAAGTCCATGGGCTGTCCTATGCTATCAAGTGTCATAACTTCGTTCTCCGGTGGTTTACAATGTTTTGCCCATAATAAAAAATTAAGCTAAGGGTATAAGCTATTATTTGATATGCAAATGGTTTTCATTGGTTATGCCGGTTAGACTCACCAGAACGGCGGAATAAGTACACCATACGTTGTAAATACTGCTTGATAAATAATCTTTTTTTTTTCAATAAACTTGGAAAATATGGGCACAGATACCTTGTGTGATACATCCTGACTAATATGGACAATAATATAATGCACTTAAACATCCCTCCCATACGCAATGAAATGGTTCAAGTCCATGGGCTGTCCTATGCTATCAAGTGTTATATCTTCGTTCTCCGGCGGTTTACAATATTTTGCCCATAATAAAAAATGAAGCTTAGGGTATAAGCTATCATTTAATATGCAAATGATTTTTATTGGTTATGCCGTTTAGACTCACCAGAACGGCGAAATACGTACACCATACGTTGTAAATACTACCTGCTAAATAATCTTTTTTTTTTCAATAAACTTGGAAAATATGGGCTCAGACACCTTCTGTGACTCGTTCTGGCAATTATTGACAATAATAATGCACTTAAACATCCCTCCCATACGGAATAAAGTGGTTCAAGTCCATGGGCTGTCCTATGCTATCAGGTGTCATAACTTCGTTCTCCGGTGGTTCACAATGTTTTGTCCATAATAAAAAATGAAGCTTAGGGTATAAGCTATCATTTGATATGCGAATCGTTTTTATTGGATATACCGGCCAATTTTACCCATCATCCTTTCTTTAAGCTGAATAACGACCTGCAGATTGGGTCGTTATACCTGCATATAGGTATATTAAAAAAAAGTATTTTAAAAACTAAACCTCCCTACCAGTAATTGAAGCCAAAAGCGAGAACTATATCCAACTACCTACATATTTATATAAAATGTCCTTTACCGTCTATTTCTGCTTACCCTCGGTAGCCTAAGAGACCATTCAGTACGTTAGTTCTCGCTCCACTGCGTACAGTTAACGAGCCTGATTTTATTTCTAGAATTTTCCACATACAATTTTGTAAGAACTTAGAATTTTAAGCTCTATTTTTTTTAGTCTGACAACACTTTGAAAGGCTTTTAGAAGCTGGTAGTAATTAGTGTCTTTAATTGTTGTAGTTATTTTTAGGTTGTTGAAGTGGTATTTAGTTAATGGGTTATGTAAACGCTTTTAGCATATGTAAGCATGTTCCAGTTCTAATGGTGTAGGAAAATATTTAAAGTAAAGAAGAAACTTTTTTTGACCATTTGCAACCTTAAAATCAGTCATTTAAATATGCCCAAAATAACAGATCAAAAATATATGACTCAACAAGTACTGTACCTGCTTACAAACAAATAATTTGATTTTGAAAGTCAAACTTTATCAACTGTGTCTCCCAAACAACTCAATACAAACTAAACATTTTAACCCTCCGCTAAATTCAACAGACAATAATTTCACGACAGTACGCTGCAAGTTAACCCTCAAAAGTGCACACAGAAGCACAATGCAACTGGGTTGGTTAGCGTAATATTTTTGCTTCCTCTGCCCTCTTTTAACCCTCCATCACGGAGGAAAGACAAACAACGGAGATGCCATTAGAAGGCAGGTCAGGCGCCTTCTTGTAGGTCAAGCAACGTATGGTAGGCGTGATCAGTTACTAGAATTAGCGAGGCGTTCAGGATATTTGTCAAATCAAAACCAATCTATCAAAGATTGAATGGTGATTTTATTTTGAAAATAATGAGCATTCATAGAAGGTATGAAAAAGTGGAGCTAGTGACGTTCCTCGTCCCCCAAACACCTGTGTTTTGGCGATATACTTTCTTAGGAAATAATGTGTGTTAAGTATGAATGTCGAAGGATGGAGAGGCAGAGATAGACCGAGGAAAAGATAGATAAATTGCCTGAAAGAGGACATGAAGCAGAAGAAAGTGGATGTTAGTATGATGTTTGACAGAGAGAAATGTAAAAAAAATGCGCCGGAAGGAACAACAAAGCAGGGCTGTCACTTCTTCTTCCCAGAAAAAGCGGTGAACATTTTGGGGGCTCTCTTTTGTAAATTTTTGACGTTTAAAAGTGCTGTTTTGCACCCAAGTTTGAATAAATGATTTTTGATTTTGCTTTTGAAGATGGAGATTTTCTTAAGAGATTTTGCGTTATGACATCTCTGGTAGTCATTTTGTTCTCCATGGTTTCCATTGAAGAGGCTCGACTGCTTGGCCCTGCTAGGGGGTTAATGAGCGCTTTGCTCTATTCCAGGCGTATTTTTTTCGCAAATAAAAATGTTAACGTTTCTTCTCTTCGTTGTTATTGATGTTTATTTGTTTGTGTGTTAGAAAAAAATGCCTAACGTTTTTTTTTTGCGATTGATGATAGCTAAATTATGAATGAAAAGGCTTTCAAAATTATTGAAACGCTTTTTGATGCAACATACATTTTACATGTTTATATTTTTATTCTATTGCCTATATTCCTCCTATTACAAAAGTGCTGACACAAATTTTAAACTACCTAAACTAAAATGACATTTTATGTACGCAAATTAGTAATTTTAGTCCCCATAATTAGATTAGCTTACTGTTTTAGATTTAACTGCATTATGTTCAATAATAAGTTAATTAGCATATAAAATTAGTTAATTAATTTGTCGTAATCACCTTCTTTATTAACTTTAATATTAAATGGTTTTCAGTGGTGCTGTTAATGTGACCAGATAAATTCATGAATATTAAAGCATCTGGTCACACACCATTGTTGTGAAATTTAATAATTATGATTCTACTAGCTGTTTCCCGTGGTTCCACACTAGTCCCAACGGAACCACTTATCGCACCCGGATAAGGATGAAAAGTTCTAAATCCCATGTTCGTCTTCTGTTTCTAAGCTTTCTCCTTCCTTGAGCTAGATATAGTGTAACTACTACTGACTGCCGTCCCATCATCACCCAGAGTGAAGGAATAGTGAGTGCACCTGTGTCTGCGCAAATGCTCGTGCACTATAATATGTCCTGCGCAGCTGGCTGATCTCCTTAAATGAGAACAGCCGCCGTAGCCGTGGAAATCGGCCGTGGATGCCATTATTAGTGTAACTAACATGCTTTCATAAGTAAATATTTATGGCAATAAAGGATAAAAAACGATAAAACTGTTTCGGCATAACTTGGTTAGAACAGATTTTTGCTAAGAGTTCTTATTTTAACATGAAGTGGAAGTCTTCTTGGGAAGTCGGTTAAAAATCGACTTTACATGAATTAAGGAAGTTGGGAAATCAGTTAAAAATCGTACATTTCAATTTCAATTTTATCCATACCGATTTGTACTGTTATAAGTGTGCCGAATGGTCGTAAATATTTTATGTTCGCTAAACATTTCCTTAATGAAACATGTGTTGGAAACTAAACATTTAGCAAAGGCCGGTATTGAATATATTTTTAGTTTACGACTTTCCAGTATCGGAAGTGTGGCGAATTAATTGCCGAATGCGTTTTATGTCCAGTTGATTTTAGTCGCTGGTTAGTTTATGTAATGATGTGAGATTAACCGTAGTTTAATCAAGGAATGCATGTCTTTATTATTTTTGGATGCGAAAGTAACTCTGTATTGCATGTAATTAGGCTAAAACTTAAAACAGTTGAGACGAAATTTGGCGCAGACGCAATTGGTACCCTGGGCATACCTAGACTAGTTTTATCAGGTCGAATACCAGTTCTTTTAGGAAGCGGGTGGATACGCGGCTAGACACTAATCTATATTTATAAATGGTTTTTGCTTTTGGTCGTGAATGTCATCGTCTACATGTTTTTCATGTGATTTTTTTGTAATTCTATTAAAAAAAAATACTTTAAAGAACCTCAAATATTCTTGAATGAGAAAGTCAAATTATGACCAAACATTTCATTATTAGTTAGTTTGATACGTGTAGTATGCTTAAATGACTATTTCAGCCACTTCTAGGAACTTCAAACTTAATATTTATCCTCCTTGTAAACAAAACTTTACAAATAACTATACCTACTTACCGCTTTAAGATCAATGCGTACACAGGAATACCCACCTACATCTATTCCGGGAAGTCGGTTAAAAGGGTAAATTGTCTTCGTTAGACTACAAACACGTGTCACGCCGGTACTCGAGCGGAATTTATTATTTCTGTATTGTTTGACAAGAAATAGAGATTGTGATTCTGTATTCTTTTTTCATTTTTAGATTATTTTATGATGTATCTAATGGTGAATATAGTTTATTGATTATAGAATTTTGAAGAAACTAAAGCAGAGGAAAAATAAGGAGAGAGCACCAATACATTCATACTAGCTTCAGCCTAGTTTCAATGTCGACCGAACTATATCTTGCACCCGGTTAAAAGGCTGAAATATTTTTTCAAATATGGTCCAGTAATTTCTGAGATTAGTGCGTTCAAGACGATAAACTCTGCTTTGATATATTAGCATAGGTAGATAATTAAGTAATATTCTTACACCATTTCTATCAATCAAACAATCTTTATAAACTTCGTAATTTATCGCAATCTATAGTGGTATAGCCAAATTACCTCCATAAACTATAATAGTTCCAAACAAAACCAATAAAGCTAATATAAAATCGATACAGAGAGCATTATAGTATCTCCGCTGTAGACCAAACATGAATCAATCAGTATAATCTAAAATGATTTGATTAATACCCCGTCTGGCCAAGTAGCAATTAGTTTATAACAGAGCCGTTTTCAAATGAACGATCGCATTATTTAGTATAGTTTATTGGTATGTATTATTTTGATATACATGGTGTATGAAATGATATTAATATGCTTTGGATTAATTGAGCCATTTAATTATAATACGTAGTCTTAAAAAAATACTTTAATACTAGGCTTTAATACAAACCACTCTACCTCGAACAAAATTAATGGACTAAACCTAGTACTAAAGCCTAGTATTTTTAAGACCACGTTTTATAGTAAGATGGAAAGAGAAACAATACAGTTGCATATTATTTAAATAAAATATAACATTATATACATTTTAATTTGCGTTGCTACTGAAAAGCAGTAAGACATACTTGAATAAAAGCAACTAAAGTTGCTAAAGCTGTTTTCGATTCAGTAATTTTGGAACAAAACAGTTCAATAGTTACATATCATGCATGCTATTCAAAGGCTGAAATTTACATAACCGCTGAAGTATGTCATATTAAATTGGTCCTTAAAATCTCAACCATCATCATCCTCCGAGCCTTTTTCCCAACTATGTTGGGGTCGGCTTCCAGTCTAACCGGATTCAGCTGAGTACCAGTGCTTTACAAGTCCTTAAAATATCAACCACTAGCTTCTGCAAGCGGTTTCACCCGCATCCCGTGGGAACTACTTCCCGAACCGGGATAAAAATTAGCCTATAGCCTTCCTCGATAAATGGGCTATCTAACACTGAAAGAAATTTTCAAATCGGACCAGTAGTTCCTGAGATTAGCGCGTTAAAACAAACAAAAAACTCTTCAGCTTTATAATATTAGTATAGATTTCCAAAATAATGAACAGCACTATCCCAAAACAACAAACCCATTCTAAATTAGTTTCACCCATAAATCATAATACCCATACCATAACGCCATTAATATCGATGTTCTCTGTAAATACATACATTGTTTCAGTTTACAGTTCCACTGAAAGTTTGTCAGCAAGTGGGACATGTGAGCGTCTACTTGAGACTGAATTAAAATGATTCATTGTTCTGGGTGAAATGAGTTTTATATGTGTGTGTGATAAATGAAAAGTATTTATTGTAGTTGGGTTCATAATTTGGGGCAGCGCCTCAAAATATTAGTGTAAATATCAGAATTGCGGTAAGTCTGACATCCAGTCTAACCGAGTAGTACTGGGTTGAGGAGGTCAGATAGGTAGTCGGCTGCATCCAGTTAACCTGGACACATACATACTTCATACTTGGAAAAAGGCTAGGCAGAGTCAGGGTAGGATCAGAATTGCTATAAATATGGCAATTGTTATCATCATGTGACGAATTATTTTAATTAAATTTTGTGTATTATGTTAACAAATAGACAATAATTATTTATTTAAAATTGTTTAATGCGCTTAATTACTATATCAATAAATTATTATTTCAGATTACGGTTATTAATAAATAATATTAAAATTATTAGCGGTATCAAATAAACTCGGTACTCAGTTTAACGATCAATTTACTGACGATTATTTTTATGACATAAATAATATTGACGTCATAAAAAGTATGGATACGACTTCAATTTAAAAATACAGAGCACTCTTAAAATTTTTTGACACAAAAATAAATAAAATCGACCTTCTCCTCGAACCGCACCAACATCGGATCGGCCAAACGTGAGATAATCGCACACACGTATACCCATACAGGTAAACCTGGGGACCTCCTGTTTTTTAAGTCGGTTAGTAATAAACATAGCATGAGCTTCTGAAAAAATACTATGCAGAATAATAATATTTCTTTGCATAAAACCCTGAATGAATATTATATCAGACGGGGACATAATACAAAATGGCTCTTTTGTCTGTACATAATATCATGTTCACGCCTCAGATAATGTAAACGACAGACAAATGACGTTGGAAATGTTTGCATTCATTTACTTTTATTGTGCTGAAAATGTCGCGTGTGGGAGTTTTCTCAGTATTAGGCAGTTGTGTATATATGAGTAAAATTCGCCTATATTTGTTACCTATGTTGACATCTTAGTGACAAAGGTCAAGCCAATAGCGATTTGGTGGGTCAACCTTGTACTCTGGGCTTCTGAGAATTCTTGATAGGAAACCTTCATCTCGTTTGCAAGACCTCAATCATTACCTACACCAACAAGACACTACATATGTATTTCTATACGCTATTGTGTAGTCATGTCTGGCAATAGAGAGTGTCAAAGGACACCTAGTGTTTCTATATAGTATATTGTTGTTAGGAACAAGAAATCATGAAATTAGTCATGTTGTGAGTAAAGTAACAAGGGAGGGTGTTTTAACAATTCAGCAAAAAATCGCCCTTCAATGCACTGAGTGGGCATTTTACACCACCAATCGAGTTATTTCTACAATTTAATCTACCATTTGCAAGCTTCCTATATGCAACGTGTTGCATGTAGTAACGCAGCGGTAACATTTCTACTGTCACATAAAACGACGACTGGGAAATAAAAGTCGACGTCGCGTTTACGTTGCAAACGTAAAACGCAATATTACGCGTAAAAACTTCAGCTTTCACGATTATTGTCTACCTTATGTTGCGTTTTTACTTAGTTGATTTATTAGAACGTTTCACCTCTTAGGGTTAGAATTATATGACAGATGCGGGTGGCGTAGTATGCAGAATATTTTCGGGGTATGTTACTTAGTACATTTATGTTTGTATATCGTGAGGCCAAACATAATGGAGTTCTTTGTATTTTATACCTAACAACTTTTCAACACAACCTAACAATTCTATGTACAATCATATTAATACGAATAAAGTATCTTGTATCTTGAACATATTTTATTTCAAAAATCAGTCCCCAATGGTTTATAATATAGAGATTCCGCACTTTTACGAAACAATCAATACTAGTTGCACAAGAAAAACATATGAGCAATTCATTCCGCATTTATCTACCTATTACTTTAACTTTTATGTCACAAAGGGTATACACCAAAACACAGTTATATTTCCGCTATTTTAACACACACAATATTCAGTGACACGCAAAAAGGCTTGCTCTCTTCAATAAAATGAAAATAAAAACATATTCAAGAATAAAAGGTCTTCGTACAATTCTTATTCATTGTAACACGTTGCCATGCGGCGCGCGTAAAACGGAATATCCATTCAAATCTTACGCTTTACGTCGTTATCTGTATTAGAGTCAGCACACACGAGCGATTTGTCGCCGCGTTTTTTAAACGACCGCGTTACTTTTTTTATGTTTTGATTTCGTTCTTACTGAAATGGCTTTATATTCGTTTATTTTGTTATTGGAAATTTTGATGTAACATGTAGGCAAACTTTATGCAAGCAAATAAAAAAAAAAAACTTGCAACATTTTACCCCTTATGTGTACAAAGATAATTAATGTCATATTTCAAACAAACATCAAATTAAAACCGACTTTTACGACAGTTTTCTTTTAAGAAAGACACTAAAAGATACTTAGGTGGAAACCTATTACCTAGGTAAAGGCTTGACACGCAATAAAGTCGAAAGTCGTTTGTCGCAATAAAAGTTCAGTCCGAAGCAGTAACGTTTGCTATTACTCATGCGAACCGTTCTTGGTAGGTACTTATACATTACTTTTCGTTTATTGACCAGCAAATATGACACGTCAATTATTAAGGTCAAAGTAAGAGAATTTTAAAGGTCACTTTGTAAAATTCAGAATTATCTTTACTAATATAATGAACATTGTTTTGTTCCAAAACTACTGAACCGATTTGAAATATTCTTTCATTGTTGGAAAGCTACACTCTTCCTGAGTAACATAGACTATATTTTATCCCAAACGGGCAGTATTTTCACGGAACGCGGGTGAAACCGCAGAAAAACGACTAGTATTAGATATATTTGGTATTAAGTTTGGAAAAGACAATAAAACACTGTAAATATTTAACAACAAAAGAAATATATTCTGTAGTTACAAAAAGCTTCATCAAATGAGCATAAAAATAAACTACACCAGAACCTATAAATTAAAATGGCTGCCTCTAAAATTGGTGCTAAAGAACACACACACTAGAATATCAGCCCAAGATTATTCCACAAACAAAAGCCTCAAACGCAAGTGCGGGCTGAACCATAAATTATTATTACACAGACGATCGTAAGTTCAAATAGAGACCAAGATTTGTATACGCCGTTTAAATATTTGAGTAACGTAGGTCGTGTCTTTAGTGTGCGCCCCGAGTATGGAGAACAAAATGACTAGCGGAGGTGCCATAACACCGGGGCTGCGGGATTGTTCGAAAGAGTTACCGCGGCCCTGGTACTTACAAGGCCTACGACGGAACACGACGGTTTTTAGTCAGTAGGAGTCTGACACTCCCTCACCGCTGGTAACCCATAGCGGGAGGGGTCAATGATGATTTTTGGCGTCGTTAGAAAAAATATATACCATAACGCAAAATATCACAATGCGGGTGTGCGGGAAACAAGGGACGTTACTGTTTCCACCCTTATATAAAGAGCGCCTTTGGACCTGCCCATTTTTGTCATATCAAAAATTGTAGTCAGATGTCTCAAGGAAACCGAACGTCTCATTAGTTCACTCGTAACTGATCGTTTAAGTCTGTATGCATTTGACCTAGAAGAAGGCGCCTGACCTGCCTGCATTATGGCATCTCCGTTCATCTTTCCTTATTCCTGCGCCTCGAGTTATGTATGTTTGTTGAACGTCTTGTTTGTGACAGCCCTTATGTGTGTGTATGTATGAGGATGGTTAAGTTGATTGGGAATTATTAAGTTGAGGTTGATGATGTTGTTAGATTTAAATATCGCTAAGGTGAAGGTAAGGACATTGGTTATTTACCGAAAATGTGAAAAAGTCTACCAGAGAGAGATTTTTATTTGGTAGCCAGTAAGTCTGACAACAGTCTTACCAGGAGGTATTGGGTTGCCTGGGTAACTGTTTTGAGGTGATCGGATAGGCAGTAGCTCGTCGGTAAACTGGTACCCATCTGCATCTGGTTAGACTGGAAGCACACCCCACCATAGATGGGAAAAGACTAGGTAGATGATGAATATGTATAAGTGTAAAAAAAAAATCATGCTCAATAAAAATACCTTAATAGAACACGAATCCATACTTAATCTTCCACAAACTGCCACCTTTCCTTTAAAAAAAGCACTCGCAAGATATAGTAAACACAAAAAAGAACACACTCGCTCTGTCCTCATTTTTTCCACCAGAACGCCTCATAGCATAAGTGGGTAAGTTAAAATGCACACTGAAATAAACATCGCAAGTAAACGCGGCATGAAATATGCATATCGACGCGAAACCCACTCCGATGTGTTGCCACACGCAAAAAATATTCTTGCCATAACGGTGTTAAATACGTTTCTTGGGAATTGTTTGTATATGAAGGGTACTGATTTTTGCCGTTTTTTTTTTTCTTGGTTGAAAATGTTATTGGGTTCATTTTTAAGTCTGTTTTTTGTTATAATTGTTTATTTTATGATAACTGGGTTGAGGAGGTTAGATAGGTAGTCGCTCCTTGTAAGCACTGGTACTCAGCTGAATCAGGTTAGACTGGAAGCCGACCCCAACATAGTTGGGAAAAGGCTCGGGAGATGATGATGATGAAAATTTTTATGATGTTGCCATATGGGTAAGATGTATAAAGTAATTTTTATTTGTTTTATCGTGTAAGCGTTAAGTAAATGTAATGTTAGTAGCACTATGAGTCTTGTCGCCCTCAATATAGTATGTATGTATGTTTAAATAAATAGGTAAGTTGAATATGTGAATAATTTGTGCAATGCCACATTAGCTGGTTATTATCCGAATTGACTGCTTAAAGGCTTCTATTTTATCCATCCTACAGTAAACACTGAAGATATGTATAGATACGATTAATAGCTTAGTTAGTGCATTAATATTCATGATTGTCAACTGTAATTATACTCTTTCGGGTACATTATTAGTGTTGGATAACGTTTAATTAGTAACAGAATGATTGAAGCTGTTTGGTAATTAATTACAAAATAATATACGTACATACATTGTAAAGATAAAACTTGGTATACTCATATGCGTCGGAAAGACGCTTTACAAAAAAATACAAATATTCAGAAAAATAGGCAAATATTTAATCAAGATTTTTCCTTAACGTTATCGAATTTCTCAGTTTACTACCTTTATTTACCCAAAATATTATCTTTATCTTTTAACCCCTACATACGAAACACAAACAGAAAAATAAAAGAAAACAACCAACTTTCTGGCGATTATACGAATATAAAGAGAACCATATTCCGATTCACTTACTGTGTAAACGTACATTTCGCGTAATGACCATTTTTAAACGTGTAGTATCGTAAAATGCCCGGCTTTAGCCGGTCAGTGTGCGAATGTCATCGTAAATCTGAAATGCGGTACGCTGCAGTCGCTTGCGTGCTGTGTGGGATGACCTTTATAGTAGATGTTAGGGTGTATTTCGTTTTTATTAGTTTCGTGTTTGAAAGTCTTGTTACTCTTGCATGTGTGTATGTAGGTATCTTATATTTGAATGTAATACATAAAATAATATTCAACAATAAAACGATTTAAGTATTTAAGGATTTTATCATAAACTACAAATAATAAAATATTATAACACTAGCTTATTATTTCACGGTCCAATCCAGTCTTCAAAAGTCGGCAACTCTTTGAAAAGCTCGTAAATTAGTTGCAATTCAAAACAAAACTGCGTTTGGCGCAAAATATTTCACAGCCAGACAGACTGACTGTCTTTTAGTAATTCTGCAATTGTTTTCGAATGACCATCTGTTTATACACAGCCTTTCTGCAAATGCATTGGTTTAAAAACCTTTTTAGAACAATAGGTAGGTACTAAAGGTACTAGCTTTAGAAGTTTGTTTGTTACCTCAATATGACTCAACGTTAAGTTATTTTCTTTTTTATTGGAATTGAACTTATCTGGTAACTTCAGGTAACTTTCTGCCACTTGATCATTTTATATACCATTATCTTACATATATCATGAAGAGGAAAAACTTGTTTGTTTGTACTCTAAAGACTCCAAAACTAGTGGACCGATTTAAAAAAATCTCTGTTAGGGAGCTAGACTATCTCCAAGTAACCTAGGCTATTTATACGGGAAGAAGTTGACAAGGGCGAAACCACGGGAAACTGCTAGTTAATTACAAAATAACTATGTTTTCATAATTACATTCAAAGTACGTACAATCCTGTTTTATAGTTTAGCAACCTACTGTCCCTGTATGCTCCTTGTCCATCTTTCAGTATCTTCCAAGAGACCAAACTATTCAGATCTGTACACTAACATTTTCTTGGCCAGAACAGGCGTAATAAAAACGACATAAACATGATATTTACAGTATATTGACACGCTATAGATTTTCTTCAAAGCATCTACATTGTATCACTAGGCCGTCAGGAACTAGATAAATACTAAATGTCCAAGACAACGAGTTATTGCAATATTAATGGGACAGTTAAAACTATTTACACTACAGGACAGGAAATATGGGCTCTTTATTATAAATACAAAATACTTATGAATGTGGATTGTGTTGCAATATAATGAACAAACGAATTTAGTTAAAGATGATTATCATCATCTTCCGAACCTTTTCCCAACTATGTTGGGGTCGGCTTTCAGTTAGTTCTAGTAGTTAAAGATGATATGATATGATAAATATAATTTAAGATAATATTTATTGGAAAACAAAGGTGTAACTCATATTTTATGGACTAAATCTATCTAGTAGCAAGATCACAAAAAAAATACTTTACAAAACGCTAACTCTATAAAAAATCATTTAATTATTATATTTTAATATTTTATTAAAAAAAATTAACACATTTGAACAAAAATTACCATAGTATTGCGGTAATTGCTCTATCTGAGCAAAAAAGTTGTATCACACAGAAGCATTATAAACTTAACTATATGTTTTTCAGGAGCCACTCATTATAAAACCATTAAATTAACATAAAAATAGCTACAAATGTGAAAAACAAAACTATGCAATATAAAATTAACAGAAACAAGGCGACTATTTACGCTAGCAACTAAAAGCACCCATGAGACAAGAACCGTGCCAGCGACCTTCTAAAAACCCATATGACTTTTTTAAGGACAAACAGTCCCATGAGAATACATTGGCCTTTACTAAGGCCATACTTTCAAAATTTAATTTACATGTATAATATTATTTTCTAGCTTCTTTTCTGTGCTCGCGAGTGTAAGTTCCCTTCCCACATAATTTACATTTTCAATTCTTGGGACCGAATCAGCAAGAAAACTTTTAGTAGACGAAATTGCAACAATGTACTGTATTGCAGTAAAATGTAGCCAATATATTACTGGCTAACAGTGTAAGGAATTGTTTGGTCTGTCTAATAAACTGGAATTTCCTAACCATTACTGCACATAATGAATTATTAGTACTTGCAAAAGCGTCTCTGTCAAAGCAATTTTATTGTTGTACTCATTTTTTGTGCATTGAAAAGGGGAGTAAAAAAGATCAGAACAATTTTGCTTGATTTTCATTATCATCTGCCTAGCCTTTTCCATACTATGTTGGGGTCGGCTTCCAGTCTAACCAAATGCCATAAAATTCTCATATACGAATTTGTTATTTTCAACAAAATCGAAGTAAAATTGACAAATCATAACGAAAAACAAATAAAAAACAAAAAGTAATAATAAAACAAAATTTTATCTATTCCAAAGTTTACTTCGAAAGCATCTGGATAGAAAACAAATGGACCAGTTTCTGAACTCACATATCAGAAGTTATTGTAGTTTGAAAAACAAACGTATATCTGAGATATTGAACATAGTTTATTGAACTTTATTTACATGACGAAAAATATGGTTTGCTTTTCTTGTCCTACAGTGTACTTGTTCTTTTAAAATGCATACAAATACTAGCTTTTGCCAGCGATTTCACCCGCGTCCTGTGGACATTTCCCCATGAACCCGGATAAAAAGTGGCCTATAGCCTTTCACGATAAATGGGCTATATAACACTGAAATAATTTTCAAATTGGCCTAGTAGCTCCTGAAATTAGCGCGTTTAAGCAAACAAACAAACTTCTTCTTCTTCGCGAGTCGATGGCAAACTTAAATTTTTGAGGCCCAATATTTCGCCACGCATACGGCATTGTCAGTAGCGTTATAGAGGTCATCCACTATGCAGCTGTCGGGGCATAGTGGGCAGCATAAAAGGTGCCGCATGGTTTGTGGTATGGCACCACACCCGCAGCTATTGTCGTCAGTGTAGCCCCACTTACATAGGTTACAAACAAACTTCAGCTGTATAATATTAGTAACTATAGATTGCCATACATATTGGTAAAATTAAAATACTTATTAAATAGAGTCGGCAGAAAAATACGTGACGTATTTTCAGTATAGTTTAAGTTTTAGAAAGTTAAATATTAACTTCAACTAACAATCGTAAAACGTTCTACGTTTTAAATGGATACAAACCAACTTACTCATAATTTATTTAAGTTGTATAGTTTAATATGTAGTTACCTAACTTAGTTTGAGCTTATAATTTTAGCATTGTAAAATGCTTTATATTCAGGGCCCTCTAGTTCAAAACTATTTGGCTGTCTCAAAATATGAACTTAAGTTTTATTAGTTTTATATTGTAAATATTTCAAAACATTTAGTTTTTGTTAGTAGATGTAACGCAATTACACATAGAATGGAATTTTCGTGAAATCAATGTGTAAAAAAAATATAAATAGTACGGAAGTTTTTTTGTATGTTTGAACTCACTAATCCTATTAATTACTGTTCCAATTAAAAAAAATCAGTTTCAATGTATAATTAAGAGGCAACTACTGAACTAATTTGAGAAAATCTTTCACTGTTAGAAAGCTACACCCTTCCTGAATAAAATAGGCTTTATTTTATCCCGTGGTACAGGCAGTAGTTCCCACGGGACACAAGTGAAACCGCTGGAAAACGGCTAGTATTAGATACAGGTGAAACCGCATGCGGAAGTTAGTTTTAATACTTGGTATACTAAAGCTTAGAACTTATACTAACTTCACAAAAGTTAGCGGAAATGGTAGTTTTAAAGTATACTTGGAAAATTATTGCTAGCATAGATGAGTAACTACTTCAAGAGTAGATTTCCATAAAATATTTAACATAAGATATGAGGCGTGAGATAATAAATGCAAACAATTAATTAAGTGTATCTAGTTCAAATAAAAAGACAAAAACTTTTAATAAACCATTTTATTTTTTTACTAATAAGAACTAGCAAGATTTTCTCCAAAGTAAAACACGTTATTTTCCCAGCCTTACACCATAAAGCACAGCCCTTTTAATAAACGTACTATTTCCCCAACACCCGACATAAAGGCGAGTACACACATACACACACATACATATGCATATAATATAAAAAGTCACAAACATCGTAAACCTCCGCCGTTTGATCTCGCAACCTGCACCGTTATACTCAGCTGAATTACTTTCGCAAGCCTACCTGCGTTTTTGAAACTCAAACGGAAAAATGTGCACACAGCTTTACACACGGAGTAGGGAAAGAACGGAGATGCCATAATGCAGGTAGGTCAGGCCTTCTTCTAGGTTAAATATGGTGGGCATGACCAAAACGATCAGTTACGAGTAAACTAAAGAGGCATTCGGGTTCTTCGAGACATCTGTCAGCGAATTTTGGTATTACAAAAAATAGTCGAGTCTTAAGAAGGCGTATAAGGACGAAGACAGTAACGTTTCTCATCCCCGACACAACCGCATTTTGGCGCATAACTTTCTTAGGCGATATTCCGTTATGGCACCTCCGCTAGTCATTTTGTTCGCCATGGCTTTTCAGTACTGAAGGAATGTACTTGACGGAAAAGCAAGCATTCCACTGAATGCGAAACTCGATATCAAAGAGAAAACACGTGAATAACGCTTCTGTAATATTTGTACGATTTTTTGTAATTTAAATCCCACCAAAAACATTTAATGTAAAAAAAGCCAATCCTCTACGCAATTCCTCCACCGTAAAAAGTTTTGAGATCGCATAGAAGCCAAGTCCTGTTCAACTTTATTTGTAATAATAAATCAATATTTTGTGACTATATCAATAGTTTCGTTCACTTTACAATAATATTGACTTGGCCATGAGCACAATAAACTACAAGTATAATACAGCATATCTTGGAGAGGTGAAAGTCAATCATGAAGTTTAATATCACAGAATTAAATACTTTTAGTTTTTTCAATTGTTACTAAATGACCGACAGTCAGTATCATCCAAAATCATGAACTGCACATTTACTATGGCGCATGTTTGGTCCATGGTGATCTCAAATTCCAATCAGTCCAATCGTAAAATCATGTCCATATAGAATGTATCAATTCAATGGTATTTACACATTATTTCAGGGAGCGACTATTAACTTGTGCTCATGGCCAAGACAATATTATTGTAATGTGAACAAAACTATTGATATAGTCACAAAATATTGATTTATTATTACAAATAAAGTTGAACAGGACTTGGCTTCTATGCGATCTCAAAACTTTTTACGGTGGAGGAATTGCGTAGAGGATTGGCTTTTTTTACATTAAATGTTTTTGGTGGGATCTAATTTATTTTTTGTAGGTCTCCTTCTTCTCTAAGTATATAACAAATTAAATTAACTTACATGCAACTAACTAAATATATAACAAACTAAATATGTAGACCTAAACTAGCACGTAAACAACATTTTTTTTTAATAAATTAAACAATTTCGAAATTGTCGAATTTTTTAATCGAATATCTTTTAGAATAAAAGAGATTTATTTCAGAGGTAGATGGCGCTATCACATGAAATTATTTGTTTTTTTTTTTTAACTAAAAACCGTAGCGCGTTTTAGACCAGGACAACGCCATCTATCGAGCGAGCATGCAGTATTTATCGCACTGCATTAATATGAAAGATTTTATCATTATTAATTTTATTTTAACCTAGCTTTTTTATTCATATGTATGTATATTTAATACATAATAACAATATACCACACTACGTAACAATAAAACAAATAGTAACATTTTGTACATAAATAAATAACAAAGTTATCAATGCAGTCAAAATTCATACACAATGTTTTTGAAAAACCGCAAATATAAATTTGTTTCCTACTTTTTTATTAAGTATTAAGGTTTTTGTAATTTTCCCTTTATATGTAGCCAATAACCTATCTTGGTGCCAAATTTGAAGGTTCTAACTTTGCTAGAAGTACCTTAGACTTTTGATGATCGGTCAGTGAGTGAGTCAGTGACAAAATGGTGTAACTTTGATTGCTCATAACTCGTAAACTATTTATTCAAATTTCTTGTAATTTTGGGACTGAGCTTGTTCTAATACTTACTTTTGGTCATCGAAAACCTAAACTCCTAGCTTTGTTCACATGGAAGATACAGGGGGCTGAAATAGCCGCGAAACGCTTCGAGAAAAGATGGTACGGCCGTGCCCGCTTTGCTCGAGTCTTGGCTGGGGCACTGCCGTGCCCTCAGATGTTTTTTCTTTGTATATATCTTTTGTTTTTGCAGTGATTGGATTTATTTTTACGTGACAGACATTTATTTGATGCGGCATCTATAGACACATTTTCATTAATCAATTATACTTACGACAATAAATAGTGAAAACTGCAGGGCAAACAAAATATCCAATATCAATAGGTAATGCAGTTTTCATCCTTTTTAAATCCTGCATAACCAATTTTAAACTACATTTTTCAACGTCATCATTAAAATGTCATCCCCTTCATTTCTAGTTGAAAAGTTAATCCCACCAAAAACATTAAATGTAAAAAAAAAGCCAATCCTCTACGCAATTCCTCCACCGTAAAAAGTTTTTATCATTATTAATTTTATTTTAACCTAGCTTTTTTATTCATATGTATGTATATTTAATACATAATAACAATATACCACACTACGTAACAATAAAACAAATAGTAACATTTTGTACATAAATAAATAACAAAGTTATCAATGCAGTCAAAATTCATACACAATGTTTTTGAAAAACCGCAAATATAAATTTGTTTCCTACTTTTTTATTAAGTATTAAGGTTTTTGTAATTTTCCCTTTATATGTAGCCAATAACCTATCTTGGTGCCAAATTTGAAGGTTCTAACTTTGCTAGAAGTACCTTAGACTTTTGATGATCGGTCAGTGAGTGAGTCAGTGACAAAATGGTGTAACTTTGATTGCTCATAACTCGTAAACTATTTATTCAAATTTCTTGTAATTTTGGGACTGAGCTTGTTCTAATACTTACTTTTGGTCATCGAAAACCTAAACTCCTAGCTTTGTTCACATGGAAGATACAGGGGGCTGAAATAGCCGCGAAACGCTTCGAGAAAAGATGGTACGGCCGTGCCCGCTTTGCTCGAGTCTTGGCTGGGGCACTGCCGTGCCCTCAGATGTTTTTTCTTTGTATATATCTTTTGTTTTTGCAGTGATTGGATTTATTTTTACGTGACAGACATTTATTTGATGCGGCATCTATAGACACATTTTCATTAATCAATTATACTTACGACAATAAATAGTGAAAACTGCAGGGCAAACAAAATATCCAATATCAATAGGTAATGCAGTTTTCATCCTTTTTAAATCCTGCATAACCAATTTTAAACTACATTTTTCAACGTCATCATTAAAATGTCATCCCCTTCATTTCTAGTTGAAAAGTTAATCCCACCAAAAACATTAAATGTAAAAAAAAAGCCAATCCTCTACGCAATTCCTCCACCGTAAAAAGTTTTGAGATCGCATAGAAGCCAAGTCCTGTTCACCTTTATTTGTAATAATAAATCAATATTTTGTGACTATATCAATAGTTTTGTTCACTTTACAATAATAATGACTTGGCCATGAGCACAATAAACTACAAATATAATACAGCATATCTTGGAGAGGTGAAAGTCAAACATGAAGTTTAATATCAAAGAATTAAATACTTTTAGTTTATTCAATTGTTACTAAATGACCGACAGTCAGTATCATCCAACATCAATGAACTGCACATGTACTATGGCGCATGTTTAGTCCATGGTGATCTCAAATTCCAATCAGTCCATAATCAGTCCAATCGTAAAATCATGTTCATATAGAATTTATCAATTCAATGGTATTTACACATTATTTCAAGGAGCGACTTTTAACTTGTGCTCATGGCCAAGACAATATTATTGTAATGTGAACAAAACTATTGATATAGTCACAAAATATTGATTTATTATTACAAATAAAGGTGAACAGGACTTGGCTTCTATGCGATCTCAAAACTTTTTACGGTGGAGGAATTGCGTAGAGGATTGGCTTTTTTTTACATTTAATGTTTTTGGTGGGATCTAATTTATTTTTTGTAGGTCTCTTTCTTCTCTAAGTATACATATAACAAATTAAATTAACTTACATGCAACTAACTAAATATATAACAACTAAATATGTATACCTAAAGTAGCACGAAAACAACATTTTTTTTTAATAAACTAGAAAATTTCGAAATTGTCGAATTTTTTAATAGAATATCTTTTAGAATAATAGAGATTTATTTCAGAGGTAGTAGATGGCGCTATCACATGAAATTATTTGTTTTTTTTTTAAGTACTACTTTTACTAAGCCATGTAACGAAACCATAGCGCGATTTAGACCAGGACAACGCCATCTATCGAGCGAGCATGCAGTATTTATTGTACTGCATTAATATGAAAGATTTTATCATTATTCATTTAATTTTAACCTAGCTTTTTTATTCATATGTATGTATATTTAATACATAATAACAATAGTGGTGTATTGTACTACGTAACAATAAAACAAATAGTAACATTTTGTACATAAATAAATAACAAAGTTATTAATGCAGTCAAAATTCATACACAATGTTCTTGAAAAACCGCAAATATAAATTTGTTTCTATTTTTTTATTAAGTTTTAAGGTTTTTATAATTTTCCCTTTATATGTAGCTAATAACCTATCTTGGTGCCAAATTTGAAGGTTCTAAGTTTGCTAGAAGTACCTTAGACTTTTGATGATCGGTCAGTGAGTGAGTCAGTGACAAAATGGTGTAACTTTGATCGCTCATAACTCGTAAATTATTCATTCAAATGTCTTGTAATTTTGACACTGAGCTTGTTCTAATACTTACTCTTGGTCATCGAAAACCTAAACTCCTAGCTTGGTTCACATGGAAGATACAGGGGGCTGAAATAGCCGCGAAACGCTTCGAGAAAAGATGGTACGGCCGTGCCCGTTTTGCTCGAGTCTTGGCTGGGGCACTGCCGTGCCCTCAGATGTATTACTGTCATTATTTACTCACGCAATCTTAGAGCTTAAGTGCACGATATAAGGTTGAATTTAAAATGGTGATACGTTGCATTTACCAAATATGAGAATTTCAGTCTTTCTATGTGTCCTGAGCGTCAAATAGACTCAGTGTCAGATTTTTCAAGAAAGTTATAGCTGTTTTGGATCAATGTATTAAGTGAGGGATATTTTATTTTGTTTGCATAAACTTCTTTTTTTATATACTTACTACATATTTTTGTAACATTTTGTGCATTTAGGAAATAATTCATTTTTTAAATCATATTTATTTACTTTATGAATATAAAAAATGCGATAATTTTTCGAGTTTTACTAGAATCAACACTTGAACCTTCTACCTATTTCTAGTTTCACAAGAACCTAGGCATAAACATATTTGAAAGGAGCCCACAATTTCCTTATGTTCCACCTTTCATTCCCCCAAGCTCCCGGGGGAAGGGGGTCCAGTCAGAATCACTTGACCAGTTTGTTACCCCCGTATCCCCCGTTTTTCGGAGCATGAAACTCAATTTTTCCAACAAAAGCACGCTATCGGTCTCGTGTTTAGATTTCCTTGACGGAAATTATTTGGTCATGTTTGGATTTTATCTTTTTTTTTTGTTTACCTTTAAGATGTACTTCGAACAAGGTATCTTTTGTGTACATAATGCATATTATCATTATCTCCCACAGTTTACCCGCGTCTCATGGGAATTATTGCCCGAACCTGGATAAAATATAGCCTTTATGTACTTGGGAAGAGTGTAGGTTTTGAGTGTAGAGTTTTCAACAGTGGAAGAATACTTCAAATCGGTTTAGCGATTTCGGAGCGTTTAGGGTACAAACAAAAAAGTCCTCTTTCTGATGTTAACCATAGATGATTTTCATCCATTTATGTGGAACTCGTAGCTCATGTGGACATCGTCGTAGGTCGATGATATACTAGGAACATAGTCAGGTAAAGGCTAGGCAAATTACTAAATGAATTTGCATTCAAAACACTCAAAGATCCACACACAGACATACTTTAAACTTAATGCAGTTTTAAAAATATCTACAGACGTGAATACAAAATAATAGATGGGTACTAGACGAGACTGCACAAGGTACTAAGAATGTCAGTACTGATATAAATATAAATAAATTCACATCACGTTTGAAAAGCCTGGGAGGTAATACATTGTAGAGGTACCTATTTCTGTTTCATGTCTGTGTGGATTTTGATTCCCTGGTCGAGAAAAGTGTAATTAGCTATTGATTTTTACTGCTTTCGTTTTTATGAGCCAGGCATACAATTGTGGTATATAAAGATGATGGTGAATAAAGAACAATTGATGATTGATATACTTTGAAGTTTTTGGCTGTATTTGAACATTTCTTTTGTATCTCGTAATTCCGTGCTTAAAAGTGTTTAAAAGAGATAGAAACAAGCCGAACCTGCCTCTTAGATAATGAAATGTTCCACAGAGAGTCCCCGACTTCGACTGTCGCCACTTTTTCTTGCAATTACCAGTTTTTTTCTGGTGCAGTCAACTTAAATCTGACAGGGTTTAAAACCTCTTCTCCTAAAAGTCGGTAAAAATCAACATAAATACACCACAAAACTGACAACAGCACCAAACAAAACGTAACAACGAAGGCCGCTGTAAGATACTCCCGTCTCAAACTTTCGTTCGGAAATTAACAACGTTGGGCACCGTCACGAAACTCCTACATAATGTAAACAAAGACTGAACAATCTTAGACAAGATTGTTGAACTCCCTTAACCAAAATAGACAGGCCTGCGTTTGGTTTTTTGTGGCTAAACTTAAGTTTCCAGTACACCTGCGTTTTGCTAGAATGGCATTGTTGTTTTGCTTGATGAAAATGGTGATAGAATTTTTGAGCATACCTTGTTGGAAAGAGGTATGTCACTGCGGTGTGTCTTTGTTATGGTGGTAGATCTTAAGAAAGTCAGGCATTTTAGCATTTTAGTTTTTTCAGGAGATTTTTCAGTAGCATAGATGTCATCAAACTTTAGGGCGACGCAGATCATAAATATACACAGAAACAAGGCATAGTAGTTTTGGGGGCAATTTCTGTTGTCAGGCATTGGCGAGAACTAAAGTCACACAACTATTAGAAGTCTTATGCCCAATCTTATTATTCGAAGGTACTGAAAGAGATAAGAAACACATTAGATCTACAAAAGAATTTACTTTTCAAACAATTCATATTAAATGATGATAAAAAAATGCCAAATCACTTCAGCACCGCTTTTCCCGACAAACTCTCAAGTGTCTTAACCATAAATCAAAAACAACCACCTAATCCAAGATACAACACCCATCTCCGATGAACAAGCTTGTCAATCTGAAACCAGCGTTAGTTGTAAAGTAAATCCCAACTTAGATTGAGATACATACACCGTCAGTGCAGGTCCAGATTAACTCCTCAAGCGTAACCTATGTATAGTCTTGCAATTAAGTTCTCCGTGGGAACAAGGTGACATAATACTGCTGCTGCACTATGAATACGTACTGTTGTATGTGTTGTATCTACTATAGAGGTTGTATATTTAGATTGTTCTACCTAGCTAGAGGGATATTCTGGTGTATTTCAAAAGGAGGAATATGATTTATCCTTCTATGTAAAGAGGAAAGGTTAAGTATATTATGTATTGGCTAGCATAGGATCCCAGGCTCGATTCCTGGGTAGTAATTTTTACGTAAAGAAAAAAAAATCTACGACTTTTATAGGACCAGCTACACAGTTCTCGTCAAGTCATTTTGCAATTCTGAAATTAGCGATTTGACACCACGTATTTTCAGTAGTGATGTGTTGTTTTTTTATTTGTCTAATTTTGATGTCAATAGAAGCCAACTTCGAACGAGCATAGCTTCTCAAAAATATCTGATGAACAAATATGTATGAAGTCAAATGTCTTACTTAAGAAATGCAAAGTTATTTGAAGAGCTGTACTAACCTATTAATATCATGTCTATAGTATTCCCCGATCGGCACGTCTAGTCTGGTTGGGACTTAACATCTCAATTTAACTTCGTCTTGTGTGCACTTAATATTAATGATTCTTGTGGGCTAGTGAAGACGTTATATTTTATGGTTCATTGGTTGGGAGATGCAACTATTGGTTAGCTGACTTTTTCCATAGGAATTTATGTTATTTAAATGGTTATGCCATAATGCCATCTTATTTTGTTCCTGACTTACTAATTTATTCAGGTTTTGATCTTTTGCTAAAGAAAAAGTTTTTACGCCTATTTGAATGCAATGCTTAAAAAAAATATTTTGCTGGCATGTCTCGTCAATACAACTAAGTAGGTACACATTAGCATAACCATTTTTTTACAATGATATGTACATTGTTATAAATTAATAGTACGATCAAGATTCTTACATAAATATTGTATGTGGGCCTTGATGCCTCAATTAAATGGATAAATAAATAAACAAAACAAAAGTAAATATCATAATCATCAGTACATATTTGCGTATAAAATATTAACATTTTCAAAACACGATGATCATGCTAATCAAAACATTTCATGAGCTCAAAGTGAGCCAATTTATTTTAAACACTCATTAATTCAGAGCTAAAAGTCTGCATTTCATGCGTTTTCATATTGAAAATGTTTTTATCGAAATTATTTCTGATTAAAGCAGAGAGTTGTTTGAATAGGGAGTTTTAATAGTTTTAGTTATAGTTGCTCTGAGTTTAATGAGTTTTTAAACTAAACGAGATGTGTGTTTTATTGTAGGTTGTCTCTATTATTTTATGAACTATAAATATATTATTCTTATATGTTTGACAAATGATAACAGTCATAGTATTAATCGATCTCAGTGGCGTGCACTTGGAGAGGCCTATGTCCAGCAGTGGACTGCGATAGGCTGATGATGATGATGATGATGATGATAGTATTGCCAAAAATCACCTAATAGAGGCATAAAATATACCTCGATTTTAATACTGAACTGTGCAATAATAAAAAAAACCTTAATTTTAAGTTTAAATTTTATAGAGATAATTCTAATTAAAATCGAATGATATTTTTGTTAATATCGTAAATAAAGGTATAGATTACTTTGAGTCTATAAGCATTAGATACAATCGAGGTTGGGACCTGAATTTTAAATCGCCCAACTTTATTTAGGCCCAGTCCTTTGTAAACGTTATTGAAAATATGAAACTTTTTATGCCATTAAAACTTTTGTTATTTTCAATTCAGCGGTATGAAATTTTTGGTTGTCTAAAGTGTAATCTATTTTGATTACTCGCTTTTTACAAGCTTTTATTATTGTAATAGAGTTGAGATGTATTTTATGGTTTCAATGTGTAAAGTTATGACATTTTAACAGGATAAATACTGTATAATTAAGCTGATAATGCTGAAGTGTGAAATTGCAACAAAGCAAGTTACATCAGAACAAGCCTTTCCCACAATCAGATCAAAAGCAGACGCACGCAACATTTCAATCAATTCCCAAGAAACACGGAAACAAACACAACACACCAATTTGCATCAAATGCAATGGAATTTACTAGATGTACTACATAAATTCGGACGCGATTATATTTAGCCGATACCCACGCGATAGAAGCCAGTTGCACAAAATCCGGAACGGAATTACTGCCAAATACTCTGGCCTCATAATCTGGCAGTTCCGCTTTTATTCGGCTCTCATTCATTCGTCTATTTGCAGTGTTCTATATAGATGATAATTCAGCATTGACGCCCCTTTCCACATCGCTCCATTGTTTCGCAGCACCACCCTTCGTGGTATTTGTTCAAACGGTCTCAACAATCGCTGATCGTTTTTGCTTCGTCGCTGTTTGCATTAGAGCCTCATTGTTAAACCTCCCCCCCTTCACGTAGGTATTATGTGTTGAACACGATTGTTGGATTTTTTGTCACCGTCGCACTTGTTGAGCTTTGCAAAGAAGAGCGGGATGCCAGATTGTGGAATGAAAGATTTTTTGAATCGAAGAAATTGTGACACGAGTGCGATGGGAACGCTTTGCTGAAAGGAGACGATTTGATTGGAATTGCAGCTGTTATACGGATTTAAAGGGGTTTTTACTGAGTGCGAAGATCACGTATTTGTGTTGCAAAGTACTTAAGAGACATACATGGATATGCATAAGCATAAGAATGTAGTATGTTGACACAAAACTGTCTGATAAGTTATAAAAATGACGTCGGTCACATTATTTTTGTACTCGAATCTATCAAATTGAAGTTCTTGTCTTGGTTGGTGCAAAAATTCTATGTTTATGGAAGTAATTGGTTGAAACAGTTCAATATCTAATAAAAGAAACATAATGCTTAAGACCACTTTTGACTACACACAAAACTCAAAAACCTGGTACACGAGCTCAATCCACGGATAACTTTCCAGAGTTTTCCATTAATCAAGCCCACGAATAAACATCCGTTACACAAATGCACACACGTGCATTCCTCAGATTATTTACTTGTTACGCCTACATACATCTGCATAGCAACTGCATCCCACCTTCGAGAGACGCTTGTAATATATTCCTACATTTACTCAACGTCAGTTTGTGCATTCTTTATTTTGGATGCTGGGTTATTTGCTTATTTGTTATTTGCTTTATTACAACAGGGTACTATGATGCAGATGGAACAATGGGTGAATTAATTGATAAAGAGTATGATGATACATAGGGAAAAAGCCAAAGTAAATAAGAAAGAACGACATACATTCATTTGCAACTCAATCACCATAAGTTGAAAAGTTAATCACCACTAAATATCTAAGCTTAAGAATACATAAATGAAAATGATAACAGCTAAATAAGATAAAGAAATCAGCTTATTAAAATCCACACCAACTAAAAAGCAACAACACAATTTGGCATCTGTAGTCAACACATAAAATCCAACGACTGTAAGTTTAAGATAAAATAACTGACCAAACAGTATAAAGTGCAGTTGCCAACCAGAAATCCGTAAACACACATTATTTTGGCTGCAAATTTATCATCATTTACCACTATCCGGCTTGTACTGGACATAAAGCAGAGTTCTCATTGAATGCACGTATATTAATGTTTCGATCGATGCCTATAACTATTGTGGCGACTTGCCAATTGGGTGAACGCCGGCTAAACTGAAGAAGATTTTCTTCACCGGATTTTGTTCGAGGACAACAGACTGTTTTAATAGGTAAGAAGTACGAGACAAGTGAAATTCAATGTGAATTTTAGTGGGAAAGTGAATTGCTGTAGACCGTTTTTGGACTGGGACTGTTTTTGTAAGAAGACGGTCATGCACGAAGATGAATTTAAAATAGATTATAATGCAGATATAACTAAAGATGGCTTTATTGTATTGATTGATGATGACAATATTAAAACTAACAGAATTAAAAATGAGGTATATACAATAGCTCAATTTGATGTTTAACAAGACATCTATAATTCCTATTATTAAAATAATCCTATAACTGAAACATATTCCGCAAATTACTAACCAAGTGTACTACTAATGCTAGATGTACTACAAATATCAGAGTTTCTAGGCGCACCTAACATCAATCATTCAGACATTACTCCAAATCACATGCTTCATATTAGTAGAAGCCCACGTGTGAGATAAAATATAACTGAATGAGCATAATCTATTCAAAACTAGTTTAGGAACGCAAGATGTTAGGTTTCTTATTGCATCTATTATCTAGATAATATACCTACAGAACAATTTGCGAGGTGACATACAATTAACGATTTGTACTTAAATTATTGTAGTATAATAATTGTTATGTATGTACTAAAATATTGAAGTTATATACTTCTGAAGATTGAGAAGAAATATTATGAAGTAGGTATTTATGTAGGAAGCCCGAAGAATTAAAATGGACCTTGAAAAGGCCTTTGTCCAGCTGTGGACGTTTTTCAACTTACAATCAGCCCAAAAACTTCATAAAACATAATAATAGTAGCCTTAGACAAATTGCCATAAACCCAAAAACTCAAAGTAGAATAGGAAGAATTCTAACAAGCAACCACACAAATTGATCTAAATACTACATCAAAGCTCAACCAGTCTAATGACGTACAAGATAATGATAATGTACATAAAATATGTCCAATCTTACACAAACGAGATCACGGGTAAGAGCTAATATTTTATGTTTTATTTCCTTACATTTATCGGCCTTGGGTCCATGACCTTGCGCAATAATTTCGTTATAACTGTTATTTACTGACGTCATAAATGTATTAATATTCTTTTATATGGCTTTGCTAGAAGTTGATTATTCTTATCAAGCAATTTTCTGTAATGACTTCAACGAACTTAGAGAAAGTTCGTTAAGGTTACCATATTCATATTTCTCTTATTTCAAGGTCAATCCAGTTGTAAAATGCTACAAAAAATATTGCAGCCTTCTTGGCATATTTGCTCTCATTTAGGAGGACTTACTCAATGCTCTTAAATAACATTATGGTCCTTAACCAAGCTTCATCATAATTATTGTTGTTATTATGTAAATCGCTTTAGATATTATCCTGCGTAAGCATATTAAAAACATACCACATTCGCAATTTTGGGCATTACATACATTCGTATTTTCTTTAAGTTTTGCTTTTTTTTCAACTTAACCTTGATCAAAATCACTATCGTCTACATCTACAGCATTACTATCAAAAAACTTTATCAGTCTTCCACAAACATTCCACAAAGCCCTATCTTTAATCAGTGTCCACAAATGAATCTTAAATTACCTACTACAAGTAAACTGTTGTTTTTTTTTCTCCTTTTTTTCATACCCGCCATATGGTCTGGCATTATGCCAAAACGTATCGATCATTTGGCACCGTGCCAGTCAAACTAGAGAAATGAAAACAAATCCTTATGACTGGACTGGTGTTACTTTCAATCAGGAAATTTGGGGTTCGGTTCTAATTGGGTCCAAGATCATTGATGCAGAAATAGCAATATTAAACTGGGATTTTCGCTTTGAACAAAGTTCGGTCAAAATAAATGCTCGTAATTGGGGCCTATTTGTGGTTCTAATTGATGGTTTGTGGATTGGGAATTTTCCTTTAATATAAGACATTATCTGCTGCTCAGAAATTGGGTCCGATAAAGGCTTTAACGAATGGTAATTGAATAACAATATGGAGACGAGATATCAATTTGAAATCACGTAGGTATCAACTTTCATAGTAATGTAATATCCCGAAAGTCTAAAATCTCAAAAAAAAGAGTATCGAAAGTTTCAACAGCTTACAGTATCAGGATTTTACCTTTTAAAATTAAATACTAGCTTTTCATCTCCAAGTTCGTTCCAAGAAAATTATATTAAAGGTAAGTAGTAAAAGGACTTAATGACAATTTGCTTCATTAAACTTATAACGGAGTATTTTTACTTTTCTTCAGACTTCAACATGATGTCTATTCATTACTTGGAGAAGGCAGACGAAGGTTAATTTCGTGAATTTAACAGAAAGATAGACAAAGCACCCTTTTTTATAATGATTTGTAGTCGAGTTGTAAAAAGACATCTAATTTTTGGGATGTTTCTTGTCGTCTTAGTTTATATAGCTACAAGCTTCTACACATGGCATGTGTTCTAAGCAAAGAAAAAAATGTTTTTGATTTGATTATGACATAAATATACAGACATTTTTAATTGATGTGTTGCCTAAAACTGTATGTACTAATACTAGATTATAAGCTGTTTATGTCTTTACTAACAAAATGGATTGTATTATCTGAATAAAAAAAAGATTATTAATGATTTAAATCCAGTAGTTTCGGTGATTGTCCCCTACATACGAATTTGGTCTGGTCCTTTAAATTTATCGTAAATTTTGAAAGGGGCAAAAAACCCAATGCATCACCTGTTATTAAATTTGATTGACCTCGACATGACACTAGGTTTTCTTACCCCCATCATTTAACCTTTACATACAGAAACACTAAGGAAATTACATATCCCCAAATTAGCTATCTATTATATCGGTATGTATGCCCAATCTAACCACTACGAAGATAGTTTTTATTTCTACGTGTGACATGGTCAACACACGTGTTTCTAACTGGGAATTAATTTGGCACGTGTCATGGGAATCTGGCCTGTTGATGAGAAAGTAATGGTGATTGGACGACCGTCTGGGGTCATGTTCTAATTTCTTCGTCTGATTTTGTAGACAACCTTGGTTTGATTGAATCTGATTCAATTAATATTGTGTGTGATGCAAAAGCGTCTTTGTATTGGGTAGTCGTAGAGTATGATAACGTTGCAAGAAATGATTAATTGTAATTGTAGTCGTAAAAACACATACGGGTAGATAATATCCAGTAAACAAATGAATGGATTAAATAAATTGGTGTTATACATAATGCGATTGTTCAACAAAACGACAACAATACGAGTACACTTGAAAGTTGTGACAATAGACAGGCTTCAAAACATGTGTGCCGACTGTTACCTTTGGTAAAAGTTCTACTGTCTAATATTAATGTCTCAAATTCTTAGTAGGAAGACTTTCTTATACAAAAACATCGTCAATGTCAAGTTAGAAAGCATTATGGAGATTTTCAAAAAATACTGCGACTCTAGCAAAAGACATTACAATTTTTACTAGCCAATTTACTATTTCTGTTCTAACTACAGTTACAGAAATACATTTACTAGTGACCGTAGAATAGTATAGTATGTTTTTTACCATCATTCGTTTTGACATGTTGAGCGCACGTGTTTCGAAGTGGGACACAAAATTCTGAACTATTTCAGTAACTACCATGGAGAACAAAATGACTAGCGGAGATGTCATAACGCAAAAACTCCTAAGAAAGAAGCGCGCTAAATGCAGGAGTTTGGGAGACGAGGAACGATAACAGCTCCATTATTTTCAAAATAAAATCATTGATCAATCAAGACCCATTTTTGACGGATTTGTTTTGATTTGACAAGATACCCGATCGTCTCGTTACTTCTAGTAAGTTCAAGCTACATACCTGCCGTTCGTAGCTTGACCTACAAGAAGGCGCCTGAACTACCCTTATGGCATCTCCGCTATCTTTCCTTCCTCCATGGTATCTACTATAATAATGTGCGTGAAGTATTCCTGTAAATGTCAATGACATTATGAATTGTATTTTTTATTACGGACTCATTTATCTTTTTTTTATTGAGAACATTGTTCTGTTCTGATGATGGTATTTTATTTAATTTATAGCCACTTTTTGGCGATGGTGGATATAATGGTGTATTTGGATGCGTAAGTCAAGGGTTTTGCCTATCATAAACAGGAAAAATTATGTCAAGATTAATTTAATTTAAGATATAAAACACTAGTAGCCAAGTCCCAGTATTCTGGCAATAACGTAAGCATTGTTTAAGGATTATTTAAACCCATTAATTTTACGGTGTCACTACGGTTAATAAAATATTTATTGGCTTTTTAACAGTTCCCGCTTAGCAACAGATAACATAGACAATTAAAAACGTTTAAATATAACTAATGTTTATTTGACATTTCTATTGTTTGACGAAGAAACATAACTGTTCCAATTAGTAGGCAATTAATTACAACGAGGAATTTGTAGACCTTTTAACTTTTATACAGTAAAATTCGGCGTTGTATCAACTAGATATCGACCTATTTTTATTTAAATGGTTAACTTCCTCTTAGACTTGACTCTAAATTCAAAGCAATTAAAAGTTTTATAGGTAAAATAGATAGGGTAAATAGGGTCTATTAAAATATTGATAACTGTGATTATGTAACTCAGATACATCATTTTATTTTGGTAGCCCAGTAGGTAAAGGACCAACCTCTCAAGTATGACATAACCTCTCAAGTGTGTGGGTTCGATTTTAGGTCAGGCAAGTACCTACAAATGCAACTTTTCTATGTTTGTATGTGGTATACTATGTATGTGATACTAATAATTTTATCAATTTCCTTTTTAAACGGTCCAGTCGTTCCTGAGTCCACTGAACCGATTCAAATGAAATGGTACATAGATAGTCAAGACTCAAGAGCCTCGAAAGCACAGGCTACCTACATTTTAACTAGTTGCGGGAAGCAATGCTCTCAGGACAAGGGTAAAACTGCGTAAAACAGCTAGTAAAAGTATAAATACACAAGTTTTACAGCCATTCTGTTACAGACAGAGTTCGATATATTTCACGTCTGAATGCAGAATATGGGTAGAAATATAGACTGTCATACTTTACTGCCCGTCGCGAAGAGCTATCTAGACACACGGCAGTGTGTCCGCCAAGTTCGAGCAAAAAAGCGACACACCGGCCGTGGGTTATATTACACGAACCATTTCGGGCCAAATTCGACCCCCCTATAACTCAAAATCTATTTTGTTTACGCATATCAAATTTCTAGTATCTGTTGAGACCCCCTCACTTATCTAAAATACAAAATTTCATTAATATACCTATTGTAGGTCTTGAGATATTGACGTCAGAAAATCGCTATTTTTACTATACACTCACTGACTGACTCACTCACTCATCAAAAACCTAGACCACTTGAAATGGTCGTATTGACTTGAAATTTGGCATGGAGGTAGGTCTTTATGTCAAGGTAAAGGAAAAAATCGGAAAATGGCCAAGTGTGAGTCGGTTTCAAAATAATGAAGGTGTAAATTTATATCCTTAAGGAACTAAAACGAACTAAATTTATCTATATTTATATATCTTCGAATGGTCTTACCGATCTGAAATTCGTTACAAAGGTTTGAGTCAAAGTAAAGTAAAAATCTGAAAACGGCCAAGTGTGAGTCACTTTCGATAATAACGAATGTGTAACTATGATCCACGAACATAATATATGATAACATGTCATGTCAGTCAGTTGGTAAATCTAGTCCATTTAGTTATTCTAGATCACTTCTTTGTAAGAAGCATAGTGCATATTCAAAAATCTGAAAGATAGTATAAATGAGACATTTCCTTAAATAACTTAATCATAAAGAAAAAAAATAAACAACCTTACAAAAATAAATGAAATCCCACCCAAAACAAAAATGTGAAAGACTGCCAAGTTCGATGATATGGGAATGCTTCGCCTATAAAAGAAGTGAGATCTGAATAAGTACCAAGTTCCATACACATACCTCAGTTAAAAATAGTTACTTTTTAATGATGTTACTTGGCAAGTTTTAATAGAAAATTAAATACTTGATTCCTTGCGTTTAGTAGTTTTTTTAACAAGGTGTGTCAAAACTTGCCAAGTAACATTATTAAAAAGTAACTATTTTTAACTGAGGTATGTGTATGAAACTTGGTACTTATTCAGATCTCACTTCTTTTATAGGCGAAGCATTCCCATATCATCGAACTTGGCAGTCTTTCACATTTTTGTTTTGGGTGGGATCAATTTTACGACTGTCTCAACAATATTTCATTTAAATTGTAATGTGTATGTACTTCAAAGTTTTCTAGGGTGTACTGACATTATCGATACTGTGACAAGTTTCAAAACTGTAATGTAAATGCATTGAAAGTTGTGTGATGTATATCAATACTTGTTTCTTAACTTAAAAATAGAGGGGCACACAGGAGGGATACCTTTGGTGGGAGTGTATCGATTATTCTAAGGACAGTTTACTGCTTTCTATAAACTATCTACATTTTGGAGCTAATTTCAGCAATCAATCTGCAAGGTTGCTATCACTATAATGAGAGTGTAACCTCCGTCTAACAGAAAAAAATTAATATCAGTAAATTGGTTTAAATTAAGATCTCCACACAGAATATTCTCATACTTTTTAATTAAAAGAAGAAAACAAACAAGTAAAATGTGTAAGTAATTGTGCAACCACTAGTTGATATTAAAACTCTAAATCCAACACTAAATAGCTCTATCAAGCGCCAAACGAACATTTAACGTGCTCCAACCCATTACATCTAAAACGACCGTCTACACCGGATAGGAAGCAATCACCAAAAGGATATGACGTCACAAATTAAAGAATTACAACCATTCCGTCAAAATTACAACATTTTATTAAGCTGTCAACGCTTCCATTATTTTTAGACTAAATAAAATTGCAATAAAACACCACCGACGTACCCAATTACTGCGTCAATCAAATCCAAAATGGCCCCCACTTTATGAGTTTCCGTACTAAATGAAATGAGAAAAATATTACAATGAGATGTTTCAGTGAGATCATTAAAACTTAGAAATTCACTTTGATGAAGAAAAGAGCAGCTGAAGGCGATAAATTCTGAAAGACATTGTCCCATGAATGTCCGAGAACTAATTAATAACGGCTAATCTATTTTTATTTAGTACGGGCGACTAGTTTTTTTTTAACGGTAAAGGGGCAAGCGATTAAAACGCCTTCATAAATTAAATGATTCGGTTTTGGTGCAAGTTAGAAGCAGAAGCCAGTTTCGTAAAAATATACTTTTTTGTGGTCATTATTTAAAATATTGAAAAAAATATGTAAATAATGTTACCAAATTAAGTAATTAGAAACTTTCAAATTTTTATATGATGAACCTATATCGCTCTTCAAACAATAATTGTGTGTAACCTATGGTAGGTATTTCTTTCTTCAATAAAAATATCAGTAGGTATATGTATATTTGATTCCTGTTATTTGTCAATTCCCGCTATCTGCTCATAATTTAACCCACACATTACATTATAAATCCCCAAAGAAAACATAAGAAAGTTTGCTTTTAAAGCTTATTACCGCAGACTTTTCTAATTACGGCTACGGAATGAGTTTTTTTCTTATATAACATCGGCAAATATTCGCTTATTAAGTATTTTAGGAGAACTGGAGCGTATTTTGAAGTTAATTAAATGAGGCGTTACCTTCCTTGGTGCTTTTAAAATAATAATTAGTAGTCAGCGTCCAAGTCATCTTTACTTTGGAAAAATGCTGACTAAGCGAGAAAAGTGATAATAAGCTTTTAGGAGCGTAATTGGTTAAATATTTTATTGGAAAATTTGTTTTAGCTGATATTGAATTTGTGTATTATATCGAAAGATCGTGGCGAACTGAAGTTGCGCCTTTTATACGATCATTGTTTCTTATCCATAGTTTATTTAAGCATTGTACAGATTGAATTTAGTAGTGTATTTAAAGATGTATTTGATATAATAAAGATGTCATTTCAGAGACAATCTTTCTTCTTTTAAATCGTTGTATATTAAGTACAACACTTTGAAAGCAATTTTACGGCGCTTACGTCCATTCTTCATTAACCAAGTATAAAAGCGCTTTTAATTATTTTTCGGTTCCTACTTACTGCTCGCAGACTCTTCATAAACGGACGCTTACCTGGAAAAATGAGAAAAGAAGAATTTAATAAAGATGAGCTAAAAATTGGAGAGAAGAGAGTAATGCAGTGGTTAAAGATTTTTGAACTACAGTGTATGAACCAGCGGTACAAATTAGTGCTCTAAACCTTTAAATATTTTAGTACCATGTAGCATTAATACGTGTAAAAACTCATTTAATAGAAGTAGGCTACTAAATATAAAAGTAAACAGTATTAATGCTTTAATATGGTATGCATTGATGCCCCTATCCCACCTTGTCTTGGCAACTGGGTGCATTATGTATAAGTAATCGTTCTATAGCTCTAAGGTTAATGCCTTTCAATCTCACTAATTACAACATAGGTAGGCTACCACGTCTTTTCTACATTACAGCAAAGATACGAATAAAAACAAAAGAAAAGCGATCACCTATTAGATAATCACAATCTGATGATATAATCAAGTTTCCATCGAGTTATACTTAGCCGATAGGTTGGACTGCCCAATATAAAACTGATAGACCTGCCTCCTCAGAGGAACGCCTACCTTTATAAAGAGTGCCAACTATTGTGTTGAACAGAGGTTTCGTGATCGAGACTAATCGGTGATAGGCGAAATTGGTTCACGTTATTTAGATGGGACTGTTTTGGTGGCTCAAAGCTGTCTTAGAACTTTATCTGTATTGGATAGAAAACTGGCCCCTAATTGCATCATAACACCTGGTACTCTTCCCTCTACGTCCAATTCATTTAAATCTACCCATATAGAACAGTTAGTATAAATATGGTGCAAAAGACCGATCGAAGATATTCGTTAAAGTATAAGTATGTCGTTGTCTTGCTTATGCTCTAATCTTCACTTGTTATTACGCTGTCTCCCTGCTAGATCATGTCTACTCTTAACTGTCTGGCTTACAGTCTTATACATCCTTATGTCAATTTATCATCAGTTCAGACACAGTAACCCGATTCAGTCTTCACTAAAGCTTTGGTTTCCTAGGAAAGCGGTGCCGTCATATAGCGGCCGTAATACAGCGGTGAAAGACGTCACCAGAACGTTGTCTATGTAAACAAAATGGGGCGGTTTCCTAGAGAGCGGTAACTGACGCCGTAACTTCAAAAAGCGGTGCCGCCATTTGCATGACGGCCGTCTTGACGGTGTCAGATAGTTTGGTGAACGTTTTATTGAAAGCGGTGAAGCTTTTTTAATACGTATTTGTGGTTTTTTTTTTCGGAACAACGACAAAAATTTGTTACAACTCTTGGAGCAGCGAGGACGACGAAATTTCAATAGATTTCGTTCGTAACCACGAAGCAATATATAATATAAAAAGTAAAGATTATAGAAAAAGTCAACTAAAACAGAATTGGTGTTGTGAAATTTGAGAAATATTAAATAAAACAGGTTAGTAAGTATGATACAACTAACAAAAAGTTTATGACGGTGTGTTAAAACGGCCGTGGAACTTTCCACATGTCATCACCGTAAAGACGACCGTCTATTTGCGTTCGTAATATGACGGCCGCCATATGACGGCACCGCTTTCCTAGGAAACCCAAGCTTAAGCCCTAACCTTTACACCGCTAATAACTACACAATGACTCAAAAGCTTGCCACGCCAAAAATGCGAAACGTTAATTAGTCCACATTGATTGGCTCGGCCAGCAACGCCCATCGAAGGTATACTTGACACGCCCACACATCGGCTGCTGCTGGCTGCAATCCAAGATGTCCGCTATAAGTTGATCGCTGTACACGTTACACAATAGACATGGATAAATAATGGATGGTAGCACGTGATTCTGTTGGCAGCCATGTCTGCCGGCGCTTTCGAGGTGTCCGGTTTAAATTTGGTGTGACTTCCTTAAGGTTTGGTCACATGAAAAAATGTTAGCTTCATTTAAATTTTCATTCAGTCAGGCCAGCTCAGAATAATGGCAGTACACAACCCGACATAGAGGTAAGTCAATGAAGTAGACTGGTCTCGTTTAATGCTGCTCAGTTGCTGGGCTTGCTAGTAAATAAGTGAACATCGTCAGCAGATCAACGCAAAACAGATTTTATACAATGATATGTGAATGAACATGGGTTTGTCAGAAATTTAGTATCGGCGAATGAAAAGTGATTGTAGCTTCTCACTTCACACTAATCAACTGTGTTAATATGATTGACTACATAAGTTAATTTTCACTAGAAACCACGTCGTTTCTACTTAAATATAAGAAACTGGCTACTCCAGCAAAAAAAAAACTGTCTCATCAGAAAATGGAAGAGTTCCAATATAACGAACTGCTTCATCAAGAAAGAGAATAATTACCGTGACCAAGACCGGAATAGCCACAACAGAGACAACTCCATCACAATCGTCATTCTTAAATGTTGCCCAAAACAAAATGTCAACAACCGATCCATTGTCAATCACTCCACTCAAATCTCAACTTTATCACCTCTCACCAAGATTTACAATTCATTGTCTCCTGTCGACAGACAGTTCATTTAAAAACCCACAGGACTTTAAACCTTATTGCTTTCCAATAAAATTTATAATAGCTTAATATTGTTAATGAACTGATACTTCATCGAGTTAACGTGATTAAGACCTTAAAGAGGCAACAATAAGGTTATTAATCGTCTGTTTTGATGATGCCAGGTTGACAGCGGCTGGCTTTTCGCCAGAACCTCACCTGTTGCTTGCGATGTTGCGACAGGACCCAGGAAACGTTGATAATCACTTGTCATTAGTCATGACTTTATCAGTGCAAATATTCTCAGTATGCATATTTCCGTCGCTATGACCAATAATAACTACACTCAGTGTCAATGAAATTGAGTCAGTAAGTAATATTAGGAAAAAGTCAGGCTACTTTGATACTAGCTGTTAAATACTTAATGTACACTTAATTGAACGGAAGACATATAGCTTGTAAAAGCTTTCACTTAAAACTTGGAAATAAAGTTCATCTCCGACAAAAATTATCCCGTAACTAATTTCAAAAATATATATCAGACAATAGTATAAACTGGTCCTCACAATTTTGAATTTAGCTGACCCAATTCATGGCTGTCAGTGTACTTCGTTGAGAATGCCCACGCAATTTGTTCTGTGGGCGTTGCAGGGGGCGATTAACCGTCTATATCTGGACGTTTAGCATCAATCGTTGTAATACTCAGGCCTACATAATGGACGGACTTAAATGTTGAAGGACTTTTATATTAATAGTAAGCTTTGATGATCTTTTGATGTTTCCACTGTACAGTATTTTGACAAAATTAGAAGTTGTGTCGTGAGCTTACTACCTACGTCATTTCACCAAAGAATTCAAAGCAAATATAGACTTCAATCGCCCATTCCAATATTTTTGGTTTTGGACAGAAACCTTAAGAAGAACATAATTGTAAGTTGCCATTTATCCAGTCAAATACAATATTCGTAAATTAGATAGATATAAACTTTAGTAGGTCCACCAATTTTACATTTTTGATCTTATATCTAATTAAAGTAGCTGATAGATAAATTCCTGAAAACAGAAGACATCAAAATTGCGACACAGCTTGACAATAACCTTTCATTTACCTCTTCCATCAAACACATAGCACACATAATATGTGCTTAATTCTTAAGTACACAGCACTCACGAGACATTGTCTGCCAAAACGTGGGGATTACGTCGAGGGCACGGCATTGTTCGAGCCCTTTCTATGTGTAAGTACTAAGTATGTAAATCTTACAATTCCTCTGGAGTGGTGACATTTCTAATGGTAGCTTCTGTATTTTGAATTGTTGCTATTATCTCTTTCAACTGCTGGTCCTGTTACTTCTCTGTAAAAGAGCTGGTTCTGATGAGCATGTAGACACAGATAAAATCTGGAGAAAGACGTTCTTATATGCACACACCTCAAAAAAACATCATCTGCCTAGCCTTTTCCCAACTATGTTGGAGTCACTACCAGTATTTTTCACCTTCACAATCCAGTAATCCGGGCAACCTAATACCCCATGATCAGATTGGTTGTCAGACTTTCTGTCTTCTGATTACGTTACTGTTACGACTGCCATAGATGTTCATATGACAGCTCCCTCGAATGATGATCCCTCAAAAAATCTGTGCATTCACAAACGGGTTACATAATGCTTAATCCTAACCATTACTCACAAAAACAGCGCAAAAGAACCTCATTCGAAAATCACAACTGTACAAACAGGGATCCTCTAAAATTCTCCGGGTTTTGTGCGTTTAAATCTCGTTGGTACAGCTCAGTCCTTTCAATTTCTATTATTCAACGTCCAAGCGGATTCCGCTGAAAATCATACTATCCGACAGACGCAAAAACCTTTTGTTAGCTATTCAATCCCCTATAGTGATATTTGTTGTTTAAATAAGGAAGTTAGGTGTGTCCTACAAATGTTGGGCGAAGGTTAGAGGTCAATAATTCACCCTTGGTGGAATCAAAATAGTTTTGAGGTAAAGAAATTGTGTTTGGATAGAGAAGCGGTTTTTTGAACGCAATGTTTGAAGACCGTCCTATTCTTAGTTTACGTGGGTTTTAAGTAGACGCACAAGCAAGGTTCTAAACAAAGTCATCCCACACACATTTCGTCAACCCTGTAATTTTGTAGGTTTTTGTAAAAAACACATTAAACTTGTCACATCCAATATTTAAGGTGTGTACTGACATTAAAATAAAATGATGTTCTATCAAGAATCACAAGCATCTCCAACCAATAAATCTTACATATTTACACATCATTTTTAATTTCCTTCACCCCCCAAAAAAATAAACTTCACAGCAGTATAAAACTCTTGCTAAACGAGACCAGATATCTTCCATACATGAAGTTTATGCGAATACGATGGGGGATATTCCAAATGATCCCCGGATGAGCTCCTAAAGGCTTCGTCAGTAAATATATCGGAAGCTCGTTGCGGTTGCGAGCGTGGGAAATTGTGGGTAGTTACGCTAAGAGTATGCTAAGGCGGTAGTTTTAGATTTTGCTTAAGGATACATAAAAATATTTTCATTCGCAGATCTATTTTCCTAAAGTTTTCTCGATCTTGAAAGAGGTTACGGTACAATTACGGTAGAACCTGGGTGAAGGTGATTGAATTAACCATACCAAGGGCACGACTGACAACAAATTATGTTAGCAAAGGTTCTACCACCTGTGTCTCCAAGATAAAAAATCTGTACAAATCTCGATTCAAATGATTGTAAAAATGATTTTTAGTAATTGTTTTATGAAAGCAATATTCAGATAAGGTACTACGCTACGCGAAGTTATACAGTACCTATGAACATTGTAGATTGTTTGATACTTATTTTAAAGGTGACTCATCTTAAACTTAATCATTTACAACGAAAATAAACTTTCAATCAGTTCTCACATCGTCTACAATATTCGTAGGTACCTTATAACTTCGCGTAGCATAGAACCATACAGCTACGAATTTTGCTACGAAGCCTACGATTGATAGGTCATTGAACTATCAGCTACGGCTGTCTCGACGCCTACGACTGGCTTTTCATCTAAGTTTACACCGACGCGTACTTTAAAATCTGTACTTCGTTGGAAAATTATTTTTCTATCTTGATGCTTATATTATTTTTTCTCTGAGGGTGTTGGATGATAGTCACATTGGATATTAATACTACTGCCAAAACAGTAGGTACATGGTATGACATTTCCTTATATTTTCAAATTCTCCCTATGGCCTTTAAAATGTGTGTATGCCTTAGCTTGTATGTATGAGTGTGTATACTTAGTAGCCCTTCCTATATTTCAGGAATGAAAATATTATATGAACAGGATATCTCTTAGTAGACTTATAACTTTCAAAAAAATCTTCAGAGTCCAGCAAAAATAAACTAGACACTTTCGTTGTTTTTATGTACCTTCTTATCTTTAGTGTAATGATATTTCCCTTGAGTGTAGTGTAAATAAACTCCGGGAAAGCTCGCCAGTGCGTGAAAAGAAACGTCTATTGAAATGGCTCGTTTAGATGAGTTTCTATTTTTACGCCTGAAATAGATTATAGGCTACTATTTGGATAGCTAAGTGGTAATATAAATGGATATTTTTTGAAAGAACATTTATAATTTACTGGCATTACATTCGCGTCCCAAGGTAACTACTTCCCGCACCAAGATAAAAAAAAAATCCTATGAATGAATGCCTCCTTCGACATATGGGCTGTCTAACTATATTTTTTTCAAATCAAACCAGTAATTCCTGACATTAGCGTATTCAAGCAAACATACAATTAAAGTACCTCATCAGGTTTATAACATAAGCCTAAATTACATACAATGGAAACTTGCTAAAGTACCTAGTATATCACTTTTTTTTTAAACTTTAAATAATGTCACGAAAAGATTGTGTTATGTGTCAATAAAGTAGAAGTGACATTAAGTGGCTGCAAAACTGATGTTTTATAAATGTCAAGTTGGAATATTCTACTAGACTATAACATATTGGGATTGACACAAATAATGGAAATATCTAAGCAACAGCACATGGTAATGTTAAAGTTCTGTTGTAGTAAGTGACTATTACATGAAAGTAATATTCAGTGACATCAAAAAGATTTTGAATTTGAAGGGAATATATTCAGTAATTTTATTCTTACTCAAAAGCTCAAAAGTTCTGTACTTATAGCATTGCATGACAGATATTTTCATTTTGAAGTGCAAGCGAACATTGAGACCCTTTCTATTTCATCATCATCATTACTCATTATTGTCCCAAATTGTTGTCTTTTATACACCGGCTCTTCATGGAACCGAACCAGAACATTCGTACTTAAGAGGATAGGTGCTTCAACTTTTATATCATTACGATTTCAAATTGACCATCATCAATTTTAATCTCCCCCGTCACGTATCCCGTAACAATAGACACACAAAAGATATGAACACCACACCAAATACAACAAAATATCGTATACGCAGCAAAGCGTAACTCAATTTAAATTATCTCGAAAAGGATCCCATAATTCATGGCTGTATCTCATATCGTACATTAGGCACTTTACATATGAGTGAACGTATAATTATTTGAAGTATTTCATTGCTTTGTTCAAAATTGAGGCCTATTTTTGAGGCCTTTGTCTCCAGATCATACCCTAAGAGAAGATTAGCAGAATATAGAAGATTAGGATTATAATAGTCATATATTAGAATTTTAATTTAGGTACAAGACTTATTGCTAGTATTCTAGAAATATCGTGTAACGAAGTCATGGGCTTTCGATTTCACCAACCAAAACTACTTTTGCAAAGTCTGCTACAAATCCTTGAATCTGGGCGTACCCAAAGATTTTTATAGAAAATTTTTTTGCAAAACACCGCATAAATTCTTAAGCAAGTCCGCAAAAGCCTGCCTAACTAATTCACGTCTCACTGAAGGCTATAAAGGAATCACAACATAACCTCGGCCATTGAAACAAGCCCACACAACGATCAGACGACCTCTCCAATTTTTCCCTAGTCATAACTATGCCTATGGGAGCTCGGAAATTATCCTCGAAACCCCCGAGCAATTTTCAACCTTGTGCTTATGATTACAAGGGTGGTTTTTGCGTGTGAGGTTTGTAGTTCTGGACGGATTTGGAGATGTAGAAATATAATCGAGTTAATGAGATACGCTTCACGTTGGATATCATTGCGCTGTCCCACTTGGAGTGTCGACAGGGTCCGAGTCAATGTGAGATGGTTGGGTAGGCATTTGTTTGATCCCAGGACAGAAAATATTATTAGGATGTTCTGAAAACGAATATTAGTTGGGAATCTGAAAGGCTGTTTTTCCCTTTGATATTAGCTCTGATTATGAGTATACCACTACTATTTTCGTAGTATATCTTGAACACATGGTAATGATGGTAGAGGGAAGCATTGTGACAGAAATTGGTGTAAAATTGACCGGAATTGGCAATACGATGAAGCATGAAATGTAATGCATAATTTATTACTAGAGCATGACTAGTTTGGACATTAAAGACACGCAAACAGAATCATCTTTAATTCCCAATAAAAAATATGTTACATCTAGTCAAAAACAACACACAGACGCTGATTACATATCCCTCATCAAAAGCCCAAATACTGAGAAAATAAGTAAAAGAAAATATCACACATTCCTTCACGCTTTCAATTTCTTATGTCAACATATACCTACGCGTCCTAATTACGAGTTTCATGTCAAATGGAGTAAAATAAAGGTTCCTTACTGAGCTCATACCAAGGCGTAAGAAAACATATGCGGAGATGCCATAATGCAGGTAGGTCAGGCGCCTTCTTCTAGGTCGAATTCGTACGGTGGGCATGACCAAAAAGATCAGTTACGAGTGAACTTACGAGGTGTTCGCGTTCCTTGAGATATCTGTCAAAGATTTTTGGTATTGCAAAGTATTGTCGGGTCCATAAAAGGCGTATTAGGGCAAAAACAGTAATGTTTCTCGTCCCCCGCATTATGGTGCACTATGTTCTTCAGTAACGTTCCTCGTCCCCCACTTACCTGCATTTTGGCTTGTTAATTTCTTAGGCGATTTTCCGTTATGACACCTCCGCTAGTTATTTTGCTCTCCGTGGCTAATACGTATCAAAATAAGTCGTGAATTTGTCAATAACTCCGACTTGACTTGATAGAAAACATTAAAGATATTTAATTTTGAGTGTTCAAGGACTTGGGGGTGATTTCGGCAACCAAGCTGAAGTTTTTTTACCCGACTGCCAAAGAAGGAGGGTAATGTTTTTCGAGTGTATGTAAGTATGTAAGTATGTATGTATGTCTGTTCCTTTGTGACCTCCTGTAGCCTAAACGGCTTGATGGATTTTGATGTATGAGGTATCGTTAGATTTGTCTTGATTACGGGAGTGTCATAGGATACATTTTATCCTAAAAGTCCCACGGGATATTTTTTCTAAATTTCCCTTTAAAAAAATATGTATGCGGTATCATTAGATTCATTTCAATCACGGGAGTAATTAATATAGGATACGTTTTTTCTCAAAATTCCCACGGGAACATGTTAATTCTGCGTCAACGCAAAGCAACTCATGCGTTAGCAAGCAAAAAGATAGGGCGTGGCCTGGCATGCGGCGCGCGGCGCGGTGCGGAGGGGGATATGCTCGAGTATACAGCCCGAATGCGGGCACACGCATAAGGTAAAGTAAGGTAAAGTAAGGTACATAGTCTTCTACATCTACAACATTTTCGTTAAATAAAAACAGCTAAAAAGTTATAAATAAAAGAATTATTATTAAAAAAACAAAATACCCGACTGCACACACAATATTTCAATCAAATGCTAAAACTAATTAATAATACCGTTTAAACAATACCTATATTAAATACACTACAATATGTGTTCGTAATCGATAGTTAAATAAACAGAAACTTATTTTGAATACAAATTTACTGAATATAATTTATAAATATTGATGGAAAGCATCGCAGGCGGGGACCACCTTGACCGCCACCAACGAAAATTCTGCTAAATGGTGCACAACCGAAATGACTATAAATAAGCCTCTGTTGGTCCCCGCCTGCGATGCTTTCCATCAATATTTATAAATTATATTCAGTAAATTTGTATTCAAAATAAGTTTCTGTTTATTTAACTATCGATTACGAACACATATTGTAGTGTATTTTAATATAGGTATTGTTTAAACGGTATTACATAATTAGTTTTTAGCATTTGATTGATCAATATTATTGTGGGGCTTGTTTTACTCTTTTTTTAGTGTGCAGTCGGGTATTTTTTGTACAGATTTTTTATGGGTATTTTTACTGTACTCTTACATTCGTAAGATATAAGAAGTGAACATCAATAATCAAGATAAGAATGGACATTGTTCAAAGAGCAAATAGGACTATGAGGACCAATTTGACTTTCAGAAAGGACTTTGTCTCGCACAAATTGTAATTTAAATTACCTATGTTCCAATTACTTACTTAATATGTAACTCCCTTGAATAATATTAATCAGTCTACTGAAATACTATTTCACCAAGCACATACAAAATAGCTCCCTAATGGTCTTACCACAAAAACTTTTAAACGTCAGTTTATGCCTTGTCTAAAAAAATGTCAAATTATGACGTTGACATATGGTTCATTTTGCAGCCAAAATTTTATTAGACAAGTGTAAAACAGGGTTTAAAGTTTTTGTAGTAAGGCCCTATATGTTTAACTGTTTTCTTGCAATTAACAATTAAGTTGATTGAATCTTTGACATAAGTTACTTTCACATCTTAAGGCTAAGCCTGCCGGAGCTGTGGGATTGTACGAAAGAGTTACCGCGGCCTTGGAGTATGATAGGCTCTAAAAAGAACAGAGGTGGGTTTAACACGCTTATATAAGCTTCACTTGAAACTATGTATGTATGAAAATCTTGGAATCGTAATTTACTTACTTATAAACTTTCCTGTCTTCGATTACGATGAAATTTTGCACAAGCTATGAGTTCTGATGACAATACATGACTAGTGTTTTTTGTTATTTTTACACGCTTTTTATTAGCTTCACCTGTATGTTTGTAACCGACTTCTTTGGGCGCGATTTTGACCCACTTCAAACGGCCAGATTTCGTTCAAACTTTGTAGATTTATTGAGGACCGATGACAATACACTAATTTGATAAAATTATTCCATTTTTAACCGACTTTCCAAAAAGGAGGAGGTTACACATACACATCGATTACTCCGAGGTTTATAGACCGATTTACGTGATTCTTTTTTTGTTCGACTCGAAATAGCTGCCAGTTGGTCCCATAGTCATCAGGTCAGGATCTGATGATGGAAACCCTGAGAAATCGAGGGCAACCTTCGAAAGTTGTAGGCATACATAGGGTAAAAACTTGACACTCAGGTGTACGCCTAAAAGTACTATTCAACTGTGAAGATTTGGAGCTGACCTGATGATGGAGACCAGAGAGGGTCCAGGGAACTCGACAACTGAATATGTAAACTACCTCGTGTTTGGGCTTAAATTATTTGTATTGACAAGACCTTTGCAACAGTGAAGGTTTGGAGCTGACCTGATGATGGAGACCAGAGAAAGTCGAGGGAACTCGACAACTGAATATGTAAACTACCTCGTGTTTGGGCTTAAATTATTTGTATTGACAAGACCTATGCAACAGTGAAGGTTGGGAGCTGACCTGATGATTGAGACCAGAGAAAGTCGAGGGAACTCGACAACTGAATATGTAAAATACCTCGTTTGGCCTTATATTCTTTGTATTGATGAGAACTTCCCACTTGTATGGGCAGTGACAACTATTCGTATCACTGAGAAGCTTTAAACAAAAAAAGTAGGAAATAAATAATAGTTTAAAAAAAACTAAAAAACACGCTTTTTATAGAAAACCGAACTAAAAATTAGAAAATAATTTTCAATGAATATAAATTAATAATAGTGTGAATACAAAAAAAAAATATTTAAAAAAAGCGTGGGGTGCATGGTGTCAATAGTTATAAATATTTTATTGACAGATATGAGTAGAGTGATTTTCATTTCGATAAGACCTTAAAAAGCACCCCACGCTTTTTTAAAATATTTTTTTTTGTATTCACACTATTATTAATTTATATTCATTGAAAATTATTTTCTAATTTTTAGTTCGGTTTTCTATAAAAAGCGTGTTTTTTAGTTTTTTTTAAACTATGATTTTTAACTATTTTATTTGATAAGGGATAACAATTCAACATTTATCACCAAACGGCTATTACATCAAAACAAATACCCAATTTCACATGTTTGCAATAATAAATCTCTGCTGCTCATATGCGTTTGCGCAGACGAACTATCGTAATGGGGGCGCCGTGACATGGCTGAAACGTTCGGCATACACAGACGTAGCGGAACGTATTTGTAGAATGGACAGTTTAAATACCTGTGGTTGCATGGGGATTTATTTGAGAAGACGCGTGACGTAATGTTTTAAATGTGTTAAGGAATTTGGTTTTAGCAGGTAAGGTGCAACTGATTTGCGATTAGGGACGGGTTTCCTTTGATTTTGATATCAGCAAAATGCTAAGGTGGTAAGAGTGATCGATAGTATAACTTTTCAAAAGATAGCATAAGACAGAGTCGAGCTGTGGTTTCGTTGTGGTACTGAAAAGCCTTTTGTAGACACTCCAGATTTTTTCTAATACGTTCAGACAGCTGGATGCGAGAAGCCGAAAATCGATCAGTGGCGTGCACTTGGAGAGGCCTATATCCAGCAGTGGACTGCGATAGGCTGATGATGATGATGATGATGTTCAGAAGACGAAAAAGCTCTTAAACTTTTTCAATTAATTAAAATTTCATACAGGTTAAGTTCCTAAAGAGAGCTTCTGCAGCACCATAAACAAATTTTTTCCACTTACACCTTCTAAAACTCTAACCAGCACATCGAGTGAACGACAGAATCGATAAAATAAATCGAGAGACAATTCGATTTCGCACATTCGCAGCGCAGCATCGGTATTCCGGAGCATTTGGCAACGGATGATAGACTAAATACAGAGCTATTCGACGCGGAGATAAATGGGTTTCAGTTAGCACGGCTATTTTATTACTAGGAATAATAATTGTTGTGTGGAATCATTATTTAATTTGGGTGTAGTTTTTATGTATTTTTTATGTTATCGCAAGAAGGTGGAATTTATTATGTGCTTCTCAGTTTTATAAAGTCTTCAAGAAATTTTCAGTACTGCACTTTGAATTGTTGCGTTGAAAGTCATTATTTAATTTGCTGTGTGCATTTTTTGTTTCATTGTTTTGATATGTGGTTATATTTTGGCATTTATAATCGGACGAGGGCGGAATTTACTGCAAGAATTATGTTGGAAGGAGCAGTTGTTCTGGAAGATTTATGTTTGCAGAAGATTAAACTTTTTCTTTTTCCAATTTTAAGTCACTGAACTGAAAATGTTTGGGATTTTCAGCACTGCAATATTGGTTTATCAGTGTTTTACTGTTATCAATTTGATTAGTACGAAATTCTCGAAGCGTGAAGCATGTCCTTACACGAACATAATATTTTAATAATCAATTTACATATACAAATTATAGGCGATTAATTAAAAAATAATATTTATTACATTACCACTATTTCAAGGGCAAACACGGCTTGTTACGTACCTATTTCCAATATTACTAGTACAATATACCAGAACAGTTTAGTCTGAAAAACTGAAAAATGAAAAAAAAAAAGAATAAGAATATAAGTAACATTTTAGTAACATTTGTTTGTATGCTGAAAAGAATGAAAACGAAACCGCAGTTATTATTTTAAATTAATGAATTTATTACCATAAATAATATGAGTTACTTTCTCTATTTACAGTCATGTAAAGTTCAATGCCTTTTCCAACTAACATCAAATAAATCTAGCACTAATTACATTAAGACTGACGTGGCATTTTGTAAGGTTTAATTACTAAATAACTATAACAACGCAAGTACAGAAGACTGCACATCAGTGGTAACTGTCATGCACCTTAACTCAATAGTAATAAGTACGATTTTCCTATAAAACTGTTACCACTGAGCTGAAGTTGACTGTACAATGTGTCGCAAGAATATTGTGTTCGCTGTAATTAGCACTGAAACCTGTTGAAATAGTAATTCATGTTGTAGCTATTATGAAATAGTTGGGAGTTTCCTGAAAAGGCTAGTACCGGTACCAGAGAAGGCTTTGTGGTCGGTAAAGTTATGAAACTGCGGTGAAAATACCTACGTTTGCTAAAAGCTACGTATTTTCTCGGCGGAGTGATGATAAATATTTAATATTATTACGTTTTGATTAATGTTTAATTGTGTAAGAAATGTGATGTTTAGGTATTAGTGTAATTTGTAAATGATCGCGTCTAACATGCATTTACCAAAACTGGTAAAAATATAAGTGAAAACAGAATACAAAATTTACCTTTAAGTGTTACACTTTATTTTTGTTTGTTAATAGTTATATGTATACATCAGTGTAAACATTCGTTGGTGAACCTAATTAATAAATAAAATAAATACAGGTTTTGTTTTACGTGGTGATTTCCACCAATCAACAATTACAGCGACATAAAATTTCATTCCCAAAGAATCATAGGTACATCCATATTATTCTAGTAATTTACACAAATGACTGTTTCCACCATTTTACAGCTACATACTAATAACCGTGAAAATGGAAACTATGTATAACTTGACATAAATCAGTTCAGTGCCAAGCGTTACTTGTTACAGGAATTTTGATTAAACTTTGAAAATGGCTTCGTGGCTAATTTCCTGAAATTATATGGCTAGATAAATGACAAGGTCATTAGGCAAAAGGTATTTGTAACTAGAACGTTTTAGCTGGAAAAAATATTTATTTAGGACACACAGAATTTACTGGGTTTTACAAACAATTATCCTGGTTTTGCTTTTTTTCCAAAAAGGCTTTGTTAATAACAATATGTAAAAGCGGGACGACGAATAAAATTAAGTGATAAGTCATTAAAATTCTGAATACTTATATTATAGGTTGCCGTAAGCATTTTAAGAAACATACTCGCAGGTATTGATATAAGACTTTTTTTTGCAATATTCTAATAATATCTAGGTTTCGATTTATTTATAACCAACAGAGAAGAAATAAACAACAAAAGCTACTTCCGCATTTTTATTATTAGCAAAGATTTCCTATAGAATTCTCAGTATAATTTTCTTTCTACCTGAATGCCTGATTCCTTTGTTGGTCAATCCCTTTTACATAGAGCTCACAATAGAAGATAATACAAAATACAATTGCAATAACAAGAATAAATACAATTATAATAATGAAAATTTGAATAAGTTTCAAAATAATAAGTAACTTCAGTAATTAAGTACAAGGTTTAATTTATTTGATAAGATTTTTGAAACATTTTAGATTTTAAACCAGGCCAATTTTTAAAAACGCACGGTTTCAAAAACATTAACCAATATGGGTATAACAAAACCAAATAAATTAACCGTCGTAAACCATTATTTGCGCTTGCAAATTCAATTTTAAAACAACAATGCAAATTGATGAATAGCCGGTGTTGACTGAAAAATTTCCATATGCATAAAAATATAATAAAAAAAACCTAGTTAAATATCATAACTCTTAGTGAATGTCGTTAGCGGCATTTAATGGATTGAGTATCAACTCGTTAGTAACATTCATATTGATTGATGAATACACACTAATCGATCATGCTGTATCTTTGAAGTTTTGAAATGTTTGTAAAATTATTTGTAATATACAAATATTTACTAGGTGTCTATTGCGATTTTACTCGTACCTAAGTACTTTGAATTAATCTTTCGCTAGAGATTGATCTATCATCTAACGACCATACCCTATACTCTATCTATAAGGTAGTTGTTATGCCAACCAAAGATAGTTCGCCATACTTTGTTTGGGGTCATTTCAAAATTCTACCTCTTGTTGGCAAATCAACGGATTACGGATACATAGAATATTGGGAACGGCCGATCTGTTTTGCCTCAAAACGATTACATTAATATAAGAATATATTATCAAGAAATAATTTATTCGTTTAATTTTCGGGCATTCACCCGTTATGATAAAAGCTACACTAACATTTTTTAACACTAAGTAAACTTCCGTACAATTCCGCCTTAAAGTTCACTTACCCTTTTAGAAACGAAACAGTCACAAAGTCAGTTGTCATGGTTACCCACTAAGCAGCGGACATACACACCTCATGGATTATCAACGGGAACAATCGCCACAGACCATAAACACCACACCTTGAATGGAATTATAGTGTGGCTTAAGTCAAAGGGGAATCCTAATACTTCTAATGTTATAAATGTGAAAGTTTGTAAGAATGTATGGATGTCTGTTTGTTATTCTTTCACGCAAAATATATGACTAGACCAATTTGGTTGAAATTTGGTATAGATAGGTGGCACCCAGAATATATAGAACACATAGGCTAATTTTTAGCCCGGTCAACCCATCACGCGGGCAAACCCGCGGGCGAAAGCTAGTATGCAATAATAATAAGTAAATTACAATAAAAATGTACATATTTTTATTTAATGACTAGCTACCGACCGCGACTTCACACGCGTCCTGAGAAAACTGTTTCCCATAGCTAGTCTAAGCTACCTCCTCCTCTTTCATTTGCAGCTTAATCGGTCCAGCCGTTCACGCGGTGTGACTAAGGAATATAGGGATTCATTTTTATATGTATGTTAAATGATAGGTCCCGTCATTATGTTTTGAATTAATTCCATTAAGAAGATGCCAGAGTTTTTATTTTCTTCAGCTGATCAAAGACATACCCTGTAATTGTTCCAAGTTTAGCTTAGACAAAAATTTCGGGTCTTCACTTTCCAAAAGCGCAATATCAAGCTGATTGTCAGTATTATTAGGGTTCAAAAGCTCAAATAAGTTTTTAGAGAAATAACTTTGGGTATGGTGTACTTAAATGAGTATTGTTTACTAGTCCTTATAAGGTAATCTTATCACTTGCACCACTCCACCACTTTGAAGAGTTAAGCCCTCCTGGGGCGGGATTTGTGGCAGAAAAACTTTGTCCATTAAGACTTGCCACTGGTCATCAGTTTGGTCTGTTTGTTTACTTGTTTCTTTGCTCACGAGGGTACTTAACATATTACTTACTTCTGCTCTTGTTTCGAGAGTTATTTGACAAGACAAATCATTGTTAGAACGATCAGAGTTATTAGAGAGACTAAACATTGTTAGATATAGATAGTCTTGTCAAGGGAAGTAAAAATTACGGTCGAGAAATAAGATAGTAAGTAAGAAGCAAGACGATTAAACCCCGGAACCATTGTAAAATCGTGTAAATATACCTACTTTATAAATATTCATGTCTATGGAGTTTCTTGACGGCTCTTCTCCTTGAGACCAGCTTTTTGGAACCGTGCAACTAGTGTGACGTTTCATAGGAGCCTGCAAAGGCCTATTTGAAATAAAAACATTTGCCTTTAACTTTGATATGTGTAGGATTATTACGTAGTACACCATAGTTTAATGCATAGGACACCATAAACCATTCTTAATAGCCCACTAAAACTCGATTAAGGCCCCATACAAATGACCCTTTAGCATCCAAAATCTGAGCCGCGATGTACGAAAACTCCAATTTGTACGATTAATTAATTCATGTACATACTTTAACGTATGAAAGTCACTAACATACCACTTAAAGATAATTAATTTAGAACAGTCACGTTTGTGAATAAACTGAATATTTATTAAGTGTAACCGTTTCGGGCTTGACTCCTTAGCTCATTAGTTCTGGTAGGGTCCGCATAAATTGGGACTTTACAGGACATAAAGGCTTTAATTAAACGCGGCATTTTTTTGGAGCATAACAAAAATTAAACGTGATTCTTTTGAGGAATAAATTTGGGGTTGAAACCTAGTTTTTGGGCTTGAAATATTTTTGTACCTGTGTTTACGTGTTTGTCTACCTTTTTTATTTATGTAAGGCTTAATACAGAGATAATTAGAAATTATTATTCATGTCCATGTTATCATTGTTCTAGCTGAAACTGCTGACATTTTTCATAAAAACCACACCTTTTTCGAAAACTACTACAACTTTGTGCAGACTAATTAAGTCTACAATTTAATTTTAACCTTTATAAAATAAAACTACAAAAGAGGATTTTTAAAGTAGAACAATATCTTGACAACGTTCCCTCACAATGGCGATTCCACACAATTCAAAGCTCTATTTATATTTTACATTTCATTTCCTCAGGGTAAGCAAAGGTATTTTATCGATATCGAGGCTCCGTAACAAATTCTTAACATTCGATATATCTTCGCCGCACCACTAGCTCGGAACATGATATAAAGATAAATCGATTGTTGAAATCAAACGCAGAAATTGTTAAATGTTCAGAAACAACCACCTGACTGGTGATTTTATTTATTTACAAAGCTCTTAGACAATTTTGGAAACTTACAAGTACCTATTATAGACAACAGGGTACCTAGAGGTGTCCAATAAATTGATACAAAGGTAAAAAAATTGTTGATGTTAAATCTTTGCTTAAGAATACAGTTTCATAATAATAGCCTGACAAACTATATAATTTAATATTTTTTCATAAACCAATGAAATAAGTTATCATGACATACATACATGCACACACACATACAAACTTTAAACGATCACACGCTCAGCAATCATTCGCGTACATAAATATTTCATACAAATTAAAACTCTAACCGCTTTTCAAACCGCCAACTTAAAAGTTAAACTTACATCATTAAAACATGACGCAAGAAAAAATCCCAAAGAAATTTTATAAGTGGTAACCCTACTCTGTAGCTGTGAACTCGGTAAGTTATCATTTAAGCCGTCGTTGGTCGCCATTTCAAGAGTAGAAATTATTCTTAATTCTTTCGAGTATTTTTGGAAAAAAATTATATTTACTCCATTCTTTATTTTTAGATTGACCTCTATCAAGGTCAGTGGAGAATATGTTTGTATTGACTCCGGCTAAAAGATTGCTTTTTGTAGAACTTTTCTTTCGTTCGAGATTGATTGTTTTTCTTTTTGATTTATTTCTTTGATGAAAAACAATTCCTTTCAGTTCCATGTACAATTTTTTAGGTAACACAATACAATGTCAGTAAAAATCGCGATTATATTTTTTTACTATTTTAGACCAAGTTATCCTTTATATTATCAATGACTTATTTTCTCACTGATACTGACACTTCAGATAGTCGCTGATCAGGGACTTATGCGCGTTGTGTAGCACCATCCATTTTACGCAATGGGGATCCAGGATTCCTCACAATAGGTACTTTCCTTTGCCACTTCTTATCTTTCTTTTGTAACGTCATAATTGCTTTAGACCTCCATTATCATCATAATTGTTCTCTTGTTCCAATTTGATTTGCAATCATGTCTTCTTCCATACTTCTCTCTCTTACATCATGTAACAAGTGACAGCGAAGAAAATCTAACACAGCACAGCGAAAATAACACTAATTAATTAAAGAACTAGTTAGCAAACAAACATGGTTGTCAAAAACACGAGTCGCATACTGAGTGCGGAACTGACTAACTTGGGGTTCTAGTTTCGTAACATGACGGATATATGGGTACAGAAGTAGTGTGTTTGTACGTTAGTGAGAATTTTCTTTGTAGCAAATTGTTCTGTAAGTTGGCTGGGTAAATGTCTTCTATGTTAATCCCATTGTCATATAGGTACTTATTTTTTGTAACAACGCCATAATTATTAAAGCACCTGCTATGATTCGGACCTATATAGCAGATTTAGGGTATTTCTGAAAAAGAAGTGAACTTATACCACCTCATTTCATATAAAACGTTGTTTTAAGAAAATAAAAATTTTAGTACCCGATATAAACCATCGCCTTAAACAAAGTTGAAGCTCTAAACCTAGTACTAAACCCGGTACTTTTTAAACACACGTTTTATAGTAAGGTGAAGCCAAATAGCAAGATCATGTTCTGATTACAGAATGTTATAAAATGGGTACACAAAAGACCAGCAAAAAATAGAACTGATGACATTAAGAACTGCCTGACGTAACCTAATACCTAATGTGCCCATTAAATCTTAGCAGAAGATCTCTTTGGTACTTAAAAATAAAATCTTACGCTACATACTACATTACATTACGCAATTAACACTAATTACTGCTTTACTAAGCAAGAAATGTTTAATTAAAGCTTTGTGTGTCTCAAGTCTCCTTCTGCTGTAAAGGCTGTTCCAAAAGTTTGGCAGTCATTATTTTTCTTTCTTCTAAATATACAAATGATGGTTTATTTGACGGTTTTATTGTTTGCGTATGAATATATACTTGATATATTATTATTTCATGCCCTTTATAAATCAAAGTAAGGCCTCTACACATGCGGTTTTTTGACGTGAAAATGGCGGCGAATAAACCTTAGATTTTCACGATGAAAAACCGTGTGTGTAAAAGAGGCCTAAATGTATTGCTTGGTGCATTTTTTCAAATATATTTAAAACGCAATCATTCCATATTTTTTAGGGTTCCGTACCTAAAGGGTAAAACGGGATTTATTGTTTTCGCTCCAATGTCCGTCCGTCCGTCTGTCCGTCCGTCTGTCTGTCACCAGGCTTTATCTCATGAACCGTGATAGTAAGAGAGTGGAAATGTTCACAGATGATGTATTTCTATTGCCGCTAAGACGTAAAGCATGTATAAGACCTAATACTGCTACTTTCAAAGTTGAGAAAAGTCTACTTATCTTCTTTAAAAGCCTAGGTTATTAGTTCCTTATATTTTCAGCAATTCCATTCCTCTATTCCAAATGATTCCCGGGCCATTAAGACAGATGTGGACAAAATGTCCTCATTAAATTTTAATATTCCGACATTTACGATTGCCGATGTGGCGTTATGACTATAGAAATAGCAAATTATGACATTGTTAAACCGACAATGTAATAAAGAGGCATTAAGTTGGACTCGATAATGATTTTGTCATTCTAAATCTTGCGTTTTATAGCGTTCGATTTGGTCGGTTGCGACATGTGTTAAGGATATTGTTAGAGAATGTGTTAGTTACTCGGAAACTATTAACTTATGGGCACTTCATTTTGTTTAATATATTTGTAATATCTAGGTAATGACGGGTAAAACAGCTGCAATATCATGCTGTGAAGTTGATAACTCTTTGACACAAAACTCGATCGGAATTTATAGTAATGTACCTGATACATCAGAATTTCATGCGGCGTTAACATAACTGCGAAATTGCCAGTAGGTAGGTATATTTATATTATATAGAACATGGCCAAAGCTTCAAAATCAGAAACATTCCAAATACAGCACAAACGAAGTTACAATCCAATTCCTTGAAATAGAAATCCATCAAAGTTTCGTTAACATCCCAAAATATGCATCTACTTTTTCAAACGGAAACTTTTCAATGACCTTCTTCTAAAACGGTGGTCTATCAAAAATTCCGAGGCGATCACAATCCCGGGAATTCAAACATTGTTCCCGGAACTTTTGTTCGACAGCCCTAGCTTAGGGATGGGACATTCCAACGGGATTTGGGGAAAATTATGCAGATTTCTGTCTGTGGTTTGAATAATTGTGCGTATTACAATGGTATGGTAGGGCAGGGAATAAAGGGGAAGTCGGCGATGTTTCTAATCGTTTTGTAAATTAAAAGGTCTGTTGCTGTGGTCTAAAACTTTTTAGGGATTTTGCGACGTACTGATATAAAGTTAATGTAATACAATCTCGGTTTTAAAATTGAAAACTCACTAAATCATTCAAAAACTTAAATGCTCTTAGACCTACCTAGTGTTGCTATTAACATCGTCTACAACAACTTATAATGTATTGAGGATTCAGTATCTTTATGGATATGGATAGAAGTTAGCAATATTTTTTCGAAAACCTATCGTCTCTTTAGCATATAAGTACCTAAAATAGTGAAACGCCTGAGCAACCAGCACGACAGCGCACCCCTACACCCCCGATAGACAAAATATACAGAAAACTTTCTCACCGCTCCACAAATTGTGTTACACGAACAAACTGACACAGTTTCCGCGAATTTATTAATATAATTACATACATGTAGGTGTACACGAGGCGTCTTGAGCAGAGGACAGACTTGTGTGTGACGTCATGTACTGGTAAGGGTGGTCACACATCAGAGATAAATGTTAAGGATTGTTTGTCTCATAATCTATAGACAATCGGACAAGATGGTGTAGTCTGGAGCATTAAAGACTACTCCACATTTTCGTTCAAATATTCCAAATATCGAAAATGAATCATGCTTTTAGATTTGGGAAAAAGAAGACGTTTATTGGCCAGCGAACAGCGATAGTAGCAATCCAAAAATCTTGTTTGTTACGATTGACGCGCTCAAACGATTTAAATAGATCATCTTGTCGACAAAACCAATTCATATTTAATGATCTGTGAGCAATAATATATTTAACAGCTTTCACAATTATTGTTGAAGCCAATTGACGGCAAATAATTATTTGAAAATAAATTATGTTCGCTGTTGAGCGTTACTTAACTACAGGTGACACTTGTAAAATAATCACGCTTAGAACAATTTACAGGCCAAATATAGATTTCTAAAGTCCATCTTTGCGTTTGTCACAACCAAACATTTCTATGTAACTCACAGTGATAATTTAAATTTTTACTCAAGTTAACTTATGTTTATAACAGAAATAATAATAATATCTGTAGGCTCCAGTCAACCTACAAAAGCAGGCGATGTCGCAAGCATAAGCTAGTCATTCCGACTCATTTACAAGCACCACGTGCATGTAAACCTACATAAATTAAACAGAAAATGTAAATTACAGAATGGAATTCTGACTATGAGAATAATTATTATGTATGTATGTATTTTTCCTTGAAAGCCGACGGCAGAGGTATTGTGGTAGTGGGGAATATAACTTGGATTTTAGACATGATTCGTCGTATCAGGAAAGATGGTGGTATGGTAATCATCATCATCATCTCAACCATATGACGTCCACTGCTGAACATAGGCCTCCCCCTTAGATCTCCACAGATACCTGTTGGAGGCGACCTGCATCCAGCGTCTTCCGGCGACATTTATAAGGTCGTCTGTCCACCTTGTTGGACAAGTAATGGTAATAGGTACATACATTATGTATAACAGCCTTACTTATAAACGTGAATTAAATAATAAGTTATACTTAAGGGGTGTTTAAGAAAAAATCTTACTTATAAACGTGGCTGAAATAAATCATTTTCTTAGCAATGTCTTAAATGAGCTGTCAAATTAAGTAGCCTCACACCCTTGTTTAACCCGCTAATTAGCAAAATGGCTGGATTCTTACCAGCTGATTTTTCATTTCCGGTTTATTGACAGTTCAACTTTTTAATTTTATATTTTACGGATGCCATTGTTGCCATTACACAACGTTTTCATGACAAATATTTTTTTAAGCTACCAACATTCCGGTAGTGTTGAGAAATTTGTATGTTTTTATGTCATTATCTTGTTGTACGTTGCTAAAGCATGTCTTAAGTTCATTACTTAAGACATGCTTAAGCAACGTTTATAGGTCAAAATAATTTAATCACTACTTAAGGCTTTGAGTAGTAATTAGTTAAAACAATGATTAGAAGATGATTAGTTGATTTTTATAAGTAAGGCTGTTAGTGTTTTAAATTGATTCCAGATTTTCCGAATTTTATTTAACGATTCCTTATGTGTGAATAAGTTTAATGTAATTTATGTATTTATTAACACTTTATTAATTACATTTTTAAATACCATTCCGATGAAAATACATAAAATTATTTGGAAATACAATAAAAATAGTAATAAAAGTCTTCATGTTAACCCAAATACAGTTCCTAATTTTCACCTCACAGTAAGCCTGATCGAGAAAATACCAAATACACTAACCAAGCAAACTATTTCCTACATTCCTCAATATACTAACACATAAGTACAGAACGTATGTTTATAAATACATACATAAATTAGTCCGTATGTCGGTCAGGACTCTGTTTTGTCACGACAGGAAATACAGCTTACGACAAACGTAATGAAAACCAGCAAGTTTTACTGGTACACACGCTCGTTTCTTTCGCTAAGTAACTCGTAAATATGCGAGCTAATAAACTAGGAAAGACTGTTTTTGTATGTATGTCTATCTATCCAAACTTCTATACTAATATAGTAAAGAGGACTTTTTTTGTCCGTTTGTTTGTACCTTCAAGGCTCCGCAATTACTAAACCGATTTGGAAAATTCTTTCACTATTGGATAGCTGCACTTTTCCCAAGTAAATAAAAGTTATATTTTATCCCGGTACGGACAGTAGTTTCTATGGGACGCGAGTAAAACCGCGGGAAAACGACTAGTCGGTAATAATAGGTACTAGTGATGAATTTTGTGTAAAACAGATGTCATAATATTTAGGTGTACTGATGCGTAAGGTGTGGAATGGTTGGTCATTTTAAGAGTTTGCACTTGTAACTCGTTAATTATATTATTGTTAAACAGACTTGTACCAGAATCTTCAAATAGAGGAACTACTTAGCGGTTCCGTATAAAAAGTAGTCTGATCGATCCTAAATAAATGAGCTATCCAACACTGAAATATTTTTAATGCCAGAGATTAGTGCGTTCAAGCAAACAAATGAAATCTTCTATTTTATAATATTAGAACCTATAGTCTAAATACTCTTTTGCACAACTTATATATTAGAATAGAGTAAACACTCTTCAAAAGTACGTTCTTGGAACCACTTACCACATAAGACACAATCTGTATAAGTAAAACAAAAACTCCATAACAAAAAACAATAACATTTTCCCCAAGTTACCCGTCAAATTGAGAAGAGGTTCAATAAACACGAAATACTTTCTCTTTGTTCAAACTAACAGAGTAAGGAAAGATGAACGGAGCTGCCATAATGCAGGTAGGTCAGACGCCTTCTTCTAGGTCAAATTCTGACAGTGGGCATGATCAAAAAACGAATAGTTACGGCGTTCGGGTTCTTTGAAAAATCTGTCAATTGTTTTTGGTATTATAAAAAAAATTCGGGTCCAAATAATGCGTATAAGGGTGAAAAAGTTAAGGGCACTTTCAACTTATGCGTTTCTTGGCATACGGTGCGGCAATTGTGCGACGCCGGTACATCGAACGCTCGACAACTGGACTGTTGCCGCACCGTACGTTTTGCATGAAAAAAGAGGAACGTCCTTACGCCGTACGTCTAACGCACTGCTTCTGCACCGCAGCGGGCGTCAAGAAACGCATAAGTTGAAAGCGCCCAAAGGTAACTCGTCCCCCACCTCACCCGCATTTTGTCGCACTACATTCTTATGCGATTTTCCGTTATGGCACCTCCATTAGTCATTTGTTCTCCATGGTTCAAAGTAACATACGAATCGGTCAGACAGTTTACCCTTGACGGTTGCTTTGTATTTGAAATAGAACATATTTTGTGTGTCTTTCTGTATTTGTGTTTGTTTATGAAACCTTTTTGGGCAGGTGTATTTGACAGTCTAGGATAAATACTAAAACCACAGCTGTTGCGTTGGCGTAGTTTGACAGAATCGTATCTAAGTGTAGGTCAGAATTGTTGCTGCTGCTGTGGTAGCAACTAATGGCAGGTGGTAGCAATAAGGTAGCAACTCTTCATATGTATTTCGAGGGAAAACAGGAGTGACAGCAATTCTGATGCAATCCAAAGAACGGAGTATAATGTAGAAACTGTTTCCCGTTGTTGCATCCGAGTCCAATGGAAATTACTTCCCGTATCCATAAGATGCAACCTATGTCCCAAGAGGATAGTGTAGCTTCCCAACAGTGAAAGAATCTATAAAATTGGTTCAGTAGTTTCAGAGCATTGGGGTACAAATTATACATACAAAAATATACATTTTTAGATACAGGCCTTTTGCAGAGGAAAATTCAAAATACATAATATGTTAATAACTTTTTGCTACAGTTACAGATCGACTCGATATAATCCGACATTTAAAGATCTGACCAAAAACCCACTGAACCTTCATTCCAATTTCAATTTTTATTACGAATCAAATTTGGATTTTCCTGGTCGAACTCAATAACGTCGGTATCCCAAAAAGTAATTTCTTTAGACAGCTAAACCTTTACTAATCTTTTTGAAGTTCCCCCAAGTAAGAAGGTCCAATCTCTTTCAATTCTACGTAGGTATAACTACGATTAATTCTATTGGCAACCCTGAAATGTCTTAAGAGGCTGAATGCATCCAAAACACTCTTTTTTCTTTCTCTAAATGCGTACGAGAGAGGAGTTGAGTAATCAAAAATAAAAATTAACCAAGTTCTGTATTTACATATGGACTCGTTAATGTTACAAATTTTAATTTTATCAATGCACGTTGATAAGTAAAATGCAGATATTTTTGTTGGAAGATCATTTTAAGAGGTAAGTTTTCAATTTTTTTGTATTGAGAAATTTTTCGAAAACGTGTTTTGAAATTAACAGGGTTCTCGAAAATGTTAAAGATTCATTTTTATATTTTTTTCGCTGTCAAAAAATGTATAGATTTGGCCAAAAAAAATTTGAGACAAGCCAATTTCGGCATTCAACGCCTTAACAAGCAACTCTAATATCCCGGAACGTGAAAGATATCCTATTCAGGGGTTATAATGTACCCCTTTTCTAACATTCCCTTGGGTAAAAACCAGGAAAAACTAACCCGGAAATACGGGTATTTGTGATCTAAATATAGCTTGGATTGAAGTAATGTGTGGTTGGTTTATTTTCTTGTGTAAGGAAATATTTGTAGTGTAGTGTTTTTTGTATCAATTTGATGAAGTGGTTGAAAGGAAATTAATAAAAATGGTCTTGTTCTGTTTGTTATTTAATCAGGTAAAAATATATATTTTCTTCATTTATTTAGATATTCCAACCTCCACCAGAGCGTCCCCCCGTAGTAGCAATAGAGCGCACATGCATAAAAAGTAGCCTATAATATCTTTCTCAATATTTAATGGGTTATTTTTATATAATACAAAAATATTTATTTCAAATCAGTCAACCTGAGATTAGCGCGTCCAAACAAAAGAAACTCTTCAACTTTTTTTTACTAGTCTATATACATATTTTATACTTAAGTATGTCGTGTATCTATGAAATAATATTTCAATCTGTTACCCTACTGTTACTTATGTCCATTACATAGTTCTACCTACTTGTTTTTCGACGACCTTTAACAAAACATATAGAGCTGACATTTTGTGTAGGTTACCTGCGTAGGTATAACCAATTCAGTAGGTTTTCCGTCGAAATAACTATTTGACATAAGCTGGACTGATGATATACCTACACAAGAATTTGTAGTTGGACAGACACGTATTAGACACACAGATATTATTCTTGTCATACAAATACCTAGATAGATACATAGATATTTTTTTATATACACCAATTAAAAATCAACAAGAACAAATCAAAAAATGTTGAAGTCGGTGACAAAATGGGCGGTCTTATCGTTAAAAGCGATCTCTTACATACAACCTTTGGATGGATTGAGACACAAAGGAAATAACCATACATACATAGGCATGATTCTCCGGGGTATATTTAAAAAGTAGTTACTACCATAATAAGCTATTTTTCCCCTTCTTAAAGTATTATAGCTTTAAGGTCAAGCGAAAGTGCGCAAAAAACGAGTATCTATGCAATAAACCGCAATTCGACCTTTTATTATCTTAAAAAAACAAAACCACCTGTTGGTTAATACATTGGCATTTTAACTTTCCCCTTTTTTATTGAAAAGCTAAATAGAATAGTGATGTACTCGAGCTAATCTTCGAAAATGGGATACTCGCAAAAATAACGCTCAATCCCAAATTGGGTACGTGACTTATTTTATATCGGAGAATTTTTGAGACCTTTTGTGGGCACAATGATAAAATATAACACACCTGTTATAAAAACACGAGCTTTTTAGTGTAATATAATCTGATCTCAAAGTGTATTAAAGTCAAAACCTTTTTCACTTAGCACTTTGACGTGTGACTATACATAATTTTCGAAGTTAACTTTCTAAAGTGCCAACATGCTTTTATTTACGCATCACCATTTTCCATAACCACGCTGATCTACAAAACCCTAAAAAATCACAATACACATAACCGCAAAATATCCGCCAGCCAAACACACAACACAAAAACGCGCTGCGGATATTATCCGCACACACATCGGGCCATCTCTATAGCACCTGGTATCCCGATATTAGATGGCTATTGAGGATAGTCGAAGCAATTTATTTGGCACTTAACTCACGACCATACGACCACACACTCGTGGTCGTATTCTAGTGAATTAGGGTGGTACTTGTGTGTGCAAGTGTTGCAATGTTTGCGGTTTTGGAAGTAGCTTTATTGAGTAGGTACGTTTGTTAATGATTGTTTATTTACTTATCATTTTAAATGATCTTTTGTCATCGTGATTACACACTCTTGCTTGTAATTTAACATCACTTGCCTAGTCTTTTCCAGCTATCTACGCATTGGCTTGCAGTCTAACTAGACGCAGTTAAGTACCCGTGTCTTCATGATGCAACTGACTTAGCCTAACGCCGGGTAAGTAGTAAGACTAGTTATTAGGTTTTCTGGCTACCCACAAAAACTGCCAAAGATGACCAAAAGAATAGAAACTTACTCTTATAACGCGCCTTGCTAAACACCCATCCACTTACTGACCGCGTCAAGCTATGATAGGACGACCCATGCAGCTGTTACTAAGTTTGAATAAAGAGTTCTTCAGAATAAACGAAACTACAGAATTCCTCTATTATAATTTAAACAGCAATATGTCACTATCAAAACAAAACTAGTCTTAAAGAATGCATAAACAATACACAAACGACGTTCTTCCTTGAAACTAAAATGTAAAAACTTAATGAAAATGCACGGCGAAGTTCTGAAAGGTTCATAAAGATGAACCCTGAATACCAAATATGAATAATGTAGAAAAATAATGGGCTTTTGAATAGGTAGTAGTTTATGTACGAACTAGTCGGCTCTGGGTTGGCGTGAAATATTTCGTTCTTTCAGAATATTTTTTGGGCTAAGATTTTTTGTGTTGAAACTAGCCGTTTTTGCTGGTATTGCTTGCGTTTTAAGATGGATAGATTTTGAAATCATTTCTTAATGAATGCTTAAAATGAACATAATACTGTAAAGAACAGAATTTTAAATAGACAGTTCTATTATATTAGAGACTATCCAAGTCTCTGTTTCTAGAATCAGAATGGTTTCAAAAATAATGGTTTTATATTTTTCATTAATTAAACCCACAAATATTTTTAAAGACCAAGCTACACTATTAAGCTGTGTTAAAATTAACAAAAGATTTCTATGTATATAATTCAAATAAAAACATCCCACCAAATTAATTAATGAACACCGTTATTATAAACTTGCCATACAAAGGTTATTATAAAAACAGACCTTAAGAGACTATATTAAGTGATCACTGCAAATTTTAAGAGTCCTTCCAGACTAAACTTACTACAGGCTCGTAACTTATGTAAGTTTTATACGACTTGCACGTCTGATGCACCTTAAACAATATGGAGTTAATTTCGTAAAAGGAATTTAAGTTCTTAAAGTTTCATCATGTAGTTTTTATTATATTCTTGTTTGTTACTTAAATATACCTGCATTATGTCATCACATTAACGAGTATTAACATTTTGTCGGGTTAGTTCGGATGTATGGATTTCTTAAATGCAAACAATACAGATGACATGCACGGGTGTTGATGTTTTTAATTCAGAACATCACTTTATCCGGATGCAATAAGCTGAATCCGCGGGGGAAGCTAGTATTAAAATATTTATCTCTAGGTGATTTTCCTAGACATTTTATCAAGCTTTGTGAAACATTACAAACCGCCGCATATCAAGCATGGTACATTCTAACATCACCAGTATTTAACTGTTACTAGGTTCTATTTTATCACCTTCAAACTTTACTCTTACCAAAAGTACATAACCCTCAAATGGTAACAAACTCGAAGGAGGACAAACAGGTAGAAAGGGAACCTCCATAGGGAACAGTATAAGCTAACTCAATAAATCTGTCAATTTTCAGCCCCTTTGGATCACGGGGAACTTAATTTGAATTCGAAGATTCCAAGTAAACATTCAATAGCCGAAGGGTTTAAGGATCAAGGGAGAAGTTATATTTGTGACTTTACTGCACGAAATAAAGTATTGACAATAAGCTTGATTTGTCGCGTGGTTTCACCTGTATCTTCAGAGCTTCTCGTGTTAAGCAAGATATAGCTAATGAAAATCACAAAAAAGAAGGCAGTCTTTTGTTTTTTAACACCCGACGCAAAAAGAGAGGTTCTACTCAAGTAGATAAGATCCAGATTGTAACATTAGCATAGGTATAGATTATTATTTAAAAGTAGGGTACCACAAATAACACGCGAAGACAATGTTATTCATTTTTCAAAAAAACTAAGAAACCCATTCACATTTGAAACTTCACCACTATCTCAAAACAAAAGAGGCAGCTTTTCCAACAGTTCCAAAAACCACTTATGACCTTTTAGATAAAACTTTGGACATTTATTATTTCAAGCGAACGGAACGGACCTTTGTAAATTATTTTTTTAGGCATTTGCCAAGTGAATATTATCGTAAATAACGCTCTCCGTTATACCGTCCCCGGGGATAATAAATGGTAATAATATAACCGAATTACCTTTGTCCCGAAATAACAAGAACAGCCTTTGAACTTTATGTTTTAATATCTAGAGTGTGTGGAAAATACGGGTATCAGGTCATTGACCGGTGGGAAGAAAAGACCTGTGTGTATATTGTTTCAGATTGTTGTATCTTAGAACCTAATTAAGACACTTTAGCACTGGATTATGCAGTCCAAATAGTGTCAATTGAGTCTTTGTTTTTTCGATCCTACAAAGTTTTGTCCGCAATTCCATATGCAAACTAAACCGACATCAAAATACACGCAAAAACAAACACCGAAAAAAAAAATATTCAGCCATCACCGATTGACAAGCCAGACACCGAACAGACAAGCCAAACATCCTATGTAAACAAAGTCCGGTGCCAAATCTATCGACGAGAACATAAAGACAAAAACGAGAAGCACATACCTTGATCTCGCAACTGTCTTAGTATAGCCACTTGAGAGAAACACACAAACACGGGGTAACACGTTGTTTCACGTCACTAACACGGTTCGGGAACTTCGGACGTGCGCCTAGGGCGGCGGCGTGACGGGTACTGAAAGGCGGGCGGCGGTGTTGCCAGTCGTCAACTGAAATTGTGTTATTGTCAACCTAAGTAGGCTTGCTGGGGTGGGTAAAAGTAGGCATAGTTTGACGCTGCAGTGGGAGGTTTTTAATATTTTTCTGTTGTGGTCGGATCTTTCTGCAATCTTTGACGAGGTATTTTGTGTTGATTTCGTTAATAAATAGCACGTTTGTTTTATATTCAGGAACTTAGGCTCTAAAAACTTTCACCTCATAAAAATCTTTATCTAAGAGAACCCCTTTAAATGGTCTATGTGAGATGTGAGCCTAATATTTAGGCAACAACATTGCATCAATTTAGAGTATGGACAAAGAATTCAAAGGGAACATCCCTTTGAATTCTTTCCAAACCATCCATTCTGTCCATACTTAAAGTTTACAATGTATTTTCTAGCAGAATTAACGATATAAAAACCAAATAAATAAACTAACACACCGCACACCTCTAAAAATTTAGCGCAACAGAAAACATCACAACCCTCACCAAAGAAATCTAGCTTGCACTTAATCAAAACTCCAATCTCCCTATAACTCGTACCATAGTCCTCACTAGCAACCCCGTCATGATGAAGGGAGGTTACGCCAGCACTCAATTGGGGTAGTTTCTCTGATCGTACTTCGAAACATTTCTCTTTCAATAATGAACACTACAATATTTCGCACATTCTTCATTAATACTGACTTAAAGTTATATAAGTAGAAATCACCAACAAATCGTCTAACCAAGGGGTATCGGGTTGCCCCGGTAACTGGGTTGCGGAGGTCAGATAGGCAGTCGCTCCTTGTAAAACACTGGTACTCAGCTGAATCCGGTTACACTGGAAGCTGACCCCAACATAGTTGAGAAAACGCTCGGGAGATGATGATACCTATATGTAGAAATCAGGATATTATTCGATGAAGTCATGAAGCTAAAGACTATAACTCCACACGATCCTCTAAAATACCGTATCCAGCAGTAAAACCCAAAAAAAACTCATCATAATCACCGGCACGAATCTTGAGCGCTGACCTTCACCTACGCAGAAATAATTTATTGGGTCCCTTTTGTGGTATGAAGGGAGGAGCGGGGGCGGGCTAAAGCGGTGATTGGCCCGCAGCGCATCGCGTCATAGCTGTCACTCGTGATTGGTTCTTTGCTAATAAATCACTACTGCGCAGGTGAAGGTCAGCGCCGATGATTCTACACTTCATCAAAACTCCACTATTTATACCAGTTTCACAATAAAATCTCCCTAAAACTTGTATCCTAGTCTTCCCTAGCAACCCCATGGTTCATCATGATGAAGGGCGGTTACGCCAGCACTCAATTGGGGTATTTCGACGAGGTTTCTCTGATCGCTCCATAAGCATTATAATGTGGTAATTAAATAATGGATTGGATTAAATCATTTTCTTACTTATATGTAAAAGATTTTGGGAAAATTGATGAGGGTAGAGTGGGGGAATTGGTGTGGTGTATGAATTTGGTTTAGTGAAATATTTTGTTTGAGTTGTATGATTTTTGAAATGGGTTATTTGACATAGACGTGCGAAATCTAAGTATTTATCATCGCATTGTTTTATCAAGTTCGAAATAATATTTCCCCTACATAGCTTTAATAAGTCATCATCCACCGAGCCTTTTTCCCTAATAATAAGTATGGATCATAAATCATTTTACTGTAGGCATTTTGATAAAGAACTATGATCATCTGTCTTCAGACCTAAATAACAATGAAATTTCTTTTACATAATTACAGACCTAAATTGTAACTCTTATTACCTTCATCAAGGATCCAGAAGGTTCATTGGCAAGCCAACATAGCCAGCATACAAAAATCAATGAAAAATGCACAGGATAAGGACCAAAAGGCCCTGTTTCCTCTATCGTTTAACCTAGGACATGTTGATTGAACTCTGCCTGCCATGATACCGCATCACGCAAAACGGTAATAAAAATTGATGAACACCCGCAATTACGAGCCGTGGTTACTAACGCCACTTTAACGGTGTGAATTATGCCGCAACTTGCTCGCAATATATTGGTTTTGTAAGGGTTTTTGAAAACCTATATGGTGGTGCACGCTAAGCTTTTGTTGGGGGAACAATGTGTGAAATTTTCAGGTGTAGATGAACCTTGTTCTATTAAAGACTTGGGCAAGAGAGAATTTCCTGTATAAGTATAAAAAAATAACACTGTTTCATCAACATAATTTCTTAAGTTTTCACTGACTACAACTAGATTTTTTAGCAACCTTTGCATCGCTATTAGAAATGCAAAAGGACCAAATACAAATCTGCTACATTTGCTCCGAGAATACCCCAGTTGATAATCCTCACTACCACAATGCTGACTAGCCAATACAATCCCTGACAAATAATATAAATAGAAAGAGTATGTTGATTATGTTTTCCATCTTGTACCAGACGAATGAGGATTACAACTCTAGCAACACTCGTTCACTTTCAGATGTTACGTAGAATCAAACCGAAGAACCCAAATAGACCAAAACATGACAATTTTTCCATAAACATAAACAAACAGTCTTGTAACCTCCATGCAAGGTATAATCCGGCTAACGAACGTTAGGTCTCTAGAGACTCTTCCCAAGTTAAATGACGGAAATGGGGCTCAGTGGTGCTCAGTGGTGCTCCTAGCCGATTAGCTAGACAATCTACTTATGCATGATACCAATTACTGATGTAGGTGGTTTGAAGTTTTGGGAGTTACTGAAGATATTGATATGGTAGTAGATACTAATGGTATTGGTTTAGTTGATGAAATTGAAGAAAGTCTGACTAGATGACTTCTTACCATTTTACAAGAGACATATTCAGGAAAATAGCAAGAAAGAGGTTACCACGTTATTATTTTTTCGGTAAACTTAAGTGGAATACATATCGTAAGCAAAAATGTACGGGAGGTACGGTATCGATTTAAAACTTGTCGATTTGGTCGAACTATAGGTAGGCTTAAAAAGGTAAATGGATAGGATAGAGCCTGTATTTCGATTGCCAGAACATATCCTTCACAACAAAAAACCTGTATCCCGAAAGAAAATCGACACAACAACACACGGAAAATTAAATCCCCACCACAATTTGAAATGCACAAAGCTCAAAAAAACCTTTCCAATTACATCTTCCATTTAACCAAACACGTGCCTTCAAAAACATTTCTTATAAAAAGATCAAAAAGGAAAAACCGGACTTACACGGTAATCCCCAGACCACGATACTGCGTTCACGATAAGCACATAAGTAGCAACACAGATGTTACGGCAACAAGCTACGGAATAAGGCTCGTTTGTAACGAAGCAACTTGATACGACATTTTGGCGTGAAATTGTTGAGTAGGTACCGAAGAAATCTTGCAAAACTATGCCGTTGCTAATTGTAGAAGGCACCATAATATTAAACGTCTTGATCAAAACCGAACCTAAAGAGTATTGTTAATATAAGTTTAGCGTAAAATTGATGACGGATTGCCACCTTCTATTCAAAAGCTCAAGACAGAACATACTTGGATTTTAGTTTAGTTAAGTTCACAGATATCTCATAGTTGCTACAATATGTTGCAGCAACATCACCCGGTTTGTAGAGCGCCTAACAACACAGACGCTGCGGCGGCTAGTCGGCGGATCTGCACGCGTCCCGCGGGGATCGTAACGCACACGTCTAGATTACCTACGTTAAGCTGAAATAATATTATTTATATTTCTAGTTGCTACAATATGTTGCAGCAACATCACCCGGTTTGTAGAGCGCCTAACAACACAGACGCTGCGGCGGCTAGTCGGCGGATCTGCACGCGTCCCGCGGGGATCGTAACGCACACGTCTAGATTACCTACGTTAAGCTGAGGGTAGGACGTATCTTGTGTAATACGGGTTATTTTTAATTTTGTTTTGAGTTTTGATTTGCGAGAAATTGGAAAGTAAGGCTGATACAAAAGTAACCGGACCGTTTGCAATGGGTAAGTCTTTATAATTTTTTGAATGCATCAACAAAATACTCTGTATTTTTATAGTGCTTTTAAAAACCCAATAAAGACTGGATACAAAATATTTTTTATGTTTACCTGAGATCGAATTTTACCTGCGTGAGATACGCCAATGTATACAAACATTATCAATCTGCTTCAATTTTCATACCTGAAAAAAATTAAAAACACATTTTTAGAGTCCAAAATATAAGGAAAAATCAATACTGCAGTACTTTGGACACAAAAATCTCTCGTGTAGTCTCGGCTTTACAGATAGTGTAGGATTTTTAATATCAGACCGGAGGCGTGGAGAAATCGAATGTCATTTTAATGTAACATATAATGTAATGTGTAGATATAGTTAAAATGAAATTACATAGGTTTGGTATTAGGTGATTTATGTATATCTTGCTAAGGTGAAACATAATCTTCTTTAGATTTTTAAACGATTTTGATATGTTATTGCGGAAAACTGATTTCAACTGCGTCACATAGAGCTGCGAGCATAATTAGAATAAATGAATTCATGTTACAGAACAAAATATGTACCTACAGTCAAACATACCAATAAATGTTATGCTTTGGAAGCCTCCTTAACTTAAGATGTAAAACATAAGCAAAGTGAAACTCAAGTTTATACTTACAATTTAACATCTTCTGAAAAGGTTTTCCAAATAACATATACCTTACATTTCTCATAAAACAAAAGGCTACCCCATTTCAAAATATCATGAAAACAAGTTGATCTATTAATGTAATTCAGCAAGTTTACCCAGTCCGAAGTTCGAAATGCGAGATCTTGTCTCAACGTGTTGAAGAACTTGTAAACCTTTAGAAACAGTTCGGACTTTGCTGTAGAATATACAGATACATTTCTGTAATTAATGTTTCATTTTATGCTTATATTTTACTTTGGAACTTGTTATCTCCAGTCTTAATTCACATTTCAATTCAGAAAAGATCGATTAGCGGCAGAACTCAATAATGGAATTTTTAACCGACTTCCCTAAAAAGAGGACGTTTATAATTCAGATGTTTGTTTTGTTTTTTTTTTTTAATGATTGTTCGCGCACATGTATAGCTTGTCGGCAATTAACTCAAAGAAAGATGTTAGAAACTTTGTCTTCTCGTACCTTCATAAGTATTACTAACCAAAAACAGGCAACTATTGACGAATCTAACTAATGCATTATTTTTTATAATCCAGAACACTCAAATTCAAAACTACCGTGACTAATGATGCATTCAAATATAACGTGTAGCTGAAAAAAAAATCGCACTCATACCTGCACTGAATGAAATCAAAAACAAATAAGTTACAGTGCTCCGAAGCATAGTTTTCAACTGGTATTGAAAGTATCTTTTGTACAACGTCGAGTTTTCATCTCGTATTGAATGGAGATGAAACAGAATTGTACTTACGAGTATTCCAATATTGGATTGTTTTACGTGGGTGTAGTTATGACTGTATGCATGATGAAATAGTCTAGACTATTTGTTTTTGTCCTTTATTGTTTAGTATTGAAATGGTAAATAAGATACCCGTGTTGTATGATTTTAAAAGCTTATCAGAAAGCTTTGCCACTCTGAACTTAGCCATTTGATGCCAAGGACATGCTGTTGTGCAATCACTCGAAGCAAACTTCTGACAGGCATAGTTACAGTACAGCTAGGAGTCTCAATCCTTTTAGGAGCAAAATAGAATCATGTCTACAGCAACACGAAACTTAAATGGGCATCGTCACAGTTTTAAGGAAATAATATTTATCATTTAAAAAGTCTCATTTTTTTCCAAAAGAAAATATCGCTCATCATGACCACAATGACAAAATCACGACGCCCACAGAATTAAAATTCCGCTCACCACCTAAAAATATTTTCTCCAAAAAATATGCTCCTCAAAATCGATTTATCTCTCTCCGACATGATTACACTCTGGGGAGTCAGGCAAACATATTTAACCACCTGAAAGTCTATGTATCAAAGAACTTGGGTCCATGGCTGTCTGCCAAGTAAAACCTGTGTACTAGCCTCTTGTAATACTACCCACTTGTTTGGGTAATGGTTTTTGGAGGCAATGTTGGCTGTTCATGTCTTCTTTTTTTGTTAGTGGTATGGACTATTATTAGGTGTATGTGGGGTTCGATAGTGTGTAAATATCTTTGAGGTCCATTTATTTTTTACCTTCATGTTTTTGTTGTTTTGTATTTTACTACTGCCTAAGTTTTTTTTTACCTCATAATAACTTATTACAAAATTACTTAAGTCTATGTATAATCTACACAGATAAGTAAACAAATATAATTATGGACCTACAAACTATCACTCACTGCTAAACGACCAATGCTACACAATTTTTTGAAGTAAGCATGTCTCAACTAAGAAAAAATTACTGGCAAGGGTCATAAAAATTGAAGAGGATTCATAAAAAATGAAGAATTATTCATGAAGATCTTGCCCTGCGATTTCAATAATTTAAAGCAATTATTCGCCAAATGAAGATCTACTAGCAATTTAACAGACCAGGCTATCAAATCGTTGGCTACCCGGTAATCCAGACCCCTCTTATTGGTTTCCGACCAACAAGAGAGAATCGATTCCGGCATTCTTTCACAGCACTCCGATGTGCGGGAATTCTCAATGAGAAGAAATAAAAGAAACATCCGAACTTGTTTGTAAAGTTCGAAGACCAGCCCCTTTTGTGGGAATTAAATTTCTTATTGATTCGGAGCCGGGAGGTGTTCCGGGGTGTCTGCGGTCAGTATTGTGTTTCTGTTTGCATTGAAAGAATTTTCCGGGATTTGGGATGGTCAAAAGACCTTTGGGATATCGTTGCTTCTACTTTATGCGTAATAGTATATGACAAAGATGAAGTGATATAAACAAGATTGCGTCCAATCAATCTAATATTTATCCTTTATTGTTAAAGTGAGCTTGAAACCTAATTTATTTAACTAAAATACTAACCAATCCTGGATCAATTTTACTAAATTCGTTAGAAAATCCACAGATCAACTTGGCCAATCCAAATTCTAAGTACCAAGCTCTTCAATGTCGATCCTTTTGTGAATTCCAATAACTAAACCAGTTTCATGGAAACTGTCCCTTCTCAGATCGTTGGCACATTATTAAAACTTGATACAACTGACAGAAGCCTTAAATTCCGAGCTGATCGGGTTCACATTTGGGAACTAATAACATTGTACGAAATAGAGGTGGTGAATTTGGAAGGTCTCATTGGGCTTAAAATGTTTCAATGGTCAAGTGAGCTTGAAATTGTGTTTTTGAATCCGATTAGAGAGTTATTTATTCAAATCTGTGACTTACAGTCAGTTTCTTCATCAAAAGTAAAAGCCAAAGTAATTTCATGACGCAAAAGTAACGGGAGATAAAATCGTGAAAAAAACGAATTTGACCGTTACTTCTACTTTATGACATTACTTTGGCTTTTACTTTTATATGAAGAAACTTACTGTGAATGTATGACAATATTCAGAACAGTCAACTCGTCATTTCTTCAGACTTCCTCAGATTAAATCAAAAATATCTACCTCGTGAAAACCTAAAAATTTTTCTCAGTCTAAAACCTTTTTAGTTGACCTAATTGCTAAAACAACGTGAAACCGTGATCATAAAACAATTCGTTCCGATAACTTAGATAGTAACATCACTCAACTTGGAACTTTATCCAACTCAGCTTTATTCGCTTGATAATCTGAATTAGAAAGTTTCCTTTCATTGCGATCTGAGATAAGCACTCAAATTAATACTACTTTTTAGTTCGCCGAACAACTTTACCTAACTTTTTCCCTGTGGATAGAAGCGATTATAGTGTTGTACGAAATATTAGCTATGAGAAACTTTCATTTTGAAGAAAAAGCTGTGATGGCGAAATATTAATTGCTTTATGTTTCTTTGAATATTGATTATATTTATATTACAATCGAAAATATGTACATTCTTCATAAATCTAAAAGGATCACTTATCGAATGGTTTATATCTTCAACATCATCCTCGTGCTCTTATCCTAATATTATTAAGGTTAAGGTAAAAGGTTTGGGTAAGTTCTTTTCTTCAATATTGTCACAAGCAAATGCATCCATCGTTTCTTTGGCCTTCTTCCTCACAACATCTCACATCCTTATTTAATTCTTCAAACACATTGCAAAAAAAGTAGCTCGGAAGCTCCAACTAACGTAACTACCAATTCAATAACCATTCTGAAAAACTCCAACCCTTTCTCCGAAGATAAAATATATTCCAAAGAAAAAAACTGCCACCAAGACTTTGAATCTAAAATAACACTTGGTCCGATACCATCTAATGGAAGGGCCAAAATCATGGAGTAAAGAAAAATGATAGAAGATTCCATAATCCAGGTAGGTCAGGCGTCTACTTCTAGGTCAAATACGTAGGGTGAGCATGAAAAAAACGATCAGTTACGAGTGAACTGAAGAGGCGTTTGGGTCCTTTGAGACATCTGTCATCGATTTTTGGTATCACAAATACTGGTCGGATCCAAAGAGAGCGTATAAGAGCGAAGCCAGCAACGTTCCTCGATCCTCACACGCCCCAATTTGGGCGTGCTACTTTCTCAGGAGATTTTCCGTTATGGCACCTCCGCAAGTCATTTTGATCTCCATGGCCAAAACGTTCAGAGGGAGTGCAGGGGACGTTTATTGAAATTATAGCGCTATCGCCGAAGCGATCGCTAGCCTTTTGAAAGGGATAGAATTTAATGAGCGGACAAAGATGGGCGAATTTATGTCACTCCATTTCATATTCATAATGTTCTTTGGTTTGTTTGAGTCTTCCGGATGCTCATGGCGAGGAAAAACTTAAGACATTCTATATTTAGGAACGATCCTCATGGAGTTTATTTCTTACCTGCTTCAGGAAAACAGTGAAAGTATTATACAAAACAATGATGAGAATGTTAATTAAAAAGCTACAGAACGTGAAACACAGGACAGCATATCTTCCAGAGATTGACAAAATTTAGAAAAATAAATGAAGAATTACAATTCAAATTAGGACTTCGTAACAAATTTAGCTCACAATACACTGTCTAAAACAATGTAAGCGACAACAAATTCAAAGCTCGACATTTAAAACTATTTAGAATACAGTAATATCACGCGGTTTGCTATAAATCGCGTGCCGTCCACAGACATCTTAATGTCTTAATCAATACTATGTAGTATCGAGTAGACTGTTGCTGGTTGTTCGAGAAATCGAATGCTCCTGTCAATTTTATGAAGATATGAATAGTGTTTGCGATTTTATGGGGGATATGAATTTTCGAATTGAGTTGTCAATACGATACTGTCAACTCAATTTGCTTGTGAGCACAAGCTTTTGTCATGTGACAAGATTGTAGATATAGGTTACAGACACATTTGAAGAAAGAAAAGACATTAACTAGTCTCATTGGCAATCAACCAGATCATAATAACTTGAAGCCTGCAAAAGATTGGTTGGTTGGTGATTTCAATGAATTTCTAAATGTTAATCTCAAGTCTCGATGCAAGAATAGCAGAAAGCACACCGGTGAATAATTCAAACAATATTTTTACTTGAGATCAAATTGATGAGAATTGTCGTGGTTTAGAGGTGGCCGTAGACAATCCCGATAATCCAGACAGAATATTCTAGATTTCTATTTTAGCAAGCTTACGTCATCAGTAACAAAAGTGTTACTAAAACAATAGCTTGTAAAGTATCTCGGAACGGAATCGAGTGTGCGCCAATCGTACGGCGTGCCAACTCGGTCAAATAGCAAATTATATTAAACGACAGGTAAACACGGTTTGTTTATTTATTAACAATTAATTGAGATGTATGTGGTTTGAGGATTATGCTTTATTAATTTGTTTGATGATGTGCTGTGTTTAATGTCTCTAAACATTTGCCGTCTTATTTATCTTCTCTAAAGTCTATTCTAACTTTAGCTTTCAACTGTTGTCTACCACTATTCAAATAGGGCAGTCGCTCCTTCTAAAGCGCTGGTACTCAGCTACAATCGGTTAGACTGGAAGCCGACCCCAACACAGTTGGGGAAAAAGGCTCGGAGAATGATGTTGTCTACTACCATTCTTTAGTTTTACCGTTCACAACATAACTCAAACAACCAATAACTAAAGAATGTAAAGATATTCACTAAGAGCATTCACCTGTAATATGACTACAGTTTCGATATTATATCTACAGGAGAACCGAACATAAAAGTGAATAAAGATCGGTCAAGACGCGTAATTCAAAATCGTATCTTTAACGTTAGATTACAGTAGAATCCTCTCAGTAAACAAGTACCTTAAAACAACAAAGATGGTGTTCAGATAAAAACCGGCCACGTGCGAGTCGGACTCGCGCACGTAGGGTTCCGTACCATCCAAACTAATATTCTATATATATTTATGGATATCGAGCAAAAATGACAAAAAAAAACATTTTTTTGTTGTATGAAAGCCCCCCGAAATATACATTTTATTCTAGTTTTCAGTATTTATTGATATAGAGAAGAAAATTTAAATTCTCTAACTATCACGGTTCATGAAATACAGCCTGGTGACAGACGGACGGACGGACAGAGGAGCGAAAACAATAGGGTCCCGTTTTACCCTTTAAGTACGGAACCCTAAAAATTATGAAATTCGTTTATCTACATTCCGTTTCACCCGCGCAAACAGTCGACCTTTTGAAAACGGGTTTCAGATGGGACGACTCGATACTCCTGTAATACCAATGAATGAATAATCTACTGAAACTCGGGTATTTTTCAGGATCACTGTTAATATTTTATGAAGGGTAATCCCACAATTAGAAGGTATTGCTAATTTGTTTGGCGGTGAGTTTAGGGAGTTTTTAGTAATTAATTGTTTCAGTTTAATAATGTATGTGGAATAAGAAAATGTAATGATGCTGGTGGGTTCTGTTGTGTAGATATAATATCTAGGATATTGAAATACAGAAAAAGAGTAGACAGATACGTAGGTATATTTTTTTCTTTTTTTGTATAATATGAAATGGTCAGACAGTTTTCTGCACAAAGTATCTTACCTATAACTTATATTTTTTACATAATGATTTTAAGATAGACTATAGTAAATAGCCTACTACATACTATAGCACTACTATACTATAGCTTTACTAGTAAATCTTAAGCATCTGTTGAACACTTGTCTAAAAAAGGTGAGGCTGCAAAACGAACCTTATTTCCACGTCATAATCTGATTCTTTTTAAACAAGTGTTCAACAGACGTTTAAGTTTTTGTAGTGTGACGGTAAACTCTTTACGTACCTAGTGCACATAAACAAAAGATTAAAACTGAAGACAAATGGATAACCACGGTAACTGGTTTATTATCTCACTATCATAGAGAGAAAAGATGGGATAAAATGAGCAAAGTTAAATTGGTTGCACAAAGTTCAAGAACATGATATGAATGAACTGAACTAGGATGCGAGGGAAAAGGATTTAATCTCATATTATAACCTGGTATTTGAAATGGTAAGGTTCTTTAATTAATAGTTAATTGAATTTATTGTTTGAATGGCGAGAAACTGGGAGGCAGATGTGGTCGTGGATTTACATAAAAAAATACAAAGATCCTGATGAATTGAAAACCTCCTCCTTATTTTAAAATTCATAAACTATATGACAGTTTTTGTGAATTAATCAAAGCAGAGAGTTTTACCACCATCATTGCCTCTCTTCAAGAGTGAGCTAAAATATGATGCTTATAAGCATCTTAAGAGAAAATTTCCTTTGACCCTTTTAGAAAGGACTCAACTTGAGAAACATAAGAGCCATCTCAAGCGCAAAATAAATACTTCTAAACCGTGCACTTGATTCAATTAATTAAGTCTGATTCAATTTAATTTGCATCGTGTAAAATATTTCTTAGCTCACTGCCTGCCCTTTCGTTCAATTGAGTAGGTAATTTATTTCAAAGTTTATTAATAATATTCATCTGTAGTAAAGAGCTTTTGAGATGTATTCAATCGTAAAGTACTCAAGTTTTTGAGTGAAAAAAAATCTGAATTATATTTTTTTAAGTTAGTAGAAAAATGACTGGTATATTAAAGTGTAATTTAAGTTTTTTGTAGTTTTTCAAAGAAAATGCTAATAGAGAAATGACTAGTTTATTAATGTGTAACTTAAGTTTTTTATAAGGCTATTTAAATAAAGTGACTATGTTTCGGACCAAGTACTTCTTTTGGTAAAAGTTTCGTATCATTTTAAGTTAGTAAGTAAAATATTGTTAGAATAGTCAAAATACCTAAGTACTCAGTTTATTCTAGACAACGAATAAAGTAACTATCTATTAGTTCATACTATTTAGAGTAGATATTTTTAAACTAATAGCAACCAGATAAAAAGTATACAAAAAAAATCTATCAACGCAAGATTAATTCGACTGCATTTCATCAATCGAAATACTCACAAAAACAAAAGAGCTACGATCTAATCAAGGTGTCAGTGTACACGACAAGAGTAATCGTGCGACAAACAACACGCGACTATAAATCGCAGGCTTGGTGTTGTTCTTCCTGGTACGGTTAATTTTAGCATAGTCAAATAGTTTAACGAGTAAAACAGGTAATTATCTATTGGGAAATGGCAGGTAAGCATATTAAGTTGCCCGTGTAACTGCGTTGAGTACCTAGGTCAGATTGGCCGTCGCTCCTTGTAAAAATACTGGTACTCAGCTACATCTGGTTAACAACATAGTTATGAAAAGGCTTGGGAGATGATGGTAAATGGCAGATAAATTAGAGTCTTCAAAGAAAGAATTCAATAGCCCTTTTTTTTGAATAGGTCAAGCTTGCCCTAGGAACATGAACTGAGTAACACAAATTCAATATTTTTATTACGGGATATTAACTTGGGATTACAGACATTAAAGATGGTAAATCTCTAAGAAACTTAATAACTTCATACTATTTACGTTCTAGCTCAGTACTTCAATAATCAAGAATTAATCTCTATCTAAATTTAAGACATAACAAGATAACATTTCTCTACTTGAATAATGTTCCTGTAATAGTCTTACGCTCAACCACTCAATTTCCCACTCGAGCAACCTTAAAGGCAATTCTAAGAAACAATTTGTAGACTATCTGCTACAAACGTAATATTTGCTACAAATGACCCAACCGTACGACATAACTATTCTTGGGTTGGTCTATATTTGTAGGAAAATGGAAATCGAGCGTAATTCTAAAAAAAAACACAATTTCAGATGTTATATTTGTGGTCCGTATTATGCTAAGGTTGGACTTCAGGACTGTTCAAAAAGTTACAGCAACCCCGGAACACAAAAGGGCGTCTCAAGAACTGATGGATTTTAAGCAGAAAGAATCTGATACTTCTCCTATCTCCGCCAACAATGGAAAAGTTACATTAGACATTTTGTTTCATTCATCAAATAAATTATTAAAAAAAAATCTTTAAGCAATAATTTTCTAAAGATATATTTTGATCAACAATAGTAGCCCAAAACTTGTTGATGCTGTGGTTTTCAACAGGATACGAAGATAATGGTATTTAGGGGAACATCTGGTCAACTAATAGTGACACGACTATCGAAATTGTTCGTAACCACTACCACTGAAATTATTAAGATACCATTCACTGCAAAACTAATTGAAAATCCAATCCTTCGTATGCAATTTGAAGTAGATAACAGACACAGTACATTTCTTCGAGAATTTTTGTAGTGAGAGAAAAAAACCTGATTTTAAAAGAATTAACCCGTTGTATATCGCAGCGTAGACATAAGCAAGACACAAGTGATTGTCTATTGTTTTATAATTAGCGGCATACAAGCAATTAATGTATATGCTGATGGGATGCGAATAAATAGGAAAATTATCTAGCTTTATCAGCGTCTATATTCTAATTAGAAATATATCCAGCGCCACGCAACGAAAGTTCGACTAATCAATTCCTTTAAATCAATCAACAAATAATAAACTGGACATTCGCAGTCGCGTTGCAGTCGCGTCATTCGACCTCTTTTATTAGTCGCCTATAGAATAGTACGAACAACAAAGGGTAATATAATTAGATCTTGGCAAAGCACTCTGCTCGGATTGAATTTACTATCGAACAAGCGTCTGAATGTATTCCTAACATTCTCATTATTGTTAAAGCAGTTGATGTCGCTGAAATTGCTAGTGATTTGTGCGTCAGTAACGCTTTTTGGGCTAGTTTATATAATTGATGTTGACGATGGCAGACGTCTTAAGAAGTCATTTGTTATCTATTTAAAATGTATTTTCTCTCAAATTAATTAAAATATAGATTAGCTTAATCTATGTCTGTAATGGGTATCTAAAATATTAAATTTTCATATCACATAGAAACGAGGTATTTTTAAGAGAATTGGTATCGAAAGAACCTTATTTTCAGCGAATGCTTTCACAGATATTTCTAGTCCAATTTACAGCATTTGTTGCTGAAATAGTTTTAAGACTTTACGAGTCGGTAAGACACTTATTCTTATCAATTAATATGCAAATAAATTACTGATATTTTACGGCGTTTTGTCAGGTCAACAATGAGGAAACCAGTAATAAATAATTTATTATAATTTAATGCGGACTTTGGCTACTGTTCTGTTAATTGGTACTTAGAAGTTAATTTCATTTCAATCGATGTTCTCAAAGAACTGGCGATGCTTTCTTCAAAAGATCGTTCCAGACATGAAACCTTCATTGTTCATCCATAGTACATTTATATCTAGACTTCTGTAAAACTAGATTTTGTTTCGGTGTTTCTTCTGCTAAGAGACGACAGGCTCGAGTCGGCGGTGCGCGTTGTTCCACGCTCTCTTTTAAAAAAGTCAGCAAACCCCAGTGGGGCCCACTAGGGCAAAAGCCTGCTGGGACTGCGGGATTATTTGAAATACTTATCGTGGCCTTGGTACATAAAGTACTTAAGAAGGAACATGATGGGTTTTACTTACTAAATGTCTGACACTCAGCGACTTTATTTTCATGGTCATGTCTTCTATTCATCAATCTAAAAACACCACATAACACCCAAATAGACTAACCAAGAAACTCCACTCAATTAACACCTACTCTAATCCAAAACCGCAGTGTTATCGAACAAGCCTAGCGCTGCCCATTCACAGCAACCGCTTATTAATAACCCCAATAGTGCGCATTGTGCCAAAAGGTTGGATTTATCGTAGTTGTTGTTCAGAACCACGGACGAAGGAAACAGGGACGGAGAAGCTATAGGTAAGGAACGTAGGTCAGGCGCCTTCTTCTAGGTTAACCACAAACGGTAGGCGTTAAACAATCAGTTACAATCGATTAATGAGGCGTTCAGGTCCTTTTAAAAATCTTTTTTTTTCTATAAAAAATCATTATGGGCTCGCGCGTGAGAGAGTATCAGACTCTCAGTGACTAAAGCCCATCATGTTCTTGTTAAGCGCTTTATGTATCTGGGCCGTGGTAACTCTTTCGAACAATTCCGTAGCCGCAGCAGGCTTTGGCCCTAGTGGGCCCCACTGGGGTTTGCTGACTCTCTCTCGTTGAGACATCTGTCGATGGTTTTTAGTATTAAAAAGTAGAAGTTCCTTGTCTCCGAACACCCGCATTTTTGCGACGCTACTTTTTTAGGAGATTGCGTTATGACATCTCCGCTAGTCATTTTGTTTTCCATGTACGAAACACTGCAGGCACAGGGTTAAACAAACGTGGATATGGAATTTTTGGGCGAAGGGTTGGCGGAACTTTTTGGTCGCTTTTGTCGTACGATAATGATGTGGGAACTTTGAGTTTGCGCATAAATCATTTTAGGGTGACGCTGTCATGTTGTCCTGTTTTATGCTTGTATACAGCAGTTTTTTGTGTTTGACTGTTTTGAGTGCATTATGTGAAACTAACACAACATTGGGAAAAGATTTTTCGTACCCGAATAAATTAGCCAAAGCAAGTACCTATGTCACACGGGGATAGTGGTGTAAACTTCCAAAAGATTTTTTTCGCATAGACACTAATGATATAGATGTTGTATTGTTCTTTTTTTGTATATTTCAAAGTACCTACTTTGCCCGTGACTTCGTGTTTGCGAACACTTTTCCCAGCTATTTAACAATAGGTTTTCAAAATAGTTCCGTGAACTCTAGTCTAGTCTAGTCTTTTAAGGATTATAGACATTATGGAACCTGCACAATAACCTGATCATTTACAACAATTGCAATAAAAATGAGTCACTGTCCTATACAATTACATTCACAACGGTGGGGATCATTGAGGAACAACACGCAAGGTACATTCGCCAAGAGTATTTTATAGCAAAATAAACACAGCAAAATCCTCGAAACATTGACTTCTAGGACAATGTAAAGATTTATTTTTCGATCTACTGTATTTGAAACCTGGACTTCAAATCGCCAATCCACCTTGAGCAAGCGTGGTGATTTTAATTGCTAATTATAAAACAATTGAAAATCGACTGTGTCTCGCGTATTCGGCATACAACTAGCCACTTAAGTGCAGTGGGATAATAAAAAGAATGATGACAGCTTTTGATTCAAAACACAAGTTGAGTTTTAGGAGCATTTATGTACGCGTAAAAGTTTAACTTTATTCATAGAGGTGGTCGAGCACTATTGCAGTAAACTGTACCAATTGACAACTCAATAAACCTCGTATTGATTAAGACGTTAAGATGCCGTGTCTGCAGACGACACGCAATTTACAGCAAATGCCGTGATGTAATAAAGCAAAATAACTTATATTGTAGAATTATCATTTATTTATGTATCGAAATAATCACCATAGGAATGAGAGTCGTGATGACCTTATCATTTTTCTAACTGCCATTTCAGTTCATCTCAACCTTTAATAGATCATACAAAAACCATTAAACGGCGCCAACACCCAAAACCACGTCATACAGCCACTCAAAATATTTGGCAAAACTACCAGAATATAATCATTTTCTTATCTTGCACTCTCGAATCTAAGTGTAGACCACTTACGTTCTATATAATACATACATATATGTACATATTTACCTATATAGCGGTGAGGGAGTGTCAGACTCTTACTGACTAAAACCCATCATGTTCCTTCGTAGGCCTTTTATGTACCAGGGCCGCGGTAACTCTTTCGAACAATCCCGCAGCCCCGGCAGGCATGATGGCGCATTTTTTTTTAAGACGTCAAACATCATCAAATGGATGGGTTAGCAGCGGTGAGGGAGTGTTAGACTCTTACCGTCTTACCACAAAAACTTTTAAACGTCAGTTTATGCCTTGTCTAAAAAAATGACAAATTATGACGTTGACATATATTATGGTTCATTTTCCAGCCAAAATTTTATTAGACAAGTGTAAAACAGTGGTTAAAGTTTTTGTAGTAAGGCCCTTACTGACTAAAAACCGTCGTGTTCCGTCGTAGGCCTTTTATGTACCAGGGGCGGCGTTAACTCGGCATCATGGCACCTCCACTAGTAATTTTGTTCTCCATGGGCATGTGTTAGAGAAATAAGGAAAAACAATTACCCATACAATATACGCAGTATTGTTAGTACATTTATGTGAATAATAGCTTAAGTTAGTTGAGGGTTAAGGTATACTTAATTGTTTGGGAAAAGCTGTGATTTGTTGCGATACTTATTAATGTTTAGAAAAGTATTGGGAAATTAGATGGCTACGTGAGAAGAAATGTAATGTAATATTGTTATTTAGCTAAATAGGAACTTGATTAAAACTTATTCTTTACTTACTTCTAACGTAGATCCGCGGTTTGACTACGCTCCATGGGAACTATTTCGCGCAACCAAATAAAAAGTAACCTAATATCGACGTTCTTGGTAAATAGGTTATCAGAATATTCTTTGATATGTGTGGTTTCTTAGAATACTGTGATTAACCAAACAAACTGTATTTAAATATTAGTTCTTCAGTTAAATATTATTAGTCATTTACTTAGTTACACACCAAAAATGCATTCAAAAACTAATATTAAAATACAGTTTGTTAAACTGTGGAAAATTTAAGCTACTATTTCAACATAAATACAAGGTTTCCTGTCGGTAAAACTGAGATAAGAGTTCTTAATATTTTTCAAAGAACTGAAGTACTTTTCAAGTTTGTTTCAGAGGATCATGTTTAAACTTTGAGTACTAGATACTTTGTAAACGAATCTAGAACATAAAATGCCTGAATTTACGCTTAAAAGAAGGAAAAGAGGTTGTATTTCCCTTTATAACGGTCTTAATACTATGCCTAACAAAAAACTGTAAAACTTGAACCTTTTAGGAACTTCATTCAAGAGAATTAGCGTTCGCAAAATAAATTTTGAGACCAGTATTAAAGTAAGGTAACTCATTAAGTAATTGATTAACTTAATACACCGATAAAATGTTATGAAACGAGCCGAAAATATACACAAAATGTTTATTTACAAATCCGCAATCTTCTTCATTAATTAACTAAAATAGACGCCGGATTATTAAAATACACACATCCACATGCATAAATATAAACACAAATCAGTCAATTTGGGATGAATTTCTCGCATCTCACATCGTAACTAAATCATTTTAAGTTCAATTTTGAACTCTAAGCTTCAGTAATAAGGGTCATGGTATTCTCAAACTGATGAGCTGATTACATACTCCACCCCTTCATCTACAAATTAATTGTGTCTAATGGAACACACGCTTGAATACATGTAGATCACTTAGTTCGTACAAATATATACCTTAAGCTTCAAACACAGGGTCGAAAATTGCGTGAAATTAAATTCAGTACACGCAAATATTTCGTGATATGTTTGCAGTAGATTTGTGCTGTGTTTGAATTGATTTAGTACTTGTAGTAGAGAACTAGTGGAAAGCTATTAGGTAAGTTGGGCTGTTACATAAAGGGAATGAAAACTAAATCGTGTGTTCGATTTGAAGTCAAGTTTCTATTTGGGCAACAGGTGACGTTTAGTTGTTATGTTGTTTCATATGAAAAGCTTGTTATTTAAAGAGAAAATAGGAACATGAATTTCGGATTATATTTTTTACGACCATTAGAATATACAACATGTAACTTAATTAACGCACATCCTGAAATAAGTTTGTTCAGAATCGTTTAATCGTTTTTTAATATAGGTAATTTTTTATCCCAAAAATAATTAAAACTACGGAAATTATTGTCATATTAACCCTGTACAGTCAAAACAAATTCAAATAGACCGTAACTCAAAGTAATAAGACTTCGTGTATTGTCGGCTTTTTGCGATATTTGCGTGCGTAGTAGTATGACCAAAAAGTTCTCCAAGAATTGGTGTAACTAATTTTGTAAATAACAATGCATATACATGTTAAATTAAAAATTCAGTGTATGTATTATGATTATAACATAATATTCTAATTGGGGTGTTTGAGGGTGTGCGTTAATTACGTTACATGTTGTATATTGTATGAATTACAAGTGTTTAAAAAAAGTATTGGTGTTTTAGAAGGTCTTTTGCCAACTGTAAGCTGAGGCACACCCAAAAGTGACTGATGATGGAAAAAATACGCTTAGGGACTCGTTCGTTCTAGTGATCAAGACAGTAACACCAGTTACCACGTCATCTGAACGCAGCACCATCAAGACAATCAGTATATATTTAATAATATTGCTATGGTGAAGAGCCGATTAGAGAGTGGTTAAGCGCTTGGCTACCTATCACAAGAGTTTCGATTCCCTCGAAGCTAATAGTTTTGTTTATGTGGGAAGTATTTATTTACAAAGCACCTACTTACTTTGGTGCAGACACTAATTATTTTAGTGTTTGCTCTATTGATTTGATCCAAATATTCTATAATGAATCGTTGTGGTCTTGCGACTAAAGCACCAGTCGTTCAAGTAAGAGTGGGTGGATTGATACCAGTTCTGGCAAGTACTCATGTAACTTTTCTAAGTACCCATGAAATGTGAATGAAAACATCTCGAAAAAACCTGGTCTTTAAAACATCAAATCATGAATCTGCATTGTGCGAACGTGGTGATTAACGCTCACTTCTTCTCTGTAAGAGAAGAAACCTGTACGCAGCATTGGGAAAATAAAAGGCTGAAGATGATTCAATAGAAATGGGGTACTAAGTTTCAAACAAATGAAATCCCACCAAAAACATTAAATGTAAAAAAAGCCAATCCTCTACGCAATTCCTCCACCGTAAAAAGTTTTGAGATCGCATAGAAGCCAAGTCCTGTTCAACTTTATTTGTAATAATAAATCAATATTTTGTGACCATATCAATAGTTTCGTTCACTTTACAATAATATTGACTTGGCCATGAGCACAATAAACTACAAATATAATACAGCATATCTTGGAGAGGTGAAAGTCGATTCATGAAGTTTAATATCACAGAATTAAATACTTTTAGTTTTTTCAATTGTTACTAAATGACCGACAGTCAGTATCATCCAAAATCATGAACTGCACATTTACTATGGCGCATGTTTGGTGCATGGTGATCTCAAATTCCAATCAGTCCAATCGTAAAATCATGTCCATATAGAATGTATCAATTCAATGGTATTTACACATTATTTCAGGGAGCGACTATTAACTTGTGCTCATGGCCAAGACAATATTATTGTAATGTGAACAAAACTATTGATATAGTCACAAAATATTGATTTATTATTACAAATAAAGTTGAACAGGACTTGGCTTCTATGCGATCTCAAAACTTTTTACGGTGGAGGAATTGCGTAGAGGATTGGCTTTTTTTACATTTAATGTTTTTGGTGGGATCTAATTTATTTTTTGTAGGTCTCCTTCTTCTCTAAGTATATAACAAATTAAATTAACTTACATGCAACTAACTAAATATATAACAAACTAAATATGTAGACCTAAAGTAGCACGTAAACAACATTTTTTTAAAATAAATTAAACAATTTCGAAATTGTCGAATTTTTAATCGAATATCTTTTAGAATAAAAGAGATTTATTTCAGAGGTAGATGGCGCTATCACATGAAATTATTTTTTTTAACTAAAACCGTAGCGCGATTTAGACCAGGACAACGCCATCTATCGAGCGAGCATGCAGTATTTATCGCACTGCATTAATATGAAAGATTTTATCATTATTCATTTTATTTTAACCTAGCTTTTTTATTCATATGTATGTATATTTAATACATAATAACAATATACCACACTACGTAACAATAAAACAAATGGTAACATTTTGTACATAAATAAATAACAAAGTTATCAATGCAGTCAAAATTCATACACAATGTTCTTGAAAAACCGCAAATATAAATTTGTTTCCTATTTTTTTATTAAGTTTTAAGGTTTTTATAATTTTCCCTTTATATGTAGCCAATAACCTATCTTGGTGCCAAATTTGAAGGTTCTAAGTTTGCTAGAAGTACCTTAGACTTTTGATGATCGGTCAGTGAGTGAGTCAGTGACAAAATGGTGTAACTTTGATCGCTCATAACTCGTAAACTATTTATTCAAATTTCTTGTAATTTTGGGACTGAGCTTGTTCTAATACTTACTCTTGGTCATCGAAAACCTAAACTCCTAGCTTTGTTCACATGGAAGATACAGGGGGCTGAAATAGCCGCGAAACGCTTCGAGAAAAGATGGTACGGCCGTGCCCGCTTTGCTCGAGTCTTGGCTGGGGCACTGCCGTGCCCTCAGATAACTTCAAAATATGATCAGCTATTCAAGAGGTTACTACAAACATATAACGAACTAAATCACTTAAGATATACTAGCAACAACAAGAGAATTACCAAGTGTTGATACAGAAGAGTAATAAGCTGGACAATAGATATACAAGCTCGAGTAACCATTGTAAATTATCAAGTAAATTGTTTGGACTTCGGGCCTGAAACAGACCCAAAATTTACTATGGCAATTTGTCTTATGGTACCGTTTACATTACCTAATTGTCCTACATTTTGGTAGCTTGTGTTGTGCGTCGTGTTATTAGTAATTAATTTGGAGGTCTTTGTAGTAGACTTCAGTCAATATTAAGCAATGAAATCAATATTCATCATCATCATCATCATATCAGTCTATTGTCGGCTACTGCTGGTCGTAGGCCCAAAGCGATATTAAAATTATAAATTAAAATCGGTTTTATAGTTATTACTTGTTGTAATATTTACATGGGCCACGATCGCTTCATCCATCAGGGAGTTTGACCTCATTACATAAAAATACCGCAAAGGTATAGTGGTCTCTAAAAAACTCTGAAAAATACATAACTGTTTATTATGAAGACAAGATAAGCCCATAGGTAACTTTTTAGTAAATCACCGATGAAGAGCTTTTGACCGACTCCCCAAAGAGGAGGTGGTTCCCAAACGAGGTATTTGTATACTTAAATTCCAAAAGTACCTATATTTGATCCGCCATTACCATAAAAACACGATGTAAATAATTCCCGTCAAATTATTAACCGTCTCGTTAGCACGCTAGTTTTGGAAAGCGATTGTACTCGCTCAAGCAAATGAACAGATGATGTTCCAAATTTAGCCTGGGGGTCGAGATAGATTAAAATTAGACTATCTAGCGAGAGGTCTGAGGATTGCACATTAAGGTTCTAACTTGGAGAAACTTAAGGAGTGAACAAAATGTTGGTATTCTTTGAGTTAAACTGGAAGTATAATCAACAGCAGAAAAACTAACGCTTTAGGCTTCTTATCAATGGTATTGATCATGTTTTGTAGCATATATGTAATATCTAGAATATTTCCTCTAAAAACCTTTTCTTAAGTCCAACTTTGTTACTACGCTGAGACCGCATCAATATGGGTTCAGGTAATAGCGCACATACATGTAGGTAAACCTGAAAACCTCCTTTTTGAAGTCGGTTAAAAAGTAGAGAGTGGCAGATGTCATAAGACTGTTATCAAATGTTACTTAGTCGCCAAAATAATAACTTCTAAGTTTGGAATTAGCTCTCAAAATGGAACTTACTTACTTCCAATATACATTTTGGTAAGAAGAAGTATTACAACAGAACATTCCCATAAATCCTGAATAATATATTCATGTTGGATATTCATTAATATTGAGTAATGACTATTTAGATTCGATGCAAGCTGAAAGCCAGATGCGCTCCGTTTTGTAGTCAATTATTAACAATAATGCATCGTATATTTACGTTTAATGGTTTTTATATGGTAATATAAGTTCTTTGATGTTTCAATGATTATCTATTAAAGATTATAGATACTATAAAATATGTAGTTATAAGTTTTAAAATGTAATGCAAACACAACTGGTGGTGATTGTTTGTAATGTTACATTCCTGAAATAAAGAGGTTTTCAATTCTCATGTTTATAATATACAAACAATTCTTTTTATTTGAATTAAAATAATAATGTGCCTGATGAATAAAGTAACAAATGATGTATTCTCATGAGGTATTTATGGTCAATTACGTTTTTATTAATAAACATATCAACATTATCTTTTACTTCAAGTAACTAGGTAATAGATATCTAACTTATTAATTTATCTTGTTCCTAATATCATATTCATGTCATCAAAATTCAATTATAACGTAGTAGATACCTATGTATTTAATTACATTCCACAATTTATACTAGAGATTTCAGAGAACAATATCTATCGATATAATTGCCAATCTACTTAATAACAATAACATAGTATTGGAAACATAATTATTATAGAATACCACATCAAATTGAATCAGATTATATTATAACTGGTAACAGTACACGCCTACAATAATATTATTCAATCAATATTAAATACAGTCTTCTGTAATGTTCAAGTACGCATATATGGTACTTACTTTATAAAAAAACAAATTTTCATAGTCCCACTGCATGGCACAGGCCTTTTCTCATACAGAGAAAGAATGAGCGTTAATCACCACGCTTGCTTAAAGTGGATTGGCAATTGAATACTCTCTTCGCTTTAATTTAACAGAGACCTAAAAACTTCAATGAAAAAAGTATAATCTCAACCAATAAAAATCCAAAGTCACTAACAGCCAAAGCATACATACAAGATTAATATTTTGAGGTCTGCACGCAAAGCGATTTGTAGCACCAGTGAGCATTCAACCGAATGCGAATCGAATGTTCCCATCTCGATCACATGTATCGATCCCTGATATATGGCGAATGCGTTCGAAAACCAAGCGAATGGCATCATCAAATGTGTACGTGCAGAATCGGTATTTTTGAAAAAACCCGCAATCGAGAACACGTTCGCTGGCTCGACATTTTGTCACTACGTAGGTAAATGATTGTGTGAGTAGAATCGAGTGGTTGCGACAACTTTTATCGATGTGTGACAATTGATGGACACTCATTGAATCTCTCTCACTCTTTGGCAGTCGTTATGGGAAGTCAGAAGCCAGTAAGTCTAACAATCACCTCTCACCGTAAGTCTTACCAAGGGGTATTGGGCTGCCTGGGTAGCTGGGTTGAGGAGGTCAGATAGTAAAAGATAAGAGGTCCTGGACTGGAAGACGACTCCAACATAGTTAGGAAAATGCTAGGCAAATGATGATGACAACTATAAGTCTGAAATAGCACAGAAAGGCTCTTTGCTTAGAAGCGATAACAGTAGCCGAAGTAAAAATAAAGTAGTCCAAACAGAAACCAACTAACATGTCACCTGATTCTACTCTACTTTTACTTCAGCCCAGTTCAAGCAAAAATAAACAAGAAAATAGGTGACCTGTACTCCAAGTTTAAACTTTCAGGGGTATCCCTTTGCTATGAAAGTTTAAAATGACCCTATTTTAGGTGCAAATCAAATCACAATACGGAAATCGTAAAACCGGTTCAAAACAAGGGTCGTCTGAATAAATTAGGAACTTAAAGTGCACCCACACTTGTTGACATTATTTTGGGGGAAGGGCCGCTTTTGCGTATGTATGTATTTCGTTCTTTTGTTTGACGGAAATTATTTTATTTTGGCTCTTTGGCAGGATAATTTTCGGCTAAGCTTTTAATTACAGATCAATATACTATATTAAACATGGGGATACATTTTGAGAGCCTACTATTTACTTTAAGAATCAAATTAATAAGACCACGCGGATGATAAAATACCTAAGCCCTTCGGAATACGTGATTGTGTAAGAACTAGGGTCTTCTTTAAAAGTGTCCGATGGTTTCTTGGATAACTTATGGCAAAGTAACATAAGGCCGGAAAAAGGACCTTACCATCCCTTGACGATATTCTATAGTATCGGAACAATTGCCAAGCAAACACTGAAATCCAATCATTGTAGTTATACACGAAACAACTGGCATCTCACTAGGCCTTAACTCACAAAGGCCTTGTATCAATCATTCATAGCCGACCAGCCATGTCGAGGCCGAATCTATCGGTACACACGTCACATATCTTCGACGTTAACGCTGCGTTCACGCGGCGTGCGCGCGGCGTTCACGCAATCTGCACAGAATTGCGAATTAATTGCCGTTGACGTGACGCGGGGATGTGTCTGCAAATGTTTGGTATATGTGTTTTGTAGTAATATACCTATGCAGTATATACCTTTCTATACAGTAATAAGAATTTAGAAAATTAAGAAAGTTCGCAGTTCCTATTTCAGTATCTCATCATCATCATCTTCCGAGCCTCTTCCCAATTATGTTGGGGTCGGCTTCCAGTCTAACCGGATTCAGCTGAGTACCAGTGCTTTACAAGAAGCGACTGCCTATCTGACCTCCTCAACCCAGTTACCCGGGTTAAGTCTATCCCGGTCCTATTTCAGTATCTATTAGAACTAAAATCTTTAAGAACACTTACGCATGTTGGTTATTCAAAAGTAAAAAAATAATTTGATCGTTATAATATATAGGAAGTATAAAATATATTTTTTAAAGAACTCGATTACAAAACATTCTATTCGAAGCAATTACTCCATCAATCATGATAGATTGATAGATATTGTCATGTAAAATCATGTAATCGAATGAAAATACATAGTTCCAATTCTAAGCCCAGATCAATCTATAACTTTTAAGACTTGAAGAAGCTAGCCTAATTTGATTTAAAACTTTAAAGTGAATGATAGATTTGAATAATAAATGAATGGATTGACAAATGGCCTAGAGCCTGAAATGTTTAGTATTTAGATAGCATAGTTAGACCAAACTTAGTTATATTGATATTCATCATTATCATTTTTAAATCAGCCTATTTTACTATTGAGCATAAGGCAATATACATATTTCTGTCTAAAATAGCCAAAACATAAAAGTATCTCAAAGTTGGCTTTCAGTCTAAACCAATGCAGCAAACAACCGGTGTTTAACATGGAGCGACTGCCTATCCTGATCTCTTCAATCTAGTGTCTTGGGAAATTCGATACCCCTTTGTAAGACTGGTTGTCAGACTAACTATCTGACTACCCGTAACAACTGCTTAAGATGCATAAATTGGCAGTCAGAGCCCACGTTTGAAAGTGCCAAATGCGAAAAATAATTTTGTAATATAAAATCTATTTTTATGTAGACTTGCATAATAATGTATGGGCGATAGATTGAAACATCAGGATCAAAAATTTCACCCTTTAAAGCAGTCGATAGAAATTTGGATGATATTAAAATATTTAACTCAGATTACGCAGCCAACGTAAATAATATCTCAAAATCTCAAAGTGACACGATAAAATTAATTTCGACGCAATTTTAATTGAATAAATAGCGAGACGGGGTTACAAACTTAGAACGTTTAAATATCTGGAAACGCCGCGCCGTTGCTGTGCTTTCCACTCTGCTAAAGGCACGAAACTGCTATATGTAATTGTATGCGTGCGTCAAGATAATACTTGTGATAGTCAATTTTTGTTCGTAATGATGTAATTGAAAAAGCATGTGTGAGCAAGTCAGTTAATATTGATGCGTTGCTTCTTCCCTCGCGCATAAATTGTCAGATCTTTTCGCCTATTAATGTCTGTTATCAATATTTTATCTGTCGATTTGCTTTAATAGAGTGAATTTTGGCATTAGCCTCAAACAAATGTCGCCTTCCTATACCTAGAAAGCAAAACAGGAGATAGAATATTGTGAATTTTCGATATGTGCTTATGGCGGCTTCAGTTGGTTAAACGCTCTAAGATAACAACACAATAAGCGGGTGTCGGCGAATGTTTTAATATTAATTAATAATGTATATTTGATGGTTTGAAAGCAAGTCTTAAGAAAGTTTGACGGCGTCTTATCGTTTGAAGATCTTGTCAATATTGTGGCAACGTTATTTGATTTTACATACAAATTGATACTTTGAAAATTTTGGCGTAAAAGTTTTAGATTGGAAGTATTTTACTTAAGTAGGTATAACGGAGTAATGAGTTCTGTAGTATATAAATTACTTACTTGAAACCCTGCAGCTATGATTTCTGTTTCAACTTGTGTACCTGTCAACTATGTATAGCTATGACCTAAAATCTTGCTTCGTTTCTCCTTATTTACTAACTTTTATATGAATGTATGAAGTAGCTGCACCAGTACTTAAGTAACAATTAAAATACTACATAGAGGTACATACACATTGTTTCCTATTTCATGTTTCCTTTCACCTTCTTAAAGTTTATTTCACGCAGCGTATGCTTAATTTTTCAAGCAATTAAACGCATCGTCCTTCTTTATAACATTTTCTAAGAACCATAAAGAAAACACTTCACTTGGATATTCTGGCTTCATATTCCTGTTGACAAATATCTTCGAATGTCTTGGAAAACAAACAGAGTCTCCTCGTCAGTTCACATTGGAGCCAGAGCAATTACAGTGCACAGCAGGCCTGCCCTTAATTAAGTGAATGCATCTCAGTGAGCGATGCGTTCCTCATTTCCCGCCCAAATGGAATTAACATGGCGGAGATTTGAGGTGCGTTTACATTGAAAGAGATAGATTCTTTCTTCATGTAATAATACTCAAACAATTTGGAAACATTATGCAGGTTTATAAAATCTAGAGATGTTTTTTCTTTGGTTTTTCCGTAAACCTATTAACACTTAAGAGCTGAGGAAATAGTTTTTTTGATCGCACTTATTTCGAAATAACAGAGCGATTTAAAAAAAACTGTGTTATAGCCTATTTATCGAGGAAGGTTATATAGGTTTTACAAGCGGATGGGCAAAGAAAGTAGGTACCACGGAATGCGCATGACACAATTAGAAATATTCATTTATCGATTTGTTTAAATACAGACATAATTATTAATTTCTCTACATATAAACATCACAATAGAAAAATCTTAAATATAAAATAAAGTGTTTCATTCATCACTGAAAAGCTGACATAACTAGAACTTTATGAGGTCCAAAATGACGCATTTTGGCTTTACTAAAGTCGGGTAAAAGGTTTTGGATGTCGAGATGAGCCTTATGACCTCATTTGTTAGGTTTTCAAACAGTATGAGGTTCAAGTATTGTTTACTTACTCTTGTACTGTATAGAATACTAGCTTCCGCCAGCGGTTTCACTCGCGTCCCGTTGGACCTTCTCCACGAACACGGTTAAAAAGTAGTTCCTGAGATTAGCGTGTTCAAGCAAACAAACTCTTCACTTTATAATATTAGTAGAGATTATTTCTTTATTGTTGTTTAAACAACAACTGTTTAAAAAAAAAATACCCATATTTTTTTACCTGGGTTTCAAAATGAAGACTACGCAAACTGAGATTCAGCAGCTACGTTGATAAATAATTTGGCATTTGCCATTTTGCCTATTGAAAGAGTTATAACAACATAAAGAGACTGTAAAAGACAAAGAACCATACAAACAAATAGTTAACAACCGAATTCGAAACAAAGCTCCGCTTATTGCTTTACAGCGCTTTAAAGCTTGAAACTCAAACGATCAATCACCCATCAAAAGCCGAATCGGTTCTTACCAATGCCGAAACGCTAACATACTACAACAGTGCAGCTTTGGCGCTTTAATTACGATACAACTGACGTACACGAATCGGCAAACAGTGCTACATTCGTGTCTTTGAACTCGCAAGCACATTTGTTCTTCAAATGTGCGAATGTGTTAATGAGTTGTAGGGAATTAGTGTGTTGGTTAATGTTAAGGTTAGAGAGATCATTTGAAGATTTAAAACCATTAAGTCGATCTATGAACTGACGATCTATTTCTCAAAAAAATTTTACTCTTCTCGCAGTATTTACAGCGTACGAGGCTGTTCACCGCTCAACAGGACAATTTTAGGCCATCTACCAAATTTCAGTACAGGTAAAAATTCCGCTTTCACAAACTATATAATCACCATCATTTCTATCTTCAATTTATTTTGAAATGAAAATATTTTTAACTTAACTATGTTCGTCACATTTTCAAAATCTCTATACTTATCTGAACACTTTTTACACCCTTAATTCTCAAAAAGGTGCAAAAACTCCTGACTTCATCACACGCCCTTTTCCACCATATAAAGTTTGATCTACATCTAAAATCTTAATCCAGTCTACAAGCTGTATAACACAGCATCTGTGCAGTTTAATTAGTGCACAACGGACGCGACGGAGGCAACTGATACATACACACATACATACATACACCACAGAGAAAGGCAAGATAGCGGAGATACCATAAGGAAGGTAGGTCAGCCGCCTTCTTGTAGGTCAAGCAACGTACGGTAAGCGTGATCTGAATAAATCAAATCAAAGTTGGCACAAAATAAGATGTTAACATTTTAAATAGGAGTACCAACACATCTACCTTATATGAAAAATTAATATAGGTTTTTTATTTACAAACAAAAATTTAAGTTACTAGTACTGACTAGGCGTTCGGGTTCCTTGTCAAATCAAAACTAATAAGCCAAAGATTGTTGGTTTTATTTTGAAAATAATTAATGGGCAGGTTCCATAGAAGGCATGTTAAGGCTGAGCTAGTAACGTTCCTCGTCCCCCGAACACGCGCATTTTGGCGCGCTACTTTCTTAGGAGATGTTGCGTTATGACATCTCCGCAACTCATTTTGTTCTCCATGATATACACACATACATACTGGTAGATAATAAGTACGTAGTTGAATTTGATTGAATCGTTCTGAGAAGATTAGAAAGGGGCGTTATGTAACTCGAAGACTGGTGTTTAATCTTGTACAAGGTAACGTATTTTCTTGAAGAGTTGAGCTGAATTGTGCTGATCGTAGGTAGCCTATTTTTAAGATACCGATATAAAGGACGCTTATACTTAGAAATACATGATAAAAAACCTCCGAATTGCAAACGTCTTTCTTTTTGAAAAGTTAGTTGAAAATACATTACTTGGGGATTCTAAAGAGTTATACAAAAATGTAGCACTAACTACTCCTAAACTAAAAAATAAACAAACCCATTGTCGGCATTGATACAACTATAACGAAATTAAACAACCACCAAACTTATACCCCAACCAAATCTAACCCCTAAAGCAAAGACAGTAAAGTTCAAAATTCTTCAACCACCATTACATCTGATTAACAAAGCCATGCACATGAGCGTTTGACTAATTACTGTGACGTCACAGCTGTGCGTCGCCGAAAAGTCAAAAGAACAGTAAGACCACAGAACAAAGATATACAGTTGTGAAGCAACCTACTAGCGTTCGTAAAAATGTCACTAACCCACGCATGTGCATCAACGAGTTTTTATCGGCGCTATCGGTGCTGTCAGTACTGAGTGTCATGCATCGAGCACATGCATTTGTGAGTGACATTGTTACGAACTTTAGTACGTAGCTTCACAACTGTTTACAAGAGAATATATTTAAACTGTGGTAGGACTCCGCTGATTACTGTGAGGATATTAAACCTGCTTTGTCACAAATGAATCTGGTTTTGAAATATTTTTCGTTGGATACCACGTTTTTGTGGTGAGCAATGTTAAACGACTTTAAGGCAAGGAAAACTTACTGTTACTGATTTAATTTCGTATTTCAATTTAAAAGATGTAAAGACCATTTTATCAAGTTTGCTACAGCAGTCTTGAAAACAAAATAAAATTATCAATTATAGGTATCAGCCCCAATGTTTACAGTGCCCTACGAAGCTTACATTAATTTTCTCCTTTTCCGCAACTTGCAACTCAAAAAGTTTTTTTCCTTTATACATAGCCAAAAGGCTCTTTTCCACAATCCATAAATTGTCATACGCATCTGGTATCGATATCTTCAAAGGCGTAGATCCATTGACAAGCATACGGGTCGGCCATAGTAATCAGACCTCAAAAGCATATCATTTGACCTTTAAGGTTCTATTGAAATCTCACTAATGTATTACTAACATTGAGAGCCTACTCTGATATATTAGTTACTAATGCTTTTAGTGGTATGAAGAATAGAAATCTTGGAATTCGTGAAAGGATCAAATATAAATCATGCTATTTTCTTTTTATGTAATGCTGGTCAGGTTTTCTATCGTACTCTTTGGTACTTGAAGGCCGAAAATAAATAAGCAGCACTTTATTTGTGGTTCAATTATTACACTACTCTAGTGGATAATGCTTCTGCTTCTGGTTTAATGAGCTAACAAGACCTAGCTGTCAGAGTGGTCCCGAATTCGCCTGAACACCAAAAGAATGGAGCATTAATTTTAATCGTTTCAATTGAATTTTTGACAGATATTTCATATCTGATATTAGATATTACATTACGACGTATTCATTTATGTTATATTGGTGCCGCAAGGATCCATCAAACGATGCGAATTCAGACTTACATATTATTGTACTCGGTGTATTTAAGATGAAGAAAAAATGTGTTTCGGTGGCTTGCCAGTTGTTTAGAAAATTATATTCGCATCAATTTTACTTGAATGTAAAATCGTTGCTCTTTTGTTTTATACTCCAAAAACTTTGTAGTTCAACCATATTTAAAGCCCAAAAGAAAAGTTTCAGTTACTTCATAACGTACCCGGCATTGTGTCATGATTGTCATAAATCTTGCTTATCTAAAGCGCACTGTCCGACGTTGTGAATATATGGCAGCAGTGGCTTTTCTTAGTCAAAAGTTGACGGCAGTACGCAATACTGTTGAGGACACTTTTGTTGGTACTTTATGACATTAGCCATTGTAACTTAAGATTCTTAACCTACTTTAGAAAAGTGAGTTTTTAATTTAGTTGTAACTAGCTTCCGCCCCCAGCTTCGTTCGCGAAGAGTTCGGTTATATCGCGTTTTCAAGAGAATTCTTCAAAAGTCGGGGATAAAAACTATCCTATGTTCTTTCTCAAGGTCAACTCTCTCTCTGTACTAAATTTTATTACAATGAGTTAAATGGTTTAGACGTGAAAGCGTAACAGACAGACAGACAGAGTTACTTTCGCATTTATAATATTACTAGGGTTTAAAAACTAATTTTAAAGTTAACACTTGTCAAAAAAAAAATGCGAACTATGACGTTGAAATAAGCTCCATTTTGCAAAAAATAAATAAATTTTGATTTTGAATTTTGTATATTTTTTTTTGCTCTTAGTGATTTGTGCTTTTTTGCAGTATTGTACTCTGATGATTGTCATAAATCTTGCTTATCTAAAGCGCACTGTCCGACGTTGTGAATATATGGCAGCCGTGGCTTTTCTTAGTCAAAAGTTGACGGCAGTACGCAATACTGTTGAGGACACTTTTGTTGGTACTTTATGACATTAGCCGTTGTAACTTAAGATTTTTAACTGAAAACCTGTGAAACCCAAAAAGGATTAGGTTTTAATTTCAACTGCATTTTTTTAATGTCTTACTCATTTTTGCTTTTTGGTAAAAGTACTATGATTAGAGTGTTTACGTTGAGAGGGAAATGCCATTCCTTACTAATGCAATATTAACAGTTCGAAAGTCACTCAATCTGTTTGTCGAGCTTTTATGCCAAATCTGCAGAACCGATTAATGAAAAATTTTTGTACACAGATGTTTAGTCTAAAGGCTGAAGAAAAACACGGGCTACTGATATCCAGGTGCGTTTCTTCAATACGCGAGTCCACCAGATCCAGCTTGTTACATATAGGTTCCATATATGTATGTAGTTCTGGAGTCACTCGGAATATGTTTGCAACGGTTGCAAACAACTGGTGAATAGCATCAATGTAGAAACGTTTGTTCCACATATTGCTTTTGCGTTCCAAGAATTTTCTCGAAAATGTAAGCTTGTAGGAACAATCACAGAGTAGGAAAGACACAAATGTACGAAGTACAAAAAGTATAGGTATTTTTACAAGATTACTTTCTTCCGCCAGCTGTCCCGAGGGAACTGCTCTGCGCATCCGAGTAAAAAGTAGCCTATAACCTACCTCAGTAAATGGGCTAATTAATACTACATTTTTTTTTTGCAAATCGGACCAGTATTTATTTATCCTTTTATCATCCTTTTGTTATTTGCGATAAGCTCATCAAAAAAGTACCAATATCATATGTATAGACAATACCTACCTACCATTTCTCAACAACATGCATCTACTAAAACTTACACAAAAGTTGGACATGTCACCAATACATACAAGTATCTACATACCGCACTCAATGTCATATATATAAGAAGTTTTTGATTTATGTGTTCATGTTACCCAACGGGTGTTAACACATGTTACGAGAACAACCTCTTCAGAAGTCCTTAATGGAAAAGTGACTGAACTTTATCGAGTACTTTTGTTATATATACCTATATACATAGATAATTCATCATGTTTTGATGTTAGAGAAAGATGGTCATTTTTAAGTGTGCTTTTCAGTAACACTATTTAAATGCAGATAATTTAATATTTTGTAAATAATGTCATTATTTTTGTGACAAAAAAAGATAAATGTTTGCATGAATACAATAAAGAAAGGACGCAAATTTTTAATTAGATGACCAATAAAGAAATAGAGTAAATACTTACTCAAAAAATATATAATGTTCATAGTAGCTAATGTGGGTGGTGAAAAATTGTTTTCTTTACCGAATCAACTTTTCCCGGGATTAAAGAGGACTTCTAGAGCTTCGCATTGTAAGAAAAATGATTATTTTATATCAAATTGAAAGGTTGGAAATAATAATTTAGAATTCATTTCTTTGATGAATTACGTATTTAAAAAAATCAATAAGGTATTTATACTTACGGTTCATGACGGCATTCTTTAAAAAGTACCTGAAAATCAAAGAAGAATTATATTAAGTATCAATTCTTAAGTATATATGTATTTTTGTATACAATATTTTATTTTTGCATAAAAAGAAGAAACAACAGTCATTTACACAACAAATATTAAAAAATAATGATTTTGCTATATTTTTTGACAGAGTTTTTTAAAAGCACCGAGGATTGCAAAAACATATATATTTCATATTTTACTACACTAATACTATTAAATTACTGAAAAAATACGGCACATAACCTATTTAATTCATGTTTTATTCTACTCGGAGTGCAGCATCATATATCGCAAAAACACTCTTTTAAAACAAAAAACAGCAACTTCATAGAAACCATACGTATAAAATCTTCTTACTTAAATGTCATATTTCATACTTTAAGTTGAATCTGAAGGTCCATTAAAGGCTCAGAGGGAAGCCACGGCGACCAACTTAAGTAGGCCTCTGAGACGCTTGACGTTTTAAAGAATTGGGGGTCTTAATCCCCTGGCCGGCGAACAATTTTTTTTTTGACACATGCAAAGGAGATGGCCAAAAAACACCCAGAGTCGACAGAAACTTCTATGTATCTTGTATGATTGGATTCAGTATAATGTGAGGGTTAAAAACAATATTTCATATCACCTAAAACCATGGGGTTATCTTTTTATAACGCTTTTTCGATCATGATGCTTGCTTTGAGTGCTTAAGAGAGTACATGAGAGAGTACATAAGAGATTACATAAGAGAGTAGGTACATAAGAGAGTACATAAAAGAGTATATAAGAGAGTATATAAGAGAGTACACAATAGAGTACATAATCTATGTGTAATAATACGTCAAAAAAATTTCAACAGACAACATAAGCGGACAAATTATTTGTATGGTAGTTCTTGTCTACCGTTAGAATATGTCAATGATCACAATGAAAATTTTCATTAAAATATAAGAATGACTATCACCACAGAAATCTTAATAAGTAACAGTAAGATTTCTGTGACTATAACCGTCTGAACACAGATTGAATCCAGCTACTCAACTAACAGGCATCGGACAGACCCGTTTCATACAATATTCACTACTCATTCTCACTGATGTGTAAAAATAACTAGATGGCTAGCCGTGGTCGAGATTTGAAGAAAATGACCTTCTATCTTGTGAATTAAAGGAAATTGAATGTAGTGTATTTTCATTCGATTTGGTCATGTTTTAGAGCTTTTTGTCATCGGTTTGGATATGAAAAGTTTTGTCGCAAACATATTGAACTGAAAGATGTCTGTTGTGTGTGTTTGTATTTTTTCAGAACATCCCTACTAATATTATAAATGCGAAAGTAACTCTGTCTGTTTGTCTGTCTGTCGGTTACGCTTTCACTTCTAAACCACTGAACTGATTTTAATAAAATTTGGCACAGATATACAGTTGACCTTGAGAAAGAACATATTGAAGAGTTCTCTTGGCAAACCCAACTTGCCGCGGGCAAAGCCGCGGGCGGGAAACTAGTTCCATATAAAAAGAAAAGTTGTGTTAGTTACACTACTCACCTATAACTCAAGAATGGCTGAACCGCTTAAGCCGGAAATTAAAAGGAAAGTAGCTTAATCCCGGGAGAAGGACATAAAATAGTTTTTGTTACCATCTGGCGACGGAAAGCAGTTATTTCGGGACGAGGATGAAACCGCGAGCAGAAGCTAGTCCTGAGATAAAACATTGACATAGAATATTATTCCCTCAAAATTGCAAGCGCATCAATAAATTCAATAATTCAGAAGCCATGTTTCAATTGACCCAAACCAAAGGTGAATTTATGTCAGAAAACCCCATGGCGAAGAAAATACACCATGCTTCCCCACGGTGAAATTATAGCCCCAACTGACCATAAGTCGGGTCCAAAATAAATCCGGATTTGGAAAAAAAATCGCGGGAAATCTCTACATGTCTCTTTTGTGTCTATATTAAACTGCCTGGTCTGTTGAATAATATAACAAGAGCTTGGAGACCGTAATGACTAGCGGAGGTGCCATAACGGAAAATCTCCTAAGAAAGTAGTGCGTCAAAATGCGGGTGTGCGCAGGACGAGGAACGTTACTGTCTTCGCCCATATACGCCTTCTTTAGACCTTATCATTTTTTGTAATACCAAAAATCGTTGACAGATGAATCAAATAACACGATAGCCTTGTTAGTTCACTCCTAACCGTCCGTTTGGTCCTACCTATTTGACCTAGAAGAAGGCGCTTGACCTACCTGCATTATGGCATCTCCGCTCATCTTTGCATACTCCGTGCACAGGAGAAACAGTATGGGCGATTTATTTCCATTTTGTCGAAGTAACTCCGTTCTGACTTGAAGTAATGGAAGTACGTGCTATTTCAACTCGGATCTTTGTTTGTTTGGAGCGTTTGTTTACAATTGGTGAAATAGGAAAATTTTAAGCGTACATTTCGCGACTTTCATCTTTATCTAAAGGAGGATCGGATTCACTGCAATTATACAGCTAATTAGTAAGTCTAGTCAAAACAATGTTAAACCTCAAATAGCTGAGCAATAATACCTCTAATTAAGACAATTATAATACCAACCCAAACTCATTTAAGTATCAAAACTGCCAGAAATAAATCAAGCGGTTAACACATTAAAAAGTTGGTACAAAACATATAGCCGTGTGGATTCTCATAAAACTTTACAACAAAACTTCTGTAAATTCGTACGCATGAAAATGACGTTGTTTCTAACATTTAGAGACAAACTGCAGACTAAAAAGTCTGACAAAAGTTGGCAATTTTTTTAAAGAAAATCTTGATTCCAACCTTTTCTGTCGGTCTGATACCGGCTAAATACCTGATCTTTGTAATGTGCGTGATTACCATTCATCTTCATTCTTAAAGTCAAATAGGCCCTTGCAGAAACAGGTTCCAGAAAATTGTTCTCATGGAGAAGATCCGGTAAAAAACGCCATGGACTCCATGAAAACTATACTGATTAATGAGGTCTAACAAACTATCGGCCGACTTAAAGTTTGCAGTCTGTAGGCAAAATAACTGTCACGTGAAATATGAAGATTTATGAAGAAGAATTTAAAATATTTTACTTCAAAGAATGCGTGCTGAAATAGCTTTTATTGTCTCCTAATTATTTTTGTCTGGGTCAATAGCGACATTATACAGTCCCTTTGGTACGAACGATTAGGCGTTTTTATTTTGTTTTACATTTTTTACTTGAAATTTATGGGCTATTGGACTTGCTAATGTGAGGAGTCTTATTTTCGTCTTGAGGTTTTTGTAGCATCTTTAAACCGGGCTAGACGGCCCTTATTTTTACTTTCAAATATTTTTTCAGCTTCATTCAGAAAAACTGTTAAGTCTCTCAGGGATTTAAAGGCTATTTAGTATAGATAGATATAGTATATTCTTCATTGTAAACCAATAGGTCATACATGTAAGGACGTAACAAACGAATAAGCGTGAGTATATAAATTAAATATCTCATTTAGTTTTAAAGAGATAAAGTATTTTTTGCTTGTCTAATGTTATGATATTTATGTACAGTATTTTCTCTGGGCCTTATGTGCCTAAAAATAAGTAACAATACTCAAATTCCTTAAAAGTAAAGCCAATATTGAAAATAGTACGTCGAAACTTGCCAGTTGCACTCGTAATTCTGTCTGAACGTATATGTATGTAGGTTCATTTTGTCTGAACGTATATGTAGGTACATTTTGGAATAACCGTGGCCACAGGTGTGATAACTTTCAGGAGATAATATTCAATAAAGTTAGGGGAGTCGAATGCATTCGGGTATGATAGATGACTGTTCTACTATTGAGTATTGGGGCTTCTTCTACTATGTGGCGTATTAGTCAGTTAAGTGACTTCTTGAGTTCTATGCAATGATTTGCAATGTTAATAAGTATGTTTATCCTTAAACAAATTACTTGTATGTTTCCTAAGATTTCATAAATTACATTCAAAATGTGATTAAAATTAACATGAAAAAAAGAATTGGGCAATATTGCGTTCATTAGATTCTCTCGAACAACATGTACGTAAAAAAATAAAAAAAAAATATTGAGCAGTTTTGCATAGTTATAATTCGCTCAAATTCTATGTTTTGACTGAAAAAATAGTTTTCTTTTTCCACTATTTTGGACCACGGTCTTGTTTACTATTATTCCTAGAATCAACTAACATTTTGTCTAGTAAACACACAAACATTCAACTGTGTGTCACGTAATCAACTAGCTTTCTCACGTAAGATGTTCAAACACGCTATCGATAAACAAACGTACTAACAGAATCTAAGCAAACATGTGTTCCTAGTCTTTGCATACTAATTACTGAAGATACAGTAATTAGCAAAGAATTTTAATAGCATTAGAATATTTTTGTGAGTTTTATAGATTGGTATTGGTACAATTTATTTATATTTTTTTTAACCTGGGTTACAGGTTTAACCTGTGCTTCTTACGAACAACTTAACCATTAAAAGTACTTTGTAGCCTTCCTCGGTAAATGGACTATATAAAATTTTTTAATCGGGCGAGTAGTACCTATCAGAGATTAGCTCGTTCAAGCAAACCAAATAACAATTGCTCGAAAATAAAAAGTTGAACGAAATATACAACATAATCTTTCCGTAAGGATACCCTTTTATACCACAAACCTTTAAGATTTAAAGACTGCTTATAAGGATATCATCTCTTCCCATAGACTCAAACCTTTTTTCCGATTAACCCTCAATCTATTTTACGAATAAGTGCAAGAGGACCCTTCTGACTCGGATTCTATTTAATTTCCTTTGGTTTCCCCTGATTGTCAGTCTGGCATCGGTTCTTGGTCTTCGTAATATTAATTCAAACGTTAACATAATATGGAATAGCGTGTCGGTGGCATAAAAGGAATGTTTTTCGTCTTAAGGGTGTGTTCTGTCAAAGCGTAGAATGAGACATAAAATAAATGTTTAACAATTTTGGATATTTTATAATAGTGGGATCATAAAATATACAAATAAGTAGTTATTCAAATTGAAACAAGTTCCTATGCCAACCTATATCTTATTAGCGGATTCCTGCTTTCAGCCGCGTCTCGAGAGAACTTCTTCCAGTACTAGGACAGAGAATAGGCCATGTCATTCAGAAATAATGTAGCTTCCAAAAGTGTGAAATAATAATTATACTTTCAACGAGAACTTATAATTTCACTCTCGTTTCGCGGATTCATAGTATTCAGGACTCATTCCTCACAAATTAAATGCCATGCTTTCGAACGAAAGTCGCGATCAATTTGTAGCATTAGTGAAACACAGCCTTAAGCTACACACAATATCATGTTAAATGTTGATAATTAAAGCATGTAGCGACTTCTAAGAGCGGGATAATGTCGACTACGTATTGTTATTCACACTCCCAGTCTGTTGCTTTTGTCTTACGATTTTAGAAAATGTTTTCAAAGGGTTTTGATGACACATTTTGTTTGTGTATGCTGTTTGAAAAAATATGTAGGTGACCTTGGAAATAAAAAGGTGGTGTTGTCGATTCTTCTTTCGAGTCGATGACATGTCATATGTTGAGACTACACTATATCAGCCCAATATGCTGTTGTCGATGTGGTTTTGAATGTTGATGCATTACAATTTTGAAAAATATTTCGTATGCCCTTAATAAACAGACGTTAGAAACATGTTTAGAACACATTTTGTATTAAAAAAAGTTCCGTCAAATTTCAGTGCATATCATTTTAGCAGACAACACATTTAAAAATTTTTGACTGTTTTAAAAATTGCTATTTTTTACCGTTTGCAAACAATTAAAACCTGCTATTACCTGCAATTTGCAATTCGAAACTTTTTTATTTCCCCACTTTCAAATCACACGAAAAACACAAAAGTCTACCATTTGCACTGATTAAAAAGCCACATACAATTTGCTTTTTTAATAGCATTTTGCCTACTTTTGAATTAAGTCTAAGCACGAATATTCTAGTAATTACTGAATACAACGTAAACTAACGATGTTTCACTGAAAAACAATACAAGAAACAAAACATTTGTAATTAGTATAACACTGATGACGTGTTGTGAGCTTTTTCGTTTTATATTCTCCTGGTAGCAATCTATTCTTCTTTTTAGTATTTGAAATACAGGTTGCATTTGTTTATTTTCATCAAATGCTGTTTTTTAAATGGCGTGTTTTATACATTAAGTAGAAAATATATTGTCTGGACTATATTGTAATCTAATTTCGGTGTTGTAGATTCCACCAGTGGTCTCACCTGCGCCCCGTGGTATCTTCTAAGCGCACTTGAAATAATAATTAGCTTTCCCTATCTAACTAAGAATTTTATAAATGGGACAAGTAGCAGATACCTGAGATTAGTCCATTAATTCGGTTTCGTAATCTCATTTCATTTTGTTGTTACTCTTGAAAAACTATTTTGTTTAAACGACTCCTTCATCCTTTATGAACCAATATTACCTCCATTATTTTTGAATACGGAATCTCGACAGTACCAATAAAGATCTACTTCACCACTTTCATCAAAAGCTACTAAATTCACTCTGAAATTCTCCACCCAAGATACCCGAATCACAACCAAGCTAACCAAAAAACATTGATTTACATTTCCAAGGTAGTACTCCAATTAGCATATTTGGCCGACGGTGGCACTTCGGTGGCAGATGAGAATTACCATAGCATCTTGGAGCATTAAACCAGCTGGAAAGGACATGACTAGAAATCTCTCTCATGCAATTTCAATCACATCGTTATGCACACACACGATATAATTGTCAAAGACAAGCATAAACTTGACGCACATACTTATGTAGGGACCTATAAGTATGAGCGGCAGTCTGGCAAGTTTGCCAAACTGAAAAAAAATACGTTATTTTCAACATACCTTAGCCCGTAGATACGGTATGTATATTAAAGACTAACATATATAGATACTATTACTTTCAACGCACTATGTCTCTGTGCGTTCCGGTGGCTGTTGTCCGCGAAGCAAGGGAACACCACGTTCTGTGGCCTGAACACGTGTGTGTTCCAACACGAGATGCAGATACACGTGGCAATGGCGATAGCTTCTCCTGTTGTTTAAACCCTCTAAGCATAGCAGAGAACATACCAGAATATCCGAGAGAACATTCTCGAATGTCCCCGTGTATTTAGCCCGTGGATATCTGTCACGTATGTGTCAAAGTGTGTGTTTGCAAGTTTAAGTGATTGTGTTAGTTCGAATGTGTTGTTAGAGTGGATGTGAGGATGTAAATAGATGTCTGGATGTATGCATTTGTGTCGACAGTTGTGACTTGTGATCATTTGAAATATGGTTGTTATCAAGTATGGGATAGGTGGTTAAAACTAGACTTTAAATAGAAGGGGTGAAAATCGAATGCACTTCTAAACTCGTTAAAAAATATTACCGAAATCTTAATTGGTATACTAAAAATGACGTTGTTACAATCATCAGTTTAAATGGACTATGGAAAGCAACAGTTTAAGACCAAAATAGCAACACGAAAGAACATAATGATAAGAAATTGGTTTTAAGACAAAGACAGGGTTAAAAAAATTCCTGACTAATTTTGAAATAACGACGTCTAAAATAAACACCCTCGACATTTATAAAAAAAAACACACTATTAACAAGATAGCAACAAAAACTGCCAGCTGGCCATAAAAATAAAGAAAAAGGTTACATACATAACCCTTATTTTTCTAGGGCTTAACTCATAAAACCCTATTACGAAATATGGACTAGACTTCTAGCACGAAGCTCCAATAATAATGCCCTTCATACATCGTATTTATGTCAGACCTTTGCGTCATATGTCGAGTTACATAAAGCACATTGTTTTTCTATATATCACTCTTAATTTGTTACTACATTTCAGGGTATTTCAGATATAAGTCACAATGAAATAGAAACTGTATTCATTTTTGTCATTTGAACATCTGTAGAAGAAGTAGAAGCCACAGAGTCTGACTACCAGGGTTAACGAGAGGTAGTCGGTTGCCTGGGTAACTGGGTTGGGGAGGTCAGATAGGTAGTCGCTCCTTGTAAAACACTGGTACTCAGCTGCATCCGATTAGACTAGAAGCTGATCCCAACATCGTTGGGAAAAGGTTCGGCTCAGGGTATTTCAAACATTCATCACAATACTAACACTAACTGTATTACCAGTGCACATTTTTGTCAATAAATTAAAGTCCTTTTGTTTCATCAGCATTTGTATTTTTTATTTGCATAATTCCAACAATATGGAACAATCGCTTAGTAATTGTATTTTTGAATATATTTTTATAGCTTGATATTTTAGTTTAGTTTGGCGTGTGTTCACGTAACATTATTCCTCAACCTTTGTAAGACCTACTACTAGCTAATTTGCATACACATTGTCCTAAAAACCAAAACATTCCGAGTTCAAGTTTCCTAGAATCAGAGTTAACTGGAATTGAGATAAGTACTTGGTACAAGTCCTCAAAGAAACCGCCCCGAAACCCTTCTGGCACAAATTACCATAGTAACTGGTAATTTCTTGCTTCTTGCCCCAACGTTAATCTTGTATCCTTATTGGTATTCCGTCTTTGTCGATAAATGTAAAGGTCAGATGCCGAAGCTGTACATTGTGTATATGCACATCTAATACATCTATACTGTTTTATATTGAAGTGTATGTAGTATCAGAAGTCCTTTTTGCAATGACCATTGAACAAGGACCCGGATTTCACTGTTTTTAGGGTAGGTTTGCCATTTTACTATTTGAAAATACAACGAAGCTTCAGATACATAATTACACCATATGTAAAGCTTACAATAAACCATATTTTAGGGATTGATTATGATACAGAATTGTGATTAAAAACACCGCAAAAATTATCTTCCTGTTTAAACTAAGCTGCAACTGTTATTTAGTTGCCAAAACAATGATTCAAATTGAAGAGCATTGTACAATTTTTGAGTTTACTACTAAATAAACTTAAACAATAGCGCGAGAGTCACTTGGCTGACAGCAAGGCTCCTACCAGTTGTTCGATGGCAAATCAGATTATTATCCCCCTAAAAAAGTTGTGATAAGCCATCCAGACCTTAATTCAAGATGCTGTTCTATAGTTCTAAAAGCAAGTAGAAATAATGATGATCATGCAAAAAATTGAAAAACATGGTCCTTTTGATGCATTTTTGAGCCTTTACAGATGTTTTAAATAGTTCGACGGGGTAGTTAGACCACAGGATTCGAGGTACATATTGTAGGCTGAGTTTTTGCCTTGGGCAAGTTTTTTTGTATGCGTAATCAGGGATAATAACAGTAGGACAAAATCGAAAATTTCCTATCAGAATTGTCGAGTTTGTAATTTAATGTTGCAGTATCCCCCTATTCGAAATCGATGTTAAACCAAAAGTACGGGATCTCAAGTCAAGCCAAGTTTCTCCGGCGAATGAGTGAAGTTTAATTTCGAGAAATGAAGCGAACGTTTGAGTTCATCAAGTGAACTCAAGTGTTTTCTGTTTTGCTCCTAATATTGATCCTGAATTGTTACTTATTTTGCTACTGTTTAAGAAAGGTTAAAGATCATCTTTCTTTCTAAAAATAAATTGATTGCGATATTTCTGAGTATCGGAATAACCCCTTTGTTCTTAAATTATCTGGTCTCCTCGTTAATTTGCATCAGTGAAAACAATTTTTTGGTCCTTCCTCAATGTCATTCTTCTTTATCATTGTTCATGGCCGAATTTCGAAACGTGGTAAGATGGAACTTCCGTCTCAAAATAATAGTACTTACATTTCTCAAGAAATAACCAAAAGTTCCACAAAGATTTCTATTTTACTCCATATAATATTCGTTTGAAATGAAAATCCGGTAGCGAAACTTTCATCAAATCGGGGCGTCTGCATGTGACTCGCGGCAACTAACGTCTATATTTGCAGTTTTGGGACAATTTACTGCATCCTTATATACCTGAGCTTGTGTGCATTTCTAAGCATTTACTGTGAAAACGTTATTTGGTCGCAGATGGGAAATCTCTTTGTGAAGGGAGTTACAAGAAATAGTTATAACCTAATCGCCTGTCTGTGACGAAAAGAGTATATAATTTGGCAGATTTTTTGACGGTGTTTTATTTCTTGTGTCATTATACCTTACTTGATTAAATATAGCGGTTTCGCACTGGCGAATTTTCCGCCCGGTATTTGCGCGCGTACCAAATCCAAACATAAACGCACGACACATTCAACCATGCCAGGGAAAATGTCGAAAATTGACTTTCAAAAAGAGCAATTCAACCCTTAAAAGCTCAGGGTTTCAATAACACAAGTCTACACACGCCAAAATTCCGAGGCTGGCACTGTGCCTGAAATAACAAAACACGCAATTTGACACACACCAGCATTTTAATTACTGTTCACTGTGCCACTATGTAAACGAAGTACGACCATCATTACATAGACTTCGGTTTGCTAGAAGCGCTAAGGGTATGTTAACATGATCAGTCCAAGTTGAAAGTTAAAGTGATCAGTATATGTGTGCCAACACGACGTTCCAGTGTCCCATCGCTTGCTTTGCCTTTGTCCAACTATGTTGGGGTTAGTTTCCAGTCTATCTGGATGCAGCTGAGTATCAGTGTTTTACATAGAGTTTCAGCCTATCTGACCTCCCCAACCCAACCCATCCCCTGGCATACCTCTTGATTTGTAAAGCAAGTTTTCATTTTTTATTATTATTATGGCTTATTATCCCGAATTCCAAATAAGGGACTAACTATGAAGATTTAAAGTTTTCTTGAGCATATTCAATAGTAAAGCTGAAAAAAAATTCAGTCTTCCCTAAATAAAAATGCAGGTCTATATAATATCTGTAAAAACAAAAACCGCTACCCTCAAAACCTAGGAACGTGCTTAAAACTTCAGAAAAAGTAAAACCTTTGTTCAGACATCCTAATTAAATGTTTGCTATTAATTAAAAAGTAAGTTTGTTTGAACCCCTTCTCACGACTCAAAGTCAAGATTTTCGTAGCAGTCTGCAAGTTTTATGATACTTAGCCTGAAAATGTATTTCACAGGACTTTTGTTACGTTTCCTTTAGCTTTCTGCATTTTTTAATGTCGGTTTTGACAGTGAGTGCAATTTGTTGAAATATATTTTCGCTCTAAAGCAACATAAATAGGATCGGATTTAAGCAATTTTATGATGGGTAAAAGAATAATAGTAAAGATAGTATGGATAAAGTAATTACATAAAGAGAAAGAAGATTGACCAAGAAGTACAAGTCCATTTTTGATCAACATCATCAGTTTCTATTGACCAACTGCAGGGCACAGGTTTCTGTTCATGTAAGAACTTGACAACTTCAGAATAATCAAGATTCTTTCCTGAACCTCTAGTCAGCCATCAGAGTGCTTGAGAGATACCTGCTTTGTGGACACCTGACCTACCACTGTTGATCACTAAACTACAACATTTTGAATATATCATATCCAGTTTTCATACATCTAGAGAGGAAGGCGGCCGGCGACGCGTGGCGGCTATCTCGCGCTCCCACCCGCCCGAATGTGTGACGAAACGTGCTCAAACTACAAGCTGCACATATGTACCAAGTTCATAATTAACACCACATAATGTTATGTTTTCGAAGTTATTTATTACTACTTAGTTTTAGTTTGGGAAGACAAGTTTTTCGCCATTTGTCAACTTCAGTGTAAGAGTGTTGCTGAAATTTTGGACTGCTTCTGCAATTTTTGATATTTTAACTTTTTATTTTTGCGGGTTCCCTGGTGGGCTGCGACATTTTTTGAAAAAGTTACCCCGATCATGGTACTCCGAACGCTCCAGAAAGAACAAAGATTCGTAATAGTCTGACACTTCGTTCCATTGTCATCACGGTAGACGGGTCATGTGATGATTTCACAACTCAAAAACATGAATGGCAAAACACTATAGTCTAAATATCCCGCCACTTTACACCGCGTAATCCAAACCTATGAACCGACTATGAACATTCAAAGCTGAAGACTGACGCGACAAAAGTCAACCCTCAGACAAATAATATCGGCGACGAAATCCCTCCTCTAGAGAGGCGACACGCCACGGGAACCCGCACGTGACCGCGGGATCCTCACACTAGAGCCCGGGATTCACGGGATGCCGCGGAAATGACGTGTCCCGATATTTTGTTACGGGAAGGAAAATGGATAGGGATTTCAATTGTCTACTATGATAAATATATTCCGTTTAAATTTTCTAGGAGAAACCTATTCCACGGAGAGTTATATATTTGAGGAATTTGTAACTGATATTGGTGTAGGATAGTAAATTGTAGTCATCCTTTAAGATATATTTATAGGTATCCGACTAAATTCTGGACCTATCCTGAAGGCACGTTTGAAACCTAAGTTAGCAGAAATGATATCCAAAACTTTAAACAAGCTTTACCACAAAAGCCAAATATAATTCAATAAAACTTTCTGCTAATTGGTGGGAACTATGTTAAATCCTATGTTCTAACTTCGAATGGATATGATAGTCTAACTTTGGAGCCAAATACAGGCAGGTAAATGATTATTTTAAGCGCTAGACTTAAGTGGTAACTAGAGAGGCTCGAACGTGGGTCTTATGATTATTCCGGCTTTTGTGTATTGATTAGGTTAGGATCCTCATTTTTCTTTAATAAAGAATGGTATGACCGATCACTTTTTGTTTCCCGAATACCTATAAACTTTTTAATCCGACTGTCAAGAATAGTTTAGTTTTTTGCTCATAATATTCTTTACTAAACAGGTTAAGATGCATGTCGCAGTAAAATTGTAAGCATCCGTAGATTAGAATCTAAGTATCGTGCAAACTTCTAAACTGGCGAAAGATAGTGAACAGTAGCATGTTTGCAGACAAAAAGACCACAGTGTAAAAATATGAAACTTAAACATATGACGACTCTTTCTGCCTTTATTTACATCAAACTACATAAAACTAAAGCGCATCACAACATTTACCCAGCCATCGAACCAAATAACCAAAAATACACCCCGATAACAATTGACATTCGCTTTTAAAACGCGATCCGCCGTTCACAGTCCATTGCGTTTTATTTTGATATGAATAAGGCTGTGTTCAAACCAAACTGACTGTCAGCCGCCTATTGTCAGCATCTATGCATATTACGCATAACTTATCGTCGATTGGATGTGAACGAAGTTAAGAAGTAAGTAAGTAAGAACGAACTTAAGTCTGACACCAGTCTAAGCAAGGGGTATTGGGTTGCCCGGGTAACTGGGCTGAGGGGATCAGATAGGGCAGTCGCTTCTTGTAAAGCATTTGTACTGGGCTACATCCGGTAAGACTGGAAGCCGACTCCTACATAGTTGGGACAAAGGCTCGGAGGATGACGATGATTAGAACAAGATAGATGTGAACGAAAAAGGAAATGTAATAAACTGCGTAACGGTTCGCCGAAAGTGAGCAGGCTCACTGTGAGTCTCAGTGTAAACTTGAAATGAACGGTAGGTAGTTATCGTTCACAGTATGCTAACAATACTCCAAGCATAGCGTAATCGGCGTCGTCGGTTTGGTGGTGAACACAGCCTAACAGTTGAAGCGTTATCCAGCAAACTATACATCATTGTCAATTACCAGACTTCAACAGTCGGTTGATTTAATACAATGGCCCATATTTCACAGCGGCGATAGTTCGTAAATTGTTTTAGCTCGGTACCAAAACTCTGGAAAATTGACCGAGTTTTCTGACAAAAAACAACAGTTTTTGGTTAACTGGTACATGATTTAGGTTCAGTCAAGAGACGCAAATGCGACAATTTATAGGGAAACTAGCTGTTTCACCAGCACCCTAAATCACATCTCGAGATATATAACGAAAGAGACTAACATTACCCCATAAAAGACACTGTCCTGTATCGTAGCTGAGTTGACAATCTCGTTGTTTTAACGTATCCTGAAAATACTACTTCGCGTTTATTCCAAATATGTAGGTTAAATATGTAACCATTCTCAAAAATCCATGTCCTGAGTTTCTCAACTAAAGTCTAACCTTTCACCCTATGAAATCAAAACGATATCTTCTCAATTACCAAGCAGACTTCGCTGGCCGTCGCTCGGGCTAATTGTTTTAGCAGACAGCAGTATCTACCAATAGCCTAGCGGGAAAGGTCAAAAGTCATTGATTTTGTAATTCATTTTCAAATGCTTAGTAAAGTTTTTGAACAAAAACATTATTTAATAGATGAGTAATTTATAGACAAGCGTCGACATCTTTAATTACATTTTTAAATTGAAAATCAGTTACTTTTCTATATATTTTTTGCTGGAATGGAAAAATTACGAACATTCTCTCAGATTTAAATTGACAATATAAAGTGACATTCGAGTATGTACACTGTACTGCAAAATACAGTACCAAAAATAAAATGTGATTCCAGAACTCACGGTAAACAAGGTCCATGTTTCAAAAGCACATTGAAACTTGTTGATGTCCACAACTGTTTATTTTGCGACAATTATGAGGAGCAAGCGACCTGACCACATTTCATGACAGCGAGTGTACTGAGTACATAGGTACACTGTTGGCTTAGAAACTCAGTTTGAGTAAATAGTACCGTAGAACATATACATGATATGATGATATAAATGAATACCATTTCTCACTAAGGCAACGGTATCTTTAGTGATAAAAACAAATCATTGCCCACTTTGAAAATCATAATGACAACCCATGTTTTCCTCGAAGACATAATCCGCATACTTGTAGCATTCGCATATTACTTGATTAATGAAGTTAAAGTCTCATTTAATAGTACCTAAGCTATTTCCATAAACCGAGTTCAGATCTCGACTCCGTAACTAGTTCTAAGAAGTTGCCGCAGTAAATCCTATTATTCAACATATCGAATATATGCAATCTGGGTAATTGCATTTAGAAGCCTATATTCACCATTTGCACTTGAACATAATGATTACCATGTCCTAATTCTTTGAAAAGATTCACGTACATTGCAGGCATGTTAGCTCATCTATACTAATATTATAAACAGGAAAACTTTGTTTGTTTGTTTGGTTGTAATGGATAAACTCAAAAACTACTGGACCGATTTTAAATATTCTTTCACCATTAGAAAGCTATATTATCTGCGAGTAACATAGGCTATATTTTATCCCAATGCGTGCAGTAGCTCCCACGGGACGCGGGTGAAACCGCGGGGAAACGGCTAGTACTAAAAATAGTAGCCACAAAGCAGTCAAAATACTTTATCCTTTGTTAAAAGATCTGTAGCTTTTACACAACAAATCAATATTAATTTCAACTCCAACAAAAGTATACTTCATTTTTAATCAAAGTTAAGCAACGGTTTATCTTCAGGAAAAAATGGCTCAAGACTTAGGCATATATTAAGGGAAAGAGGATTGCGAGAAGCAATGAACCTTAACTAAAATGTTTAATAGGGTTCCGTACTGAGTTCCGCCTGATTAACTTTGAGATTTCCTAATTAGATTGAAACAATTTGGTGGAATTTATTTAGCTGTTAAGCCTTAGGAAGGAAGATATTGTTCTAACAAAATATGTGTTAAGACGGAGATATTTGGTGCTGAGCTTTTCTTAGAGCTGCCTAAGGGTGCTTACATAAAGAAACAGGTTGCCGGTACAGACAAACCTGTACGGGTAGGTACCGATCAGTGCAGGTATAATATTTCAATACAATCCTATTGACTCACTTATAAAGAAACAGGTTGTAACGTACCTGTTCTTTATGTAAGCACCCTTAGATATTATAATGACAATTAAATCCTAGGAGTATGCTTTAAGTGGTATTTCTAGTCAGTTCGCGTAACGGACTTTGCGGATGACTGTATAAAATTTTCATACAAGCCCTTTAGGCAGTCATTGAACTCAGTAGTATTTGATTAGGCCTTGTAACATAAACAGTAGATACACAGTAGGCCTTGCAATAACTACAACTATCAGTAATAGTATTTGTTCTTTACGTAAACCTATAGTTAATTAATATCGTGCAACTACGCATTTATCAAGGCGAGTATCAAAACAATACTTACCGCCTGAATTATACGGTTTCAACTACTGAAAACGGCTGATAACTTTCCAATCTGTATGCTAATGCCACTTATAAATCGAGGGGCAGACGAGGGGGTGTAGCGGGGTGAAGGGGGGGGGAGAACTAATTAATTGCCACGATAGTTCCTCCGTATTATTGAAAGAAGGATTTATGAAAGGGTGGCTACGTTCGACGTTCGGATTTTCTATTAAATCATGGTTGAGGAATAAGAATTAATCTATTGGTTTTCATTATGATGTGGCTGAAAGATGGAAACCCTGAGACGAAAGATACGATTGGAGAGGATTGTTCGATTTTTGTTTTAATGAATTTTAAGACGGCGGCATAAGGAAACTTAGATAGCTGACAAATGCATCATTCTTTATGTATTCTATGTCATTCTCTATGTTCTTGTGGTTTAATAAAAAAAAGGCCAATACTACCTTGGTAATTTGGTAAAAAAATTGTACTAACTTATTTTATTGGCATCGTTGAGGCTTAATAGTAGGGGAGGCGAGAGTGCTAAATCGGGAGTGACTCGAGCGTCAATGAGACCTATTAGATTGCGAAGCTTAGATGATAAGAAGAAAAAAATGTCCTGACATACACACTCTTTCATCGGTGGGTGGAGCAACTATAAACTTTCAAAAATGTAAAAAAAAACAGTTGCATGGACATACTCGAGCGCGTCAGATATTAATAGCATGCACGTCCTACGTCATTTTGAAAACATACGTATATTAATCTGACTGTTTTCATGGTGGGGGTGGTAGTAGGTAAGGGTTAAAAATGGGAAAAAAAATAATTTTATCGAGCGCGTCAGATTATCAAAAGGGGTGTTAAGTGAACCAAAACGAAGGCTCTTATGCAATAATCTGACGATTTAGACGTGACCTAAACTCGTGGCCATTACTTAAAATTGCAAAAAAAAATCGCCATTTTGAAATACTCGAGCGCGTCAGATTAAGATATATATGGTTCATTTATGTACCATTAACGTAATCATCTTATAATCTGACGATTATCTGGAGGAATTCGCTTAATCTGATAATGGAAAGTTTTTTTGCAAACCTTTTAACAAATTGAAGAACAGAAAAAATTGCAAGTAAATAAACCAGTATGTACCTATTCTTTGAAGTACAAAACTTTTATTTATAAGCAAATAAGTATGAAAAACATTAAGGACAATGGACACAAATATACCGAACCTCGTACACTCCACCAATAGCAATGTCATACATATCATTGTATAGGCCTTTTTATCTAGAACAACCTTTAATATGACAGCTTTGTTGACGTTTGCCCGTCCTGAGATATAAATCAAAAAGTGTGAGAAAGTTAAAACTAAATAATCCATTGATATCTCAAGTTTTTAAAGGAATATCTAAGTGCTACTACGAGTATGTCTTCTAAGTACTATCAACTTTTACACACTTTTTGATCTATATCTCAGAACGGACAAACATTTCAACAAAGCTGTTATAATAAACGTTGTTCTCGATAAGAAGGCACATACAATGATATATATGACATTGCTATTAGCGGAGTGTATCAATCTGCTCATACATTACATACATTTCTATAATAATTACATTTAATTATAATGACATGTGTCATAAACAATACAATAGAATCTATAATAACATGGCTTGACGGAAATAATCTACGCGTAAATCTTACAAAAACTAATTTTATTCAATTTAATACCCATAGATAAATCTAAAATCTAAATAATCTGCCCAGCCTTTTTCCCAGCTATTTTCATACAAAAAAAAATACGTATTTTGACTTAATTTATTAGTTTAAAACCATCCAGTAGAGTTGCGCGTTGCCACTCTTGCAGAACAGATAGAAAGAGATAGCAGTTGCTTTCATTGATGAAGCGACACTACGCGCGTAATTTGTGAACCACGTTATGCAGAGTAGAGCCAATGTTAACCGGATGACCAGGCCACCACGACCTGTATAAAAAGGCGAAGTATACGAAACGGTATTTCTCGTTATCACGATAGACAAACAATGCAACTGGAAGGCACACGTATTTAACAAAAGTATCCAATAAAATGAATCGTCTTCGTTAAAAACAATATATCTGCATACCATGACCAGTAACTTCCTGAGATTAGCGAGTTCAAACAAAAAAACTCTTCAGCTTTATAATATTAGTGTAGATTATTTAAGACCCAAAATGTACTAACACTTATTGCAAATGAATTGAATTGAAAAAAGAGAGAGAGGAATAGAAACTTGGGAGGAGAATACCGGCATCACGTAGCTGCACGCTTTAAACTTTATTGATTAATTTTCCTTACTTCGGCTTACGGGAATCGTCAGATTTTATATTTTTCGTGAACGTTGAATTACTCCCTTCAAAATAAAAAAAAAAATAGCCGCGCTCGAGAAAGTCAAGATGACGTTTTTTTTTTACAAGTTTGTAACCTTCCTACTTCTTATCGTCAATCGCAAATTGTCAGATTAGTCGAATATACACTTTTTAGCATATAACTAACTTACCCTATCTTAATCTGACGCGCTGGAGAATGTCAGATGATAATTTTTTTTTTACTAATCTGATCCTTTATTCTAGACGCGCGGCTGCATATACAGGGCTTATATTTGGTGGAGGTGTTAAATGGGGTAATAGGTGCCTCCCTATATACTAATCTGCCGCGCTTGAGTAAATCCCGAAATCCCTTCTAGGCCTCCCCTACTATAAGTAGATCTATAAGATATCACTTACACTCAAGGACCACCCAACGAAACCTAACGAGTAATACTTCCAACAATTTTAATTTAACCAAGATAGCACCTACTTATCCAAGATCAACTACTGCATAAATGCAAAAAACTTATAATTGCGTATATCGGTATAAAGAAATTTATATTGGCTAGCATCAACTGCGATGCAGCCAGTCTATGCAACCTGCTTTGCGTGTCACACGCTATATTGAAAACACCACAGCTTTTTCACATCACTCCATACCTCACACCAATGAATTTTGAACTTTTAGGTATGACAATAGAGTTGAATTTTGATTGCTGACTTTTGTGCAGTTAGGGCCTTTTGCTTGAAGAATTTTTCTGTTCTTATCAAGTTGCTTGTACGATTCGCGAGTCGTGAAGGTGAATTAAACCCAAACGTGAGTCACCAGATATCGAATATCCATTTCTATTGTTGTTTGTCTAATTTATTTTATGGTGCCCCTATACCATAGGTGACGTAAGCTGTGAGCTAAAGACCTGGTTCTGTTATTGGGGTTGTAGAAGCATGCGAGGAATCGAATTGTGTCGATGGAAACGATAGTTCGTGGGGTATCGAATGAAATCGATTGAAAATGTAATCGGGTCTTTATTGCGTTTAACTTCTGTTTAAGGTTTTGTTTTGTTTTCATTGAAAAGTGTTATATTCTTCGTGTTAAGCTACTTGATAAGAGCTATGGATAAAATTACAATTGTAAATCTTAATAGTAATTTGGGCAATGAAAACGGTACTAATTTCATTGTGAGAGTGATTTTGTATCAAAACGTGGCATCGTATGAGCATGAACTTTTTGGATCTAAATATTTTAAGGAGCATGCAGCCTTAAAATTATTCTAAAGTCACCATCATCCTCCTGCCCTTATCCCAATTTTATTTGGGGTCGGCGCAGCATGTTTTCTTCTTCCATACTCTTCTATCTGCCGGCATCTCACAAGTAACATTCTTTCTTACCATATCTACTTTCACACAATCCATCACAAAATTATTCTAAAGTAAAAACTCCAAATTCCCAACACAAAAAAAGATTCCCAAAAAATGGGCTTAAAAAAATCTCACATTGCAATCCCTAGCTTCCCTCGTCACTCATCACGTATCGTCAAAAATATTTTTACTGCAGTTTCTACTTCGAAATTACTTTTTCACCCTTGCCTTTCACCTGTTTGCTGTTGCGTTTTAATTTAATAACTTCGCATGACATGTCAGGATACCCTGTTACCAGGATAGACAGGAACACATCTGGTAATTGAAGTGTTATTTATTAATTAATGTATGTCTCCCTATTTAATTTAATGGATCCTGACGTGTTGTGACTGCTGTGAGTGATGTTAGGATCGTATGTCTGTACCTCTAAATGTTTGTAGAATATGTTGAGGGTTATAGGCGCTCTGATTATGAAGTTATTATGGATATCTAAAAATGTAATATATTTCGTATAAGAACTGTTCGTAACCTTTAGAGGTTTAAGTTCAAATTTGATCTACTCTATCTTCATTAGATATCCTTCATGATATTATCTAGTTTTCATGAGTTAGCCTTCGGAAAACTAGATGTGGTGTAACTGCACCTAGTACGACTGGCTCCCAACAACGTAGAGAAGAAATTCTAATTTTAAACTTAGCCAACAATAATTTTACTTAAGAATAAAATATCATAAGAATTTTGAATGGAAGAGTATCTTAACTAAGCAACAACCGAAGCACCATTTATAAGCGCAAATACTCCTCAAAGAATAAATCCCTAATTATTTCTGCCTTCTTAAATCAGATTAATTCTATTTTCATAGCAAGAATACGCTTTACAATCGCAGATAGGTATCGTTGGTGGCACGCAACACCTATTCATTACAGCGAAGATCAAAGGCGTTTGTTAGCCAATCGCGATAACTGGGTCCCTTTTGATGGTAATGAACGCAATGCATCGCTTGTCTTTTAGTATTTTCGGGGTTTATGTCGCTGGTGAGTGATAAGTGTTCTAGTTTCTGACGCTAGAGTTCATTGGGATTGAGGTAAATGGTGCAGAAAAAGATACTCATAGGAATGGTATGAATGTCAGACAGTTGGAGAACATAAAATCTAACTACAAACTTAGGTACATCATTTTAAGAGGAAAGGAATTCAAGGATGTAGCTTTAGAGTACATTCATACATTGTTTCAAAGTAGGCTGTAACTTATCTGAATCAATTACCATCTCCTTCAGTCAGATTATATCTTAATTTATGCCGTTAATAGCTGTTCGTTTAAAATAACGAAATCGATTTTATTATTCGAATCGTTTTAAATGCTGTAATTATTTTCGCCACCCCTCCGCATTCCGTACTTTGTCCCGTTTCCATTAAGTACTGAAATACCGATTTCCCCGAGCCATTATATAAATTAGTTTGGGATTAACGACGTCACCGAATTTATCTGAAATTGTAATAATAAATCACTATGTATGATAAGGGTGTTTCTGAAGTTATTCTTAGTTGAAATTAGCTTATTTTGGGTGCTAATTTAATCTAAAATACTGAGAAGACATATGGCAATCAAATCGTAGTAGAGTCTTAGATTAGAAATGCTACAAATTATGGTATTAAATTAAGTAAGAATGTGTTTCACAGATCAATTAAATTACTCCATACAAATACAAACAAATGTAACACTAAACAAGACAGCCCCAGAAATCATAAAACAATACTAAGACATCATCCACATAGACAGACTGCTGCGGTCACACATAAACCACTTTTATGAGGTCTACATACGTTCGAACGCCCCGCAGATAAGCCGGGAAACCTTCGGTGGAAACAGTGTGCGGAAAAACTTTATGTATCCGCCTATCCGGGGTAACATGGACGTGGGGAATGAAGAGCAGTCTGATGGAATGGGATCTGGTGGAAACCGTTCGTATGATCGATATTGTTTTAAATTATCGTTTATGGTTTGCCGTTTTATATGTTGTTGTGTCTGTGTATTTCCTTTTGCTTAAATGGTTTTGTGACTGTTTGAGATCATGAAAGAGTCGCCCTTTATCAATGAAAGCCTTTTTTTCTTTCAGAAAATTATCATTAAACATCTAGCCATCTATCTACCATAATTAGCAAAACAGTGTCTTATTTTTCAAACGAGATATGTAAACATACCAAATAGAAGAAACTGCTCAACAAACCTTGTTATTCTAGAGTTCTAGACTAAACTTTTCAACTATAATGTGTGAAAATAATTGGAGTAGAACAAATTCGTTTTATTTGATGAGAGACAATCATAGACACTCTCAACTTCACGACAAAGTTATATGCGCTCGAAAGTTTTTGTGAACGTTCTTACTTTAGAGTACTTTTTCTTTTTCACGGATCAGTCTCTACTTTGAATATAAGAACTTGTTGAATTATGAAGAAGGTTTAGCACGGGTTCGATAAATGTACATATTTTCATGGAACTTATAGTAAAATGAGTCAAGAATTTATTGGGATAGCCTTTATTAGTAAAAGATCTTATCAAGTAAATCTGCAAGATCATAAAAAATAGAAATAACATCAAGCTACAAATTAAAACTATAAATAAATAGATTTCGAAAGGACAAATTAGTTCATAAATTGTTTCAATTCATTTAGTTTGGAACAATTAATTTGTAAACTTTCTAATTTTATCAAGTACGAGTCCCAAGTGTATTGAATTATAAATTATAATAAGTTACGAAACAATTTAATCTCTGAACATTAAACTTATAACTCTGTTCCGCTTGAACCAAATTTTCATGAGATCATTAGAAATTTTAGTATACACAATGTATTTATTATTAAGATCAAAAGCAACGATGATCATAACTGGGCTAATAAAGAGATCATAAAACACTTATGTGAAGGTTCATGTACCTCGTAGGACACTGACCCCGACCTACTCTGAAAAAGTTATACCTCCTACATCGATCATACTGGAGGTACCTTTCATATTGGCGTGAAAGTATAGTCAAACATAGCTTATGTCCTTTGGGTAAACAAAATGGTGGCGATAAATAGAGGATCTTGGGAGAAACGTAAGCTGCGTTTGATAGGCTGAGTTCGTTGACCTAGGTTATGATAAAGGCGTACAATGACGGACGACCGTGTTATTCTGACCTTGATGAAATATGGTAGTGATCTAGATTAAGGGCATCGTTTACATATGTATATGATACAATAGTTATTTTAGACTCGAACACTTTTAATGCAACTGAATGAATTACATTAAATTCCACGAAATCTAGATAATGTTTTTACATGAATATTTTCATGTTATTAAACAGACAGAATTCCACTATTTACAGTTCACATTTCCACAAACAACCTTAAATCAAGTTCCTACAAAACGAAATTTTAAAGTTTTAAATACTGGAAGTTTTGGAAACATTTCTTGTTTTTCATTCAACGATGTTAAAGCGAAAATCAAGAGTCCACTTGGTGAAAATTTGCAAGTCCAATCCCGAGAAATACGGGTGTCAAAGGAATTTATTAAGATGAGGTGGGCCTTCCTGGTTGGGTATACTGAACTTTAAATCAGTAGAAGTAAAAAAAATGTACGATATTTTTTAAATAGCTTAACAGAATAATCTTTTTTGGGCTTCTTCGGCAAAACGTTTTGGGATTTGGGTCCTAGAATCTGAAATGTCGACGTGGATCTAATCTAATTACGGAGTTGTCAGAATCTGGATCAGATTTTCTTTTTATAGGGCACGATTTTTGAGTACTTATACAGACATTTAAGTTAGTAAATGTGACAACAGAAGCTAAGATCAACTTACTTGTAAGTAAATGATGCCATTGACTCGTAAAAAGTACCTAAATTAGTCCACAATTAGCCCCTACCATCAAATTGTACTACCATCCAATACACTAAAGTGCCAGTTACTATCTCCCAAAAACAATTACCGCAAACAGTTATAGATTTGACGATAACTCCTCGAAACGTCGATAGTACTAAAACTAACAAACTGTTGGCAGTATAGACGGGCAATTGAAATGAATTGACTTAATTGTAGCTTACTACCATCGTTATCCAATTTCTGAAATTAACAGCGGACGGCGAAAGTTATGAGACTTTAAGCTGTGTCTTTAAAATTGTTATATAGTCGTACTAGCTTCCGCCCACTTCTTCGCCCGCATCGAGTTCGGTTTTATCGCGTTTTCAATGAAATTCTTCAAAAGTCTAGGATAAAAATTATCCTATGTTCTTTCTCAAGGTCAATTCTATCTCTGTACTAAATTTTATTAAAATCAGTTCAGTGGTTCAGACATGAAAGCGTAACAAACAGACAGACAGACAGAGTTACTTTCGCATTTATAATATTAGCAGGGATTGTATTAATGGCTTGGGAGTCTGGTTTGTTTACTTAACACAAGAATAGTAAGGATTATTCTTGTGCTCTGTTTTAATCTTATTTACTGTGCCATAAGCGCCTTGCTTCATTATTTCTTGGAGATTGAAGCTGCAGTGGGAGCAAAACTTTAAGCTGTTGATGAAATTGTAACTTTCGTTTTAAGAAAAGAGTAACCATAGAGTTTCTTGGACGTTCTTCTCCATAGCAAGCAGCTTTTATGATGGGCTACTAGAATCAAACGTATCTATAATTTTGATGTTCATACGTGTAAAGGCCTTAATGATTTTATTTTGACTTTGAAGGCAGTGTCAGATTGCCACAACTGTGCAAATAGTGTGACATTTCATAGGTGCCTGCAAAGGCCTATGTGAAATAAAAAGATTTTGATTTGACAACAACGGTTAAAAATACTTATTTTACTTTAAAAAAAAGGAAAGGTTTGTTCGTTTTGGGGGTGCTGTCATTTTTGTAATTTTGGCGTTAAAAAGTGCTAATCTAATTAGCCCATTTTAATAAAAGATTATTGACTTTTGACTTGGAAAAAGAGCCTCAGAAGCATATTCTTTCTTTTTAAAACCAGTACAAAGGTTTTTAGAAAATCTTACAAAACTAAATATCTAAAGTATCTTGTTCGCGATAAAATCTCAGAACTTATTAACATGTAACCCTCTTTATTCATTAGTTACTAGCTGAGAGGGTGGAGTATCTACGCCGTGTTGTGGTCACTTTCTATTAGGGTTACCACTATCATAGACTGTAGTTTTTCTTGTCCCTCATAGATCGTTAGTGCTTTTTCCTGTGTTTGTTTTGGTTTCTTCTTTATGAGCTTACTATACGTTAAACAAAAAATGGTCGGAAGCATTCTCAAATATTTTTTTTTGTTTCGCTGGGTAACTATGTATTTTTTAATACCTATCTACTGTTAATTTGGATTTAAGTAAATCAATAATCTAGAACCACTAACGAATCTAAAAGAATTACGTAGCTAATCCTTGAAAGAAAAAAAGTAATAGATATCTGACAATTGTATTAAAAAAAAACCTTAATTTATTCAGAACAAGAAAAAGAAATTGGGCAAACGATCGGCTAAGCTTCTTGGAAAAACTTCGTTTTAAACTTCTAATAATTTCCTTCAAGTACGAATCCAATTACACCGAAATAGATTCTTTAAACTCTGACCTTAGGAAACTGCTTCGAATTTAAAATGGTTTGTCAGATGCGAATTTGATACTGAAAATCTAATTTTACGCTGGTATAAATTTTAAGATTACGATAAAATTTCTATTACATTTTGCACAAAATCAGTTGCTGTGATGTTAATAACTATAAGCTTTCTTCTTTATGCCAAACCTTTTCTTTAATTATTAAAAACCATATTTCGTTTCCTCAATAAACCTTTACAGCAATTGTCATATTGATTTCAAAATCAAAATCCATAGCAATCAATTCATGCCATATCATTATCAAATCTGACATTGTCTTTTCTTCTTTCTCTTTTATGTGTGTATCATGCATTTCAAATGTATCATCAATATTAGCTTTAGTCGACAGCCCTACTATAGGTGAATGTTCTAAGACGACTAGACCACTAGTCTAGCTCTCTTGAATCCCTATACAGACCAATTTCAATGATTCACTTACTTGTTCATATCAAATGTCAACTTCAGAGTTCAGTGAACGATGTAATTTCATGTATTGCTTGCTTGTACCTATAGAATATTTTATATCTTTATCTTACAGTCTGTCATGTGGTTACTGTTTTTATTTTAATCAGGTGAATAATTGTTTCAGTTATGTTAGTGGAAAAATAAGTCATCCGTTAAGGTCCGATATCCGGCTAAACCTAGGTGCATGATCTTCCCTGTGATTCTCCTATGTACTTTCTTATGCACTCCATTATGTACTATTACGGATTCGGATTACGTGTACATTCTTATGTACTCCCCTAAGCTATATGCGAGTAAGCTAAGTATAAGTCTCGGTTTCACCACATAAAAAAAAACAAATGACGTCTAATAATTCTTCAACAAACCATCCAGTTAGTCGAGTCCAGCTTACCCAGTAAATCTTTTAACGTTATATTCACTGAAAATAACACCAAGGTCAAAAGTTTTACTTTAACTCCACCACCTGTTTTCAATTCCACCTAAAATTTGATCCGCATTGCAAACAAAATAAACAAGCAAACGGAATGAGGTTTCTAACACTGTCCTCGTTTATAGATAGAATAAAACAGGGATAGAAAACCTTTTGTCTTCAAAGAGGTAAAAAAAGGAATAGTTCTTTATAAAAAGTTCGAATGACTCCTCGGAATGTTAAGTAAGAACTAGAACCAAGAAAAGTTGCGTAAAAAATCGCTCAGCGTTCCTAAGTTCGAATTTCGGTTGATGTTCGAATCGATTCAAAAAATCGTCTAGAATAAGCTTTAGCATCAAACCAGACTCACAAACTTATCATGATGGTTTAAAACGTTAATTCCTAAAAAGCTGAACATAACCTGTATAAGACAGTAGCTACTTTATGTCAAGTCATCCAAAAATGATGTTACAAGAAAGGTTCACCACCACTGTTAGTGCAGACTAGAAGCGACATGTTACACTATTTTACGACAGTTTTACTGCTAACCGGAAAGGCGGGACATGTTTAAAATCCCGCTCTAAATTCAATGTTAAATATGAGATGGATTTGTGATTGGATGACGCTGTTCGTAGTTTCATACCAAATTCCCTAGTACAGAGAACTAACAGGAAAATAGGCTAGCTAGAAAGCCTATGTTTCAGGTATAGTTCAATTTGTTGATGAAATTCAAGATGATAACAGAAAATCTGGTTTGGATTCTAAGAATCAAACAACAGCGATTGGATTACAATAGACAGGAATGGAATAGCTAGGATTTCACAAAATACTCTTACGTATAAAGCAAAGATAATACTATAAAACAAAAGATCCTTTCAATATGTAGACAGCCAAGCCAAACACATAGTATTGTCATCCTTTTGACACCGTTAATCTATTTGCTCTCTCCAAACGTACTTTTCAAATATCCTCAAAACATTTCCGAGTCAGTAAATGCGAATGCCTCCAATCCAACACTAAGCTCAACCTTTATCGATCGCCGACACATTGAACTACTATGCAGAACCTCTCAATAAGACTTCTAAATCATGCGCGAACGGAGCTTTACAAACCCACTGGTCACTTGACAACTTTAATACCCGAAACCCTTAAACTGCCAATCATTTTCAACCATCTGCCGAAGAACATAAAGTTCAAAATCGAATAGCAGATGTGGATTTATAACCAGTAAGTCGATCGGAAATCTGTTTATAATATTTGGACCGGCCAAGGAGAACAGGTGCATTTTATCGTGGCCAAACGGTGGTAAATTCAGTTTTTCCGATACTAACTGTGTTCTAATGTACGTGGATTGTAGTGTATGTTTTCATATATATTGTGTGTTGGTGCTGAAATATGTATGTAATAAAATGGATGGTATAACATCAGATTTACTTCCATGGTCCTAGTATTGTTATATTTTATATCTTACTTTGTAATGGTTATTGTAAAGGCATAGGTATAGTAAATGAGCACTCACATCAATTTTCACGAATATTTTCAGTGTCATACCTTCCATAAGGCATTCAATTAAAATGTTGCCATAGCAATAAGTACCTTCTAAAAATAAATTCAATTCCAGCTCAACTCAGGACTTCATCTACAGCATCTGTGATTTATCTTAAATTAATTTCAGTACCAATGCCTGTAGCTAAAGAGACTTTTGTAATTTTCAGGTACGAGGCAAAATCCAAGGTTGATGACCTGCAGAACATTTATGGAAGACATAAAGTAGTGTTGTGACGTTGTACTGAAGCATGCCAAAGCAATGGACGTTGATAGACGCCTTGATTGACTGGTGCCCAAACATTATGGCTGAATGCAATGGTTTCCCATGTTTATTTCAAGAGTATTGAATGGCCACCATTAATTAGAGTTCGACATTGCGTAGTAAACAATTCTGAAAGCTTTGGACATGCTCCATTTATATAGCACTTAGATTTATTTATTTGTGTATGTTAGACTAATTTGTTTATGGCGTAATTAGAAACAAATAGAAATGGTGGTATCTACACGTGTATTATTATTCCATCAGGCGGAATTTAGAAAACTCTGACCCTGTAACGTATTACATACTTAATTACAACCACACTAAATAAGGTAAGTACAAAAAATTCTACTGAAAAAAATAACAAAAGAGTTACGATAACACATAATTACATACAAAACAAATCTGAATAACAGAAAATTAATAACAACAAGTACACATAAACACAAAATTTTACCAACAACAATAGAGAATTTCCGTCATAAATTAATAATTATTTCGGTAGCAACACTTAATGATAATGGCGTACGAGTGTTCCAGTAATTGTAGCGTATAAATAATAATTTTATAGTTATTTTATGGTGAGTGAAGGCATATGAAAATTTCGTGACTAATCTGAATGAAGTGTTTCCTTTAGTGCCGTTTTTGTGGTTATTTTCGGAGCGTGTAAGTGATGGGGATTCAGGGTAGTATATTCGGACCGCTGCAATTTTAAGAAATAAATTATTTCTTAATTCAAAATTACATGTAAAGTCATAAAAATCGACATTATTTATTTGCTCAAAAATATGACGGAAAATGAAATGTTACATCATTATGTAATATTTGATTATGTTGCGTGCAACATCGCGTTTTTCATCCGGGCGACTACGAGAAAGGTTTTGAATGAAAACCTACAACACAATACGAGAACTTGCTAATCTTAGTATCAATTTCCTCAACAGAACACCCAAAACAACATACCACATGTAAGCATTCAAGTTTGACTTATGACAAAAGCACAGTAAATTGCAATTATTTACAAAATGTTCTCCCGTATATCGGCACCACGGATTATAACAAGCAACGACGGAGGGTATTAACAAACACACTGAATTCAGCCAAAATTTCTACCCCTATATCAGAGGGTGTGAATATTGAGTTCCTTACATATAGAGATGTAGGGGTCTTAGCGTTTGTGAGAGTTTTGTGAAAACGTTTCTAGAATTTTACCTGATTTGTTGTTGCGAAATGTAAGCTGAATTACCTGGAAATAAGAAGAGAATTAGTAGGTAGGTATATATTTGTTTCTTAGAAACATTTACTTATTTATTATGACTTGCAAATGCTTTTAGAGGTAAAGCCCAATACAATGGCAAAGTAAGCTTGACAATATAATTTCTATAAGTAACTTAAATAGCACAGATTTAATTTATTGACTTTAATATATTTTAACATTGATTCTACTTGATTCAAAACTGGCCATGAAAGGTCGAAAAAAAGGTTAAAAAAAAGATTTGATTGTTATAACACAATAGTTCAATATTATAGTTTTTTCCCCAAAAATATTGCCTACGAAAAAAGAGCCAGTAAAACCACGGTGACCAACGATTACAGCTCATAATTACACTATCGATAATCACCGCTCGATGGACTGCCGCTGGGAAATATTTTCACTTAACATCCATGTTCTGACTTGGCTACGTAGAAATAAATGCCACTGAGAGAAAGAAAACATCACTCTTTGACTAGTGATTTATATTTTTAGATGTCAGTTTAATCTTTGGCTGATTGAGGCCAGTGTAAATGATAATAATCAACAAATAAATTATTTTTTACCTTTCTTTTAATTCTCTTAACTACACTTTTATAATTAATAACTTTCCTGTCCCATGAGTCATTATGTGATACACACTTATTTTTTTAACTATTGTGTCTACATCGTGGATAGTGAATTGGTTAAGAAAAGATTTCATAACATTGGCATCACAGAAATCTTACACCAAAAGAAATAAAAAAACACTAAACCCAAAGACAATACAAAACCAGAAACATTAAATCTGAACAGCAAGCAAAAAAAACTCTTAAAGAAAAAAACAGCAAAGTTGTGCAGTACCGGAACAGATACTCGAGCCGAGATATCGTTTTAATGCAAAAAAACACTTAAAAAAATAATAATAGCTTGAAAAGTTTCCACTTTTCTCACTTACAAGACTATTACTTTGGAGTGCCACTTTGGTTAATATACGATTACAACATTACATCTGCAATCTTGTAGACACTAATTAAGTTTCAGTTTTCGCATCTTTCGGGACTTTGAGGAAATTTTCCGGGATAAAGTTTGCGTAGGAGAAATAATTCTGTGATCACGCGTGGAAAATCAGTGTAAGTAAACTTATTTTGGCAAGACTTCATCAAGTTTATTCGTTTATTAATGATGGTTACTCGTTAAGATGAGGGTAAATTTTAAAATAATAGTAACAAAAACATCGATTTTGTTAATGTCGTCAAATGGTGTCCAAAATTCATCTTCTCTTGTAAAGGGAATACCTATAACACCTTACTCTGTCATCATCATCATCTGCCTAGCCTATTCTGAACTATGTCTGGGCCGGTTTCCAGTCTAGCCGTCTAGCCCCTAAATACCAGTGTTTTACAACGAACGACTGCCTATCTGATCTCCTCAACTCATTTACCTGAGCAACAATACTCAGTCATAGCATAGCAACCAAAAATTATGCTTAAAAGTACCAAAGAACAGGAAGCAATATAATATGTAAGTATAGTTGCAATTCCACTATGCAGTTTCCCTTATAAAAACCGCTCAGAGGATCTGCATGGAACACTCTGATAAAGGGATAAACTACTCCCGCTTTTAATTCTTTGGTCAGTCGGCTTTATATTCGGGAATATTCTTGCATAACTTAGCGATGAAAAAACATGAAAAATTTCAGCCAGAAATGGACACAACGGTTTATGCAGATCACTGTAATGTTTTGGGAGTCTAATTTTTGTTATCATTTTTAGTGATGTGGCAGGTTCCTTTAAAATATAAAATTCGCTTTTGTGTAAGTTTTTTATACAGATGATTAGAAAGTGGGATGGGAAAATGGTCCTATAATCACCATTATATTATTTCACTTTTACAAGTACAGTTTTTATAACAGTATGTTTAATACAAAAGTCACATGCGAAAGGCTTTGTACAACTATAACTATAACAACGCACTCAATTTTCTAAATGGGGGTCATGCCATTCCATTCAATTTGTTTCAGTTTTTTCGCTAGTAAAGTGCCATCTTCTTTAAAAACCTTAAGACTGCCAATTTGTGTCGCTTACACCAGCACTTTACTTAAACATACTGATAATAAAAATCAATTACAGTATAGCTTTTTCACCTGTTGTAGCACTATAGAGGAGAGCAGAAATAACTATAACAATTTCAAGCCCCATTCTCATTGTGCTTTACAAATCTAGTCCCGACTTGTTCGAATAAAAGTTTAAAGGTATTACAATATGAACACAGACGGGGCGAGTCCATTAGTGGTCGGCTATACTAGCGTCGATATCGAATGTTTAAGTATCGGACCACTCTAGTAAACGGTATTCGAGACTTCGATAATGTCCCCTCTCTATTCTTTGCTTATTAATATTCTGGGGTGGTCATCCATTGTTGATGGATCGTTCTGATGAAGGGAAGCAACTGGTGTTGAGAAGCGTGATTCGAAGATATTATGAGTATGAATATTGTATTTATGGAGCAGAGAGTTTAGGGTTATAATTTTGCAATATCATGGCCATTTGAAGTTGCAGTGTTATGTAATGAATTGATTAAGATGAATGAGGAACTCTTCATGATAAAATGGTCGTCTGGCCGCGCCAAGCGTTTCTCTACTTTATGATAGATTGACACGTTCAGCTGCTATTTAGCAATGACCTCCTTACGCCTTCCCTCTCCAAACTAATTTCATATAAGAAAAAAGCGATCAAAAACTAAAACTAAGCAACAATTTGTTTCGATCATAAATATCATAAGGACCAAACAAAAACCCATAAAAATATAACATCAACACTGTATATAATTCCTTTTATTACGAAAGCCATAAAAGATTATTTTTGATGATGTTACGCAATTGAGGGTCTTAAGTAATAGCAAACTTTGATCGTAAAATTGAACAACTTAGAGTAGTCGCAAACTGCCGACTAAACGGTCGGCCGACAGTTGAAAATTTGCAAAAAAAAAATATTATGTAAATGCTGAATAGACTTGACGAATGAAAAAAAGGTAAGATGTCCGTCTATTAGATAACATTAGAATGCTAAAAACGTATTTTTTCTTTTCTCTCATAAACAAATGACAACGAAGATACAACACGTTTAAATTTTGTGCTACGTGACATTTAAACATAAAGTACATAAATGTGATGTCACAAATTCCCACACCCAACCAATGCCTTATATGCGTGAAATATTTATTGGTAATCTAAAAGTCGGACTAATTAGAATCACTATTTTATAACCGTGTCGTCACGCCTATTAAAGTTAATCAAAGTTTTCAGTTGGTCTGAAACCGGCCAAATAGATGGTTGTTATGTGCGTACTACAAACAAACTATCGGCCGACTAAAAGTTTGTGGTATGCGTACACTTACTCCAACATATTTCGCAAGTAAGGTAAGTCTTGTTTCCTTTCTTGGAAAATTCAATACACGTGTTCAGCTTCAGAAAGCTATATTTTATCAAAAGGAAAAGCTCACAAAGTCCTTTGTTGTAAGATCATTAAAGTTAAGATGAATCGATGGGCTGATAATTATGCTTTCAATCGCTATTATGTCAATTAAATGGTTTATTATGAATGGTGTAAATTATCATAACTTACACAGATTAAGTTTTAATCGGAATTAATATTAACTTTGTAACAGAAGTACTTTTATCAAGACCTATTATTGCAAAATACTTTGTATGCTTTTTACAATTTATTTTGGTGAGAAATGTCGAAACCTAATCTTTGCGAACCTTACGTAGGTACATAAATACCCGAATTTACCTTACGCAAAATTACCACCAAATAATTATTACGTGCCAGCAGGTTATACTTTCAAAAACAATACAAAACGCTTTTCCAAAGTTCCTTCAGAAAAAAAAAACATTCAGTGTTTAAGCCGATATAAGTAAAGAATTAAATTAAAGAAAACGTGATCACCTTTCATAATCTTGGGTACACTCCAGTAACCCTATATAATTTTTACCCTGCCTAAACATGAATCTATAAAAGTACCTACAAGGGTAACTTTGAAGGTCGGGGTTTACAGTCAATAAACTTGACTTTGCTCAAGTTTCGATAAAAACATGTGGGAGGACGGCTGACTTGTTTTAAAAACAAAAGCAAATCTGATCAAGTTATAAAATTCTTGGGAACACGTGGCTATAACTTTTATGGTTCAGTTATAAGAATAATTTTTAAGGTATCACACAAGAGATTTTTTATGTTCTTATTTTGTTTTAAGTTATAAATTTAATGTTCTACTAGGTAACATATTTTCCATGAATAATTATTACAGTTAATAGAGTACCTACTTCATTTGGTTCCATGACCACAAAATCGCTGGAATTTTAAAATCTATTTTGCTGAAACTCAAATGAAATAAAATTTTCCAGTAATCATTAACTCCAAAGTTAAAAAAAAACTTTAACATTATAATTAAGGAATACATGGAATTTAAAAAAACTTTGACAAACAATTCTGTTACCAACCCCTAGGAAGCACTAGAAAGCTGACGTTACCAAACTTAGTAACAGTAACAGAGTAACAGTAACAAAAAACTTAATTTTCATCTAGAACACGTGAAATGTTAGGAAAAGTTTGTCGAGTGTTTCCAAATTGTTACGACATTTAATTTACTCGTGTTCACGTGATGAAAACTATGCTTAATTTCAATGTTTGGGTAAGGGTAAGTTTTAGGTTTTCCCTACATTAGAAGTGAGAAATAAAATAATGTTGTTAATAAGATTTCTTTAGGTATCAAGTTTTGCGTTTTCATATCGTATTTTTTAAATGAATTTTGTGATTCATGATGGATGATCAATATCAAAACTTAAGTGTCTATGAAAACTAGTATCCCACCAAAAACATTAAATGTAAAAAAAGCCAATCCTCTACGCAATTCCTCCACCGTAAAAAGTTTTGAGATCGCATAGAAGCCAAGTCCTGTTCAACTTTATTTGTAACAATAAATCAATATTTTGTGACCATATCAATAGTTTCGTTCACTTTACAATAATATTGACTTGGCCATGAGCACAATAAACTACAAATATAATACAGCATATCTTGGAGAGGTGAAAGTCAATCATGAAGTTTAATATCACAGAATTAAATACTTTTAGTTTTTTCAATTGTTACTAAATGACCGACAGTCAGTATCATCCAAAATCATGAACTGCACATTTACTATGGCGCATGTTTGGTCCATGGTGATCTCAAATTCCAATCAGTCTAAGCGTAAAATCATGTCCATATAGAATGTATCAATTCAATGGTATTTACACATTATTTCAGCGAGCGACTATTAACTTGTGCTCATGGCCAAGACAATATTATTGTAATGTGAACAAAACTATTGATATAGTCACAAAATATTGATTTATTATTACAAATAAAGTTGAACAGGACTTGGCTTCTATGCGATCTCAAAACTTTTTACGGTGGAGGAATTGCGTAGAGGATTGGCTTTTTTTACATTTAATGTTTTTGGTGGGATCTAATTTATTTTTTGTAGGTCTCCTTCTTCTCTAAGTATATAACAATTTAAATTAACTTACATGCAACTAACTAAATATATAACAAACTAAATATGTAGACCTAAACTAGCACGTAAACAACATTTTTTTTTAATAAATTAAACAATTTCGAAATTGTCGAATTTTTTAATCGAATATCTTTTAGAATAAAAGAGATTTATTTCAGAGGTAGATGGCGCTATCACATGAAATTGTTTTTTTTTTTAACTAAAAACCGTAGCGCGATTTAGACCAGGACAACGCTATCTATCGAGCGAGCATGCAGTATTTATCGCACTGCATTAATATGAAAGATTTTATCATTATTCATTTTATTTTAACCTAGCTTTTTTATTCATATGTATGTATATTTAATACATAATAACAATATACCACACTACGTAACAATAAAACAAATAGTAACATTTTGTACATAAATAAATAACAAAGTTATCAATGCAGTCAAAATTCATACACAATGTTCTTGAAAAACTGCAAATATAAATTTGTTTCCTATTTTTTTATTAAGTTTTAAGGTTTTTATAATTTTCCCTTTATATGTAGCTAATAACCTATCTTGGTGCCAAATTTGAAGGTTCTAAGTTTGCTAGAAGTACCTTAGACTTTTGATGATCGGTCAGTGAGTGAGTCAGTGACAAAATGGTGTAACTTTGATCGCTCATAACTCGTAAACTATTTATTCAAATTTCTTGTAATTTTGGGACTGAGCTTATTCTAATACTTACTCTTGGTCATCGAAAACCTAAACTCCTAGCTTTGTTCAAATGGAAGATACAGGGGGCTGAAATAGCCGCGAAACGCTTCGAGAAAAGATGGTACGGCCGTGCCCGCTTTGCTCGAGTCTTGGCTGGGGCACTGCCGTGCCCTCAGATTTTATATTTAAGCATTAGAAACCAAATGGAAGTCTAAAAAACGTGCAGAAATCTATTTAGTACAAAACATGGGCCAGCCCTATCAGTTAAGTCTATGGTTTTTATTTCAGATAGATCTATTACAGGTTCTTACGCTACCCCATCATCAAGTTCATTGCAATTATCTGTTCTCATCTTCATCCCACACAAAACAAGCTCAACAGCCAACAAAAAACATACACTTCAAGACACAAAACTTAGTACAGAACACTAAGAAAAATTAACAACACAACACAAAGTTCGAAGTCTGGCCCATTTCCAATGCATTTCAGTTCAGTTCATGTTGTAACAACATCGGAACGCGTACCATGGTTTTTGCTTGCTATTGTTGAGACAGTGGGAGACAGCTTGTCTTTAGCACGAGTTTGTAAGCTATGGTAATAAGATTGTAGAATGTTTGTAAGCAAAAAGCTTGTGGAAGTATATAGTAGTAGATAGAGTAAAGCGGGTGGTTGGAGTATGAAATAGTAAGGGCGTTTTTCAAGAATAGTAGACACAGACAAATTGGTTATGATTTTTAAATCCAAGGTCTTTATTTCTAGGATAAATTACAATGGAACACTTCTCGAAAAACATAAGCTGTCGTTACGAAAAACCTAATACAATAATAAGACAGTTTAAAAAGTTGCTTCGAATAGACAACCGGATAATTTTCTAATAGTTAATTTACTACATAATAGTGTGGATAAAATTAATGACTCCAATGCTACTTAGTTTTATTTTACATCATGATGTTAGGTATTATGTATATTTCGTGCACCATAAGGTATACCATAAGGAATCTCTGGGTAAAACTGTAACTTTTATAAATGTAATTTTAATTACACAAAATCATGTAAAACACACAAATTAACACAAACTGCTTACAGTACCAGAACTTTGTCCTTTATTTCCTTAAACTCCTTACAAATGGGCCTGATCGTAAAACCCCTATGTGTTCAACCTCATTTGCATAACATTATGGCGTGAATCGGGAAACTTTTATCTGGAAAATATAATTTTATGGTGTTTTCAGTATTGGCCGTATTACTGTAATAGCGAGGCTTTTTATTTCGTTGTTTCAGTGTATGGTGATCGTATTTCGTGAATCGTGTACAACCTATATTTATGAATGAATATTCTTATAGAAAGAGGGTATGGATAATCTTTTAAATTTTAAGATTTCTTAATCGAAATAAACAAAGATTACAAAGTTGTTTAATTTTATTTTTTACAACTTTACCTTTATAATTAATTTTGTCTTTATTAGAATCCCAGAGAAACTACATCCCGCGGACGGATAAAAAGTCACCTTTGCCATTTAACGTGCAACTTCTTTCAGGTTAATCGTTCATGTAAATCGGTCCAGTAGTTTTGGCGTGAAAGTGCAACAAACAGTCATACAGATAGTTGCTTTTCATCATAATTTCATTCTTATCAGCAAGGATAAATTCTACAATTACATAACTAAAAGAGAGACCAAAGGGTTCATTATTATTCAGAAAATTAATTGAACATGAATATCGCCCAATTAAAGCTGCTCAACAATTTGGGTTTCACAGCAGTTTCCACTAAAAAATATTGTCGAAACCCAACCTTTTAAATTGGTGAACCAGAATTATTTTAATTCCTCGGGTCAGAGTGTAATCAACTTGTAAATTATCAAGTAATTTCATTAAGAATGTAAACAGTTTGGGTAAACTGTGAAATCAGGCCTTTTGGACCCTCATTTATATATGGAAAATTCTAGCCGTTTAAATGTTTTTAAGCTTGAATAACTTACGGTTTTTAAGCACCTTTGACGACGGTTTATGAATGCATCAAGGGAAAATAACAGATAGACTGTCATGAAAAGTGTTCAGTTCAATGTAATTCCGTAGATTCATATCTTTTCGTAATCTACTGGCCTACGTATCGTTAATTCGCTATTTTAGTCTTTATAAAAGTTCGGCCAAACTTTCTAACCTATTTAAATACGAAAATTATCATCTTGTCAAATTATGGAACTCATATTTACCCCCCGTGGAGACACGATAAACTAATGAGTGTAATTAGCACACATTCTAATGCATCAATCACAGGTCTGATAGGGGCTCAACTTACACTATAAACATGTGATCTGTATAGTAATATACTAAATATCTATACATATATAGGTGTATAAAGCCATCAACTTGAAAACAGAATGACATAACACCTTCTATTCACGGCGATGATAAGACCTTTTGAACTTAGACTATTCTAACGACGGATAAGCATTAACAGCCAAGGTTAATCGTTCAGGCCCATCAAAGAATCAAAAGACAAGCCTAAAACACGAAGCCCTGCTTTATCGTCATCTAAATTACTTCCAAATTGCTTCGCCATCGAAATTTGTTGTTATTTTAAGTCATTAAAGAGGGGTGGGTTGTAACATAAACTCTTATTATGAAAGTTGGGCGGCCATTAGCCGGCCGAAGGAGGGTAGGATCCACGGAGAACAAAAAACCAGGCGGAGGTGCCATAACGGAAAAATCTGCTAAGAAAGTAGCGTGCCTAAATGCGGGTGTGCGGGGGACGAGAAACGTCACTGTTTCCGTCCTTACGCCTTTTTGGAATCATTTTTTGTAATACCACAAATCGTTGACAGATGTCTCAGAAAACCCAAAGCCTCGTTAGTTCACTCGTCAATCATTTTGGCCATGCTCACCGTTCATATTTGACCTAGATCTGCCTGTGTTGTAGCATCTCTGCTCACCATTTCTTACTCCGTGGCAGCCTTTGAAGGTTCTAGCTTTTAAGCTGTATATATGGACGTAGCTGCTTTGACAGCTTGTACTAGGCTTGATAACTGTGAGAATAGCTTGAGGCGTGAAGTAGAATGGCGTGCGAAATGGGATATTTTCTTTGGACGGCTTATCGTTGAGGCGTGGGGTTTTTACTCGCGGTTTTTATCCGAGGGAGCAGGATGTTGAAATATGTTTTTTTATTAAATGCTTCTAAAAAAACTGTGGCAGTTTTGACTAATACTTTAAATGACAGTAACACTGTCTATGACTTACCTACTTTACATATATCGGAATGTCTTTTATGATATGGATGACCAACGTAGTCGCGGTCGATACCTAGTGAGTGTACCTATAATTAATAATGATCTTTAAGTCAAATCTTACGAGTACCTAAGAGAGTAATATTAAAAATATCAAGTTCCTAATTAAATTGAATACTTAAATAAACCTATTATGAGTAATTTCGTAGAACTAAAATACCGGACTATTTTCAGTTTTGCCCAAAACAGCTAACTAAATTATTTTGGAGTCAAGTAGATCCTATTTTAGTTATTTATATAAGTATTGAGCAAAAATAAGCTTCTTAAAGATAAACTTGGAAATAAATAATTAATGAGTCGAGCAGGTCAGAATATATTTAAAAAACTTTTATATAAAGACTAGCTTATGCCAGCGGTTTCACCCGCATCCCGTGGGAACTACTTCCCGTACCGGGATAAAAAGTAGCCTATAGCCTTCCTCGATAAACGGGCTATCTAACACTGAAAGAAATTTTCAAATCGGACCAGTAGTTCCTGAGATTAGCGCGTTCAAACAAACAAACAAACTCTTCAGCTTTATAATATAAGTATAGAGCTATGTAGATATTAAAACACGTGTAAAGCCTTATGTTGTAAAGATATATTTGTGGGAAATAATTTATAAGACCTTTCAAGTGGCTTTGATGGTTTGAAGGGACTTAAATATTTAGGTCACTGTGCGTTTAAAGAATATTTTATTTATGATAGCAGTTTGACTTCTAAGAATAAACTAGTTTATTATTAACAAGAAAAATACAGTTTATTACTTTATGAAAGATTTTGCCAGTGTTATTTCTGAAAATTAAAACAAACGATTGACACGTGTTTTACAAGTTGGTCTATTTTTTTTACGCTTTCCCAACATCTGATTGATTTATCTTTTTTGTAACTATGTACTTAGTCTAGGTTTTACAATGGATATAGTAACATTTTTTTTATTTTCCAAAATTTGTCTACCTAAGCATGTTCATCTATTTCCAGCCTTTTATGGTTTGCATAAAAATCCTCAGTAAAATTGCATACTAATAAACAAACTAAATGCGCATGTTTGTAAATTGCCAACAGCAACGTCACAAATTCATTTGACACCGTTGACAAGCGACATCTGCAGGCGTCCAGAATATTTGACGGGTGATGACGGACACTTCCTAGATTGGTTGGAAACTAGGTGTCGGGAGCAATTGAGATTTCGGCAGTTTAGATGTTGGTAGCTCAATAAAGGCAAACATCAACTATTGTGCATGTTTTCGGTCGGTTAAACGACAACTTTTTAAATACATAGCAGGTTTTTTGTGAACAATATGTATTGACAGACAATTGAAACCTAAATCCCAAATTAAATATCAACCTTCAACTTGTATATCATCACCAAGACTAGCTACTTTGTAATAAAAGATTCAGATAATTACAAATTCAAAAAGCGATTTCGGCCTCCGATCGAGAATCGAGACGGAGACGCCTTGCCCAACAGTCTTTGTTTGGTTTGCGTATGGCAACCACTAGACCAATGACTAATCAACTTTAACCAAACAACTATGAAGCAACGTCATCTCAAATCTTCCGGCTGAACCCAATTTCACGCTAACATGTCATACAGTAACCCTACACTAGAATGCTAAAAGCTAATTGAAAATTAACTAAAAATATTCACTGTTGTAACCCCGTGACTGACGTACAGATTGACAGGTTTCTTTGTTACTGACACCGTTGTGTCTAACGGTTGTGGGTTTCTAAATAGAGATCTTTGGGTTGGAATATACGGGATAAAGTTTTGGACGTGTCCGTCCATCCGACCGTCCGTTGATGTCAAAATATGTGTAACTACATTGTGATGTGATTAAATCGAGGAGTTCAGGACCTGATGTAATAGTATACCTAGTCCGCTTCATTGTGTCCGGTGACAGCTACCCAGATAATTTGTCTGCTCTTTCGTGAGTTCTCTAAGCTGAAGCTCAAAGCTTGGTCTTGAAAACCCGTTCCCATTGTATACAGATAACTAATAATTTGTTTTGTTACCTACAAATCAATATACGAATGGAACTGCGGCGTCCATGACTAATTGTTTTTTTTTTAGCGACAGCGTAACTTAATGTCATATTACTAGACTGTTCCGTACAGATTGCCAGCTTGTGTGTTTTCAAAGTTAAACGGAAACCACTTCTTTATTTAATTAAAAAACACACTCATCATATGACACGAGTGTCACTCAAAATTCTACCATGAGACTGTTTGGAAATAGGCGTCTTTTGTGCGTTACTAATGTTTTATTAATATAACAGTTTAATTCATCATCATAATTATCTTTGGATGACTTTTCAGAAAGTTACACGAAAATGTCAACGACATTTTTTATTACTTAAATAAATGTCAAAATTAATCTTAAAAACATAAAAGATGAACAGCAAAATACTCTCAAAAGGGTAATTACACTCAAAGGCTTGGATCAAATAAATGTTGGGTAATGGTAGCCCTTCTAAAATTACTTTAACCAAATCCAAGATCAGCCTTGTAAATGTGAACATTACACACGATAGAATTAGACAACTTTAGGGTTTAACCTGTAATGTAAAACATAGATTATACCCCTTTCTTTGGCCTAAAAGGTGAAACTTGATCCTTTAAACCTAACATTAGCAGGTTTCTCTGGGTTATTTTGTAAGGAATTGTGTTTAAAAGCCAAAATCTAACTTGCTGTGTAAAAGTTTTGTTAGTTAGACTGCAAGACAACCCCAATAAACGAATCTAGCTGCCGTTTTAACGGATAAAAGTATAGCCTTCCTTAATTAATGGTCTATCTAGAATCGGTATATTTTTCAAAGTCTTCTTCTTCTTAACAAATAAACTGCAGTTTTAATCACCTAACGAGCCACTGTGTCAGAGTTTTCTCCAATCTGCGTGACGGCCTCAGACGTGGAGTTGTGACAATGACTGTTACTGAGTAGCATTATTTCATTAGACTAGTAGTCATTAAAATTTGCAACCAAACAAACAGTTTTAAGCTTTATAATATTAGTAAGTATCGACTGGAAAAAGACTATCCAACTACTATTATCAGGCAGCAGGAAATGCGTTTTGTTTATCAAGCAAAACCACCTTAAGTAACTATAGCTGAGGGTTGTACTGGCACCCCCATGAACCCTTGTCTTAACCCTAATAAATCGTGTCCATAAACCGGTACGATAACAAAATGTTTAACCAGTAGCAAAAGTGCAAGGAAAGGTGGGTATGGAAACTCATTAATTACAAGCTGAATGTAAGGTGCCAAAATAAAAAATATAGTGCATTGTATTGTTGTGAAGAAAATCTCCCTGACTATCCTGACTACTTCTTAAAATGAGCGTGTTCAAGCAAACAAACTTATAATAATTAATAAGATCGATTATGTGAGCTTTACGTAATTTCATATGACGTTTACCATAAATGCAAGACCCTTGAATTGCAATGTACTCAACATGAGCCAAACAATACTTAAACGAACCTCTTGACAAGAAAAAAAATACATTGACTACTGAAGCAGAACAATGATCTTTAAAGCAGACCACGAATATCTATAATGGTATTCTAAAGGATAGGTTGTAAGTTCGTATGTACTGAATAAGCTCCAATACAACTGCGCTGATTTCAATGTTATTTTCACTGTTTGATAGCTACGCTATCCCTCGATAACATAGCCTATATTTTTTCCGTCTACGGGAGGAAGTTTCCCTAGAAACGCAAGCGAAACCACGAGCACCATCTAGTTTTAAAACAATGTAATGATGACAAAAGCTCTGAAAATAACAATGCAATCAGCCTACCAGGCAATTGTATCGTTAATTGGATGACTAATTATATTTTACAGTGAACCGGGGTTGGTATTCGAAATTGCACTTGCAATCATCGGTGATGTGGGAGAAAATGAGGGAGTAAGTCCGGATGACAGGGCTGGATCTACCGTAGTGGGTAATGTGGGCACAAAACCTTAATTTGCTTGTGACGGCACTTTTCATGTACTCTGACTATAAATTCCTTAATGTACTTCCTTTACTACTTTATTGTGAACTTTCTTATGAATATAACCTTATTTACTTCTATACTCACCTTATGTAGGAACTTTTCTTATAAACTCGTATTAAACAGCATTATGTACTGACCCACGCACTGCCTTACGTAGTTATTTATGTACTCCTCTTGTATACTCCCTTTATAAACACCCTAATGTACTTCATATACTCCCTTATATGCTCCGGTATATTCTTCCCCCTATATACTCTCTAATGTAGTCTATTTATTTCCTTATGTTTCCGAATTTTATCAATGTACATACATTTGTAAGGCGTGAATGTGCCCAAAAACTTTTCTCAGCCCTAGATTCGCCCCTGCCGATCATTTTAATGGTCTTGTAGTATTTAATGTCATTACTTATTAAATGTTCTGGACTTTCAGTGTGTACACTTATTTATTTTGCATTTTTCCGTGAAATGCATATTTTTCAAAAAGCTTTTAATTTTGGTTTATTTACCAACAATAACGAAATATCCTTCAAAGAAAAACTAGGTTAATGTTAAAACGCAGTACACATAATATAGGTGAAAAACTACATTATTGTGTAAGTTTGCTTTTGCTTATCATTCTACGGAAATTGTAAAAGTCAGTCAAAGGAAACCGGTTATTGTGGCTGCTATAGGAGATTGGCTACCCTATTTGTGTCGTAATTATTGTATTTGCTTCAGTAGTTTAGTGGTAGTGACGTTAAAAAATGTCATCGTGGGGACACTTTGTACATACTAAGAGAAATGTACATTATTTTTTTGGTGCGCATCAAATCATCTATGTACTGCTATCTGCCAAATTACTCAAACTTCTTCTTTTTCTTCTTAGCGTTTACTCAAACTCAAAACTCAAAATCGTTTATTCAAATTAGGTTGATAAATCAGCACTTTTCGAACGTCAAAAACAAAAGACAGCCTCCAAAACGCCCGCCCTTCACCACTTTCTATGTGTTTTTGCTGGGAAGAAGAAGTGAAGTGAAGAACTCCCCAGCAACACATGTCTGTCTGTAAGGTTTGAAGAACCAGAATGTATACAAAACAAATCAAATAAAAATTTAGAACTAAAGGACCATTTCTTAACAGTCAAGGTCAATAAGTTAACACTAAGTATCATTATTGGAAATAGCTAGAACTACAGCTTTTACTTTCAAAAACACTTATAAACTTCTTATAAACTTTGGCATCTTATAATCTTTGGCATAACGTTCCAACAAATTTATATCCAAACCGCATTTGACGCTAAACTGCACCAAAACATCCTTAATATTAAAACCAGTTAAGCCCGAACCACTACCGATTCGAAACATTTCCAGCCTTCTTTAAAACAAAGAAAAAGGGAACAAAACATCTTCTTCCAGCCAGGAGGCACACAAAGCAGGTTTTATTCCTCGATCTAGACGTATTGTCTAGCCCGAATAGGTGCGAATGACGGCTTGCCTGGATTTTGGGAGCCTCTTTTATTCATATGGGCTCCTAGATGTCCCGTACTAAGGGATAGCAATATTTGAATTTACGAGTGATTTTTAAAATAGGTAAAAAATGAACCAGCGTAAAAAAAAAACATTCTTCTATTTGATCGAATGGAAGATATTGATTTATTGAATACATATTAAAATATTAACTATTTAATTCCCTATTATGATGGGGCCAACTTTCAGTCTAATCGGATGCAGCTGAGTACCAGTGTTTTACAAGGAGCGACTGCCTATCTGTTCTCCTCAACTCAGTTACCAGTTAATACTAACTAAATACATATATCAGGAAATTATTAATAGCTATACGAACATGAATTTATATCAACACTGCATTGTAATTTAGGGCGTAACCTTGACCTCGAAACTCACCCTAAACTCGACGACCCCCAACTATCCAAAGCAGCTCATTTACAAAATACCTTGTGGTTTCACTCACTACTTCATCACGAGAACAAATGGTAACCCCATTCACCTCGGTTGATGGATAGCGTAAATATATAAACTGTTGGTACAAGGACCTTTCGTTTTTAGTGGAAATGCTCGCTTGGTATATTATGTTTATCGTTTTGATTCTTTGCATTGAGTGGGATTTTGTGAGTATTTTTTGGTGTTTGTTTACGTGAGGTGGGGTTTTGTTTGGCGTTATGTGTTAGTGTAATAATTTGATATAGGTATGTGACATAATGTAGTCGAAGTAGATCTATTCGACATTTAATGAGAAAGAATATAGATGAGAATTAGCAACTTAAACGTATGCATAAGAATATTTATTTCGTAACTTACTAATATTATTAAGGTCAGTCAACTAACTCCTTTAATTGTCATACGTAAGATGGAGACTGCCATTACACAGTAAGACTGAGGTAGTCGTTCCATTTTTGTCATTTCCATTTAGCGCATAATAACTTATTCCCCAACCATAATCCATACATATCGGATTTCCTATTACATTAGATATTCTAGAAAATGTTAAACTATGTGAAAATATACGTATATGTAAGAAAACATCGCGTGACTAAACCATATGCATTAACTGAGGTATTCTGACCTAACTTGTCATACGTCACAGTATGAGTGAAACATATTTATTATGCTAATACAATATTCCCAAATGTTTCGACGCGAGTACGAGGAATATGGGGAAAATGCAATGGAAATATGTTTTCAATTTCTAAATGGGTTTTGAGTATGTATGTATGGGAAATTGGCTCGTTGGTTTAAGAAAGAAAGGAATACTTTTCATTCGGGCAAAGAAAGTCCTACACCGCGTCTTTCTGCATTAAGCTCAAAAATTACTGCACGAATTTTCACACGGTTTTCACCAACATAAATAGCTTGATAAAGTTTTGGTACATACCTTGAATGCAGCCGGGATAAGGCGCTAGTAAGAAATATAAATAAAAAAAAATAACGCTACTCATAGTTCTTCAATTTCATTCGCAAGTAGTACAAATCTTTAGGTACTACATTTTATTACGTGGTTTTTTCTATTGACTTCTATGTCAAACTCACCTTTTGTATTTTTACCATATGTGTACTTTAGGCAACCTTCTGGGAAAAAAGGTTCGTGGTGTATGTTTTTATCAAGAAAGGTATGAAAGGTACAAAGAATAAGAAGTACTCAGAAATTCAATCAATCTTGTTTGGATCAATGTTTCTGACACTTTATTTAGTGGTCAACTTAGAACATGAAACTAACTAAACCATTTACTTTCTTACTTTAGGAAACCAGAAGAAATAAGCGATATACACACGTTTGTCATCAGTACTTGGTAACTAGAATAACAAAGAACATTGAACCCAACGTTGCTCATTGTAATGTAACTACTACTGTCTGTCATGACATAATATGTGATAGGTAAACTGGGCTTTTTCGTTGATACTTTAACGTGAAGGTAATTGTGAATCCAAAGAAACTCTTAAAAGAAACTAATACTCATCATTATAATGTGCGTACAACCACATAATTATGAGCCCGATTATTGGTTATACACTCTTTTGCAAAAAAAACGGGCACCTATGCGAAATCTTAGTTTTAAGGACTTTGCGTGTATCTCAAAGGGTTTTAATGATTGTTGTATGTTTCTAGCATCAAAAGGGTTAGCCGAGCATGCGTGAGAGTGTATTCTAAATTTGAATTTTGTACAATTGCTAAGAAATTGGTTAAACCTTGTTTTGGACTAATTGCTGGCAGAAAGTTCGTCGGTGTTTTGAAAAGTTTTTTAAAGTGATTTTCAGGAAAATGATAATGCAGTTTTAATAAATGATTAAATGTACTTTTTAGTTAGATCAAAACATTTTTGAAAAACAATGCGTATTTGATAAAATTTTCACCTGCTCTAAATGGGCTATATTAATGATTGGTGGTAATGTTAAGAGGTTCGGTATTTTAGTGTAAAGCGTTCCATTGTTTAGATATTGTACCCACGTGTTTTAAAATATCGCTATTTCATAAATAAACTCTATTTAGAAGAGTATCAGTACCTTTGGCTGCGATAAAACCAATTTAAAGTAAGCAGTGCCCATCACAACTCGTCTCCTATAGGACTTTGACATTAAAAAAATACCAAATTTAGTGATAAATGTTAAAATTAGCCTCATGAAAAATGATGAGGAGGGTTAAAGCTATCTAAAAAGTCAAATTATTGCCTCGTTGAAGCTCTCGATAACTCCATATGTATCGGGTTACCAATCATCAGTATAGCCCATTTAGAGCAGGTGAAAATTTTATCAAATACGAATAGTTTTTCAAAAATGTTTTGATGTAACTAAAAAGTACATTAATCATTAATTAAAACTGCATTATCATTTTCCTGAAAATCACTTCAAAAACTTTTCAAAACACCGACGAACTTTCTGCCAGCAATTAGTTCAAAACAAGGTTTAACCAATTTCTTAGCAATTGTACAAAATTCAAATTTAGAATACACTCTCACGCATGCTTGGCAAACTCTTTTGATGCTAGAAACATACTACAATCATTAAAACCCTTTGAAATACACGTAAAGTCCTTAAAACTAAGATTTCGCATAGGTGCCCGTTTTTTTTGCAAAAGAGTTTATTTTGTTTTCTCCAGTAAGAAAAACAACAGATAGAATATTGGGAATAGCCACAAGTCGTTAATTGAGTCAATCCTTCAACGTAAGCTGCAACAAAGCAACAAGATTACGTTTTAATATAGTATACGATAGTTTTATACACTTTAAAGTATGACGCATTAGCGCTATGTAGTTCATCGGTTTACGATCTTATAATGGACTTTGTTGATACTTTGTAAGATCATATTAAAATATACAGTACAGTTACTACTAGCCTATACAATTCTGTCTTTAAACTAGAGTATTTTTTTAAGTAACTGCATTTAATCTTTTGCGTACTTTATCCAAAAAAAAACTGTTTACCTAAAAACGTCGGAGATATGTGCGTACAAACGTAACAAAAAGAAAACAAATTGGGAAGTCAGTTTAAAATATCAGCTTAATCAGCTAATTATTACTTAAGTCAAAAAAAATAAGGACTTGCGCCAATGGGCAATTGTATATTTTGAACTGAAGTGATTTCAACCCAACCCGTAATTCGAACTCGAGACCAAAAAGACAATGGGGGAGTCAGAAACAGGAATACCTTTGGTGTTAAAGTACTTATTTTTTACCAACAATAAAATAAGTTAAATGGTTATATTTCAGTAATAAAAATAGTGCAAAAGGTACTTGCTCCGCAAAAGTAAGTGATAAAGTGAAGTAAATTAGCGCTGAAGTCCTGCTTTTCTGTTCACATTGTTGGCTAAAAGCCACGTTGAGATAAGCGCTAGTATTACTGTCTGTGTCTTCATACAAAAGGGTTTTAGCTCATTTCTATCTGATTATGTTGGAAGTTGCTTGTACCTTGTGCGGTTGTTTTAGTCACCAGTTACAATAAAAAAAAAACAAATGCACTAACACTCATTTGTTTTGCACGAATTTGTTTTTCGACCATGATTTCGACCTTTTCTAAGTTATGGTATTATAATACAGGTGTAGGTTTGTAGGCAAGTTTTCAGCTCGCTTCAAATAGCTTCTATAGCATCCTCGCTTACCATTAGGTGAGATAGTTGTCAAACACATGGTACACATCAATAAAAAAAACTATTCAAAAATTTGGATCAGGTCTCAAGTTATAAGTACAACATCGCTATCCTGTAGTATGTGTAAGTAGTTGTAGATACTAGGTACTACACGTTGCAAAGGAACAATGAACTACATTAAAAGAAACAAAATATTACATGGAAGGACAAGATTTAATTCCAACAATGTTGCAACTACAAAAACAGTTCCGCAAGTAGGCCAGAAAGAAAACTTAGTCATATTACGAAAAGCAATTAAAATAAAAAGGCCAACTCTTTTACAGCCTCCCATAAAAGCTGAAAAAGGGGGAAACACTTAAACCCAGTGTACTTGAAAAATGTACCAACTCCATTAAATTAAACACAGGCAACTTGCAACCCGTCGGCTGCCGTGAAAAATAGCCAAGTGCGTTGTTTTTACACCAAAAGAATGTAAACATAATTAAAATTCCCCCGAGAGCGGGTGAGGGTTGTATATTTTCTTGGCTGGGGAATTTTCATAAAAACCGGCCAAGTGCGAGTCGGACTCGCGCACGAAGGGTTCCGTACCATTTATAAAACCGCATCTACCTGTTGCCGTTATCAATATCGAGCAAAAATGAGCAAAAAAATCACGTTTGTTGTATGGGAGCCCCCAAAATATTTATTTTATTCAACTTTTCAGTATTTGTTGTTATAGCGGCAAAATAAATACATTATCTGTGAAAATTTCAACTCTCTAACTATCATGGTTCATGAGATATTGCCTGGCAGCCTGATCACAGACGGGCGGTAGAACGGACAGAGGAGCGAAAACAATAGGGTCCCGTTTTACCCTTTGGGTACGGGACCCTAAAAATGAAAATTTTTCAACTGAAAGTTTTAGCTATTTTTCATGTGGGTCGAGTCTAAGCTGGGATAGTTTGTTCTATTTGACGTTAAGTCGATGAGCTGGGCGAGGCACAACATCCTGTGTAATCATGCGACCCTGTTGAATATACTGTTATTTTTCGCTCGGGTAAGGATAGCTGTTGAGTTTGTTAAAGAAATTATGCTTACTTCTAGAGAGCGAAAGATAATATTTTTTATATCAAGGTTCACTTATACAAAAGAAAGCTTAAGCTACGTCTAGATAACTTAATCTAAGTTCTTGCCTGATGTGCATTCACTAATTCCCAATTCAGAGCAGAAAAAATATTTGACAAACACTGGAGCTAAAATTAAATTAGACATAATTTTACACTGCCTTTCAAACATTATGAGGCAGCTAAAACAGTTATCAATTTAATATTTTCAGGTGCTTCCCAACTATAAAAGACAGCTATAAATAATCTGCCCAGTGTACCATATGACACAAGCTTTATGATCTTGAGTGTATTATTGACATCCCACGCACTAACATAGACATTGTTGACACCATTTCACGCCATTGTTACGAACGCTCGTAAAATATTACTAGAGACAAGTTTTGTGTGTCGTGTGTAAGAGCTGAAAGTGCAGTTTGATCCGTAAATCGTGTGGAGCGTTGGATGTATGTATTTTGACTAGGAATAATGTGGTTACTGTTTTAAATGGGTTGGTGATGTTCTATTGAAGAACCTAGAATACTCTCTTAGCATTTATGAACTTAAGTCATTTGACTCCTTGTGCATTTGTTCATACAGATCTTGTCAAGAGGCTTCGCTTGTCTGATAAGGTCATAGTCAAATAAGTACTAAAATAGCACTGCTGCGCATGGGTGGGACGTCAAATGGCTTATTACAGAAATACAAAGTTAATTGATGCGAATGTGTTATAAAAGCAATTATGAATGGCTTCAATAACTGTAGGAAATAACTCAATCTCTTTAAAGAGTAGATGATCATATACCTAGCTTTTAGATTCAATACAGAAAAATACCACATTAAGAAAATTGATAAAAAACAACCCACAAACTATCGTCAACCAAATAAAAGAAAAAAGCAGGAGCCACCGCAAAAACAGCAACGCTTATCGACCCAGTTTTTTTGCAACACAGTTCCCAGCCGTAATGTACACAATACAAAAGTACATAAGTATGTGTGTGTGTAATATCCATGTCGGGTATCATATAACTTCATTAAGTTAAACGTACATACGTAACTCGTAGGCAGTGCATTTATTTCATTTGTAACATTACACTCTGTAATTATTTTGTGTAAGTCATGAGTTGTAGCGGAGTCAGTACTATATCATGAAATAAATAGGTTCTTAATACATAGTGACTTCGAAGTGATGAATCTAGTTTGTTTTAGAATCCGAACATGAAAGTCATACTGGTACCAAATCGCCCACAATGAGTCTGAATGTTATACTACAATATATGAAGAAAGAAACGGAAAACAACAAGCCTTAAAATTGACGAAACATTCATTACAACATCGTGCAATAAGCACGAATTATATTTGTATATGCAAAGGTTCCTTAAGTATTCAAGAATAGTGCTATTTTTAAGACTTACTAGAGCATTTTGAGTATAATCAATAAAATCAGAACCTTACGCAGTTAGGTGATTAAACTAAAACAAATGAAAACCGCTACCTCCCACACTTAGACCACACAACAAAATGAACTACGCTGAAATACAGAGTTTCAGTAATAACCGGCCTCACAAACTCAAATAAAGTGCGTTCATAATGACGGCCGTGTACAGTCAACGTTTCACTCGTTTTCAGACATTTTCAGACATTTTCACGGTAATTAAATGGCGTCTGGCAGACATCTTTCTTTGCAGTTTACGCGCGAAAGAGTTTTTAGTGAATGCTGTTTTATATTGAGCTTTGATTTGGAGAAAAAATTAAGGTGATTTTAATGACCTATTGTAGTGTATACTAGGTATCGTTTTTCGTGTTTGACATTTTCATAGGTATGTGAAGTTTTTTATTTTATGTAGTAAGTTTTCAGACATACTTTAGAGAGGTAATAAAAAATCGACCAACTGGCTAGAAGAAGTGGATAAATATGTCATAATACAGAAAAGTGAACAATCTTTAGATATTTTCGCGTGCTTCATGTGTTAAGCTTAACGACAAAATCCCGTGGTAATTTTCAAACTTAAACACAAAAAAACATATACATACGTAAGATTAGTGTCACTACCACCAAACACGAAATACAGAAATAATAACCCCACAAATCGAGTGTTTCAATCGATTGCGAGTCGAGTAGGTGGCTGGATCGAATCGAGCCACGCCAACCACATTTCACGGCGTCCATACGTAGCCACGAGGTAAGGTTGCCCCCTGATGGTATCGCAAAGCCATGCTTTATACAGCTGGGATTTACCAACCGCACCGAATGTTTCGGAATAGAACTTGCAAGAAAATTTTATGGTTACTTCATTTGACGAGTATGTAATTTGTTGGTCCATTTTTGGTCATTCTTATAAAAAAATAAGTTTTATTACGAATGTCAATTTTCTGCAATTATGAGGTTCATAAAAAATATTTTTAGTCAGCAAAGCAGGTGAAAGGGTTCAATCAAAGAAAATACAGAATTTTCTTAATGATTTGTTTGAACAAAGGTATTTTATCTTTTAGTATCGGTTGACTTGACTTGTTAGTATGCTTCATTAGTTACAGATATTAATTAAAACGGCTACCCGATAGTCTAGCAACATTTATTCCATAATTTAATTCGTCTGGTAGTTATTTTATATTTAGACAAGCCCTAACACTATTTAAAGTTTTAACTACATTTACTAAGAATGGATAATAATTTCTGCTATATTTCTATTCATAAAAAAAGATATGATACAAGAACTTCCTCAGCAGCGAAATGCACACAATGAAATTAAACAAAAGCGCATCTATACAAACAAATATGAACCTTATACCGCTAACAATAAGATTCATAACACATTAACGCTGAACTTACCATTGTCTCTGCCTAGGACAATAGACATCGGGTTCAGACATACCTGAAACAAAAACCAGATCGATTTCAGTGAAAGGTTTTCTGTGTTACACTGAATTTTAATCAATTTAAAAGGTGAAAATGTATACATAGAAGGGATACATATAGACTATGAAAATACAGTGTCACTAAATGTACAGCTAACAATTGACGTACCAGGGTTTTGCAAAAATGGCTAGAGGGGGTAAAATCAAAAAGTATTCTGTTTACAAATATTACACGAACAGATTAGTCAATTTACTAGCCCCTATTAGAAGACGATAAGATCATCTATTCTTGCTTACGGCTTGGCTTTTCATAACATTTGAAATGAGACCACGTAAGGCTCCATTTTGCAATCTTGTGAGCTTACTTTTCAACCTAACTACTTAAAAACTATACATACCTTCTTTTATCGTTTTCATAAAATTCTTCGAAAAAATCTACAGTAGCAATAAAACCCCCAAACAGAACACAACAACCAATTCTTTCACCGAATCATCAACAAATTCGCGCAAACCGATTACCGAAGCGAAAAACATTACAGAATTGCATAAAGCCAATTTCAAAAACATTCGTTACTCGGTAGCTGTTGCAAAATTAAAATTGTAATCAAAGTTTCCACGTTCGCGAAACACGAACACTAGATAGAGCAATTTAATGTTCGCAGAAGGCACTGCATCGAATGTTGAGCGAGAAGTTCCCGCGATACGTAACCGAGTTGAAAAATAATCGGATACCGCTCATAAAGTTTGTGGTATGTCTACGAAGAGTTGAAAAATACAGAGGCGATGTTTGTTCTGATTCTTGAGATTGTGTTTGAAGAAGTAAGTATGATTTAGTGCTTGAAATTACTGCACTTTAGTCTTTTTGTTCATAGGAATGAGACAGCTCATTTATCTGGATAGAGAACGAGCTTGAACGTTCGTACGTTACTCTTTTTCAACTTGAGTCCATTCTGTAATTAAACTGTTTGCAGTAATTTAACTAAGAGCATCATTTTAGTTGCAATTTGCAATGAAATGTATACCTACATAGTTTTGTTGCAAGACCATAAAAACGTAGGTATACAATATGAAACACTACTAGCTAAAATTGCAGTGTAGCAACTTTTATGCATTTCAAACAACAGTTTCCACGTTAAATCACCACATCAATATTATTTTCAAGCATCTAACATTAATGCAGTTCGAATGCCAAAAACAAGGTTTATTTTTCAGCATATTTGCCAACAGAATTCGAGCGCAGCAAATAAACTAGACATTTGGATAATATTCGGTGTCGCATTACATTTACTCGTATATTTTCATTAAGTTGGAGACAAAGCTGTAACACGTTTTGGACAGAAATCATAGTTATCTGGTAGTTGCGTACCGTTCGTATATTTTTTTGTATCATTTGAAAAGAACAATAAGAAATATACAGGCATTTGTAGACTAGCTCGAAAAGGTCGTGAAAATCGATACTATTTCTTCGATTTTAATAAAAATATTTTGGAATAAACACAGTATCCCTGGCAACGTTTTGAACTACAAATCTATTAGGAAGAAGCCTTAAAGTATGAGGAAAAACAGGTATTTTTAGGGTTCCGTACCTCAAAAGGAAAAATCGGAACCCTTATAGGATCACTTTGTTGTCCGTCTGTCTGTCTGTCTGTCTGTCTGTCTGTCTGTCTGTCTGTCAAGACCCTTTATCTCAAGAACGCGTGGACGTATCAAGCTGAATATTATTATTCCTGCTCTATATTAATGACCTACCGCGGCAAATTCATCACCCGATGACATTATTCGCGGATGACAGCACAGTTATAATTGAATGCTTAAATAAAACGGAATACAAAAAAGACATTAACAACACACTTAAAACTATAATAAACTGGCTTAATAAAAATAATCTAGAGATAAACCTAACTAAGACACAAATCATGCATTTCTACCAGAGGCTAGAGCCAGATAATATAACTGTAAAATACCATGAACAATGTGTAGATACAACTACAATAACAAAATTCCTAGGAGTTCACATAGACAATAAACTGACATGGAAACATCATGCAGAAAACGTATGCAATAAATTAAGTAAATCTGCATATATGCTCTACAGCCTTTCAAAAAAAGTTAATATTAACACATTGGTGACAGCATACCACGGCTTAGTTGCTTCCTCACTTAGATATGGTGTTATATTTTGGGAAACTGTAGTGAGAAGGAAAGAATATTTAGAGCCCAAAAACTGTCTTCGATCAATGACAGGACTTAAATCTACAGAAAGTTGTCAACCTGTTTTAAATCACTTAAGATACTTACATTACCATCGTTATATCTACTAGAAGTTGCCCTATTTGTAAAGACAAACCAACGCTTGTTCCCATCACTAGTTGATAAAAGACAACGTTCAGGACCCATTAGGTCTCAATATAAAAAACAACTGTACACAGGTGGTTACCAAACGTCTTTACTTAAAAATAATATTTTAACCATGGGTCCTCTTGTATATAATAAACTACCTTTGTATTTAAAAGATTTACCTACCTCAGTATTTAAAAAAAAGTTGACAAAACTACTCCTGGATAAGTGTTACTACTCAATTAAAGATTTTTTTAGTGACAAAGATTTATTGTAATAATATATTATAATGTTCAAATTTTGCAATACTTATATATTTTTTTTTTTGTCTATAGTAATAGAATTCTTAATATGTATAATCTTGTTGACATTCGTATAGGATTTAATTTGTTTGATTTGTTGAAATATGTACCTATAGTCTAATTTTTGTTTTAATTATTTATGTTTTTTGTATTGTTTGAGCAATTTTGTATGTTTAGAATTGTAAACAAATTGTACAATGTAAACAAATTTGCACGCCGTAAGGCAAAATGTATCGGGACTGTTGTAAAATATTATTTCCAGCTAATTTGTATACCTACATTTGGCAAATAAATGATTCTTATTCTTGAAATTCACATGAGATACTCAGGTGTATTGTCCCTTTAAGCTGTGAAAATATCAAACTTCTAAGCCAAGCCAATCAAAAGATACAGCCGATTATGTCGATATTTTCAACAAATTTTCGACACTCGCAAAGGAATCAAAACCTACAGGATACTTCCCGTAAACTCAGAGTCTTGAAATTTGGCATGAAGCATTGTCATATAATGCAAATATAGGAAAAATTACGAAAATCTCATTTTTTTAGTTATATAATGTAAAAATTTTTTTTTTAATAAAATGAAACTTCCTACCTTATTTCTCACAAACGAATAAAGGTATCAAATTGAAATTTATACCAAATACCTAGGTCTATTGTCCCTTAAGGCAGTGAAAAAATCAAACTTCTAAGTTAACGCGATCAAAAGATACAGCAGTTTTACCGACATCTTAGACGAATTTCCGTCACACGCTAGGGAATCAAAACCTACAAGGTACTTCCCGTGAACTCAGAATCTTGAAATTCGGCAAGAAGCAACGTTATATAGTACAGATAAAGGAAAAATTGCGAAAATGATAAATTTGAAGTTACATAAAATATTAAAATATTATCAAATCAAATCAAATATTTTCCTCATTTCAATGGGGAATTTAAACGACCAAGTTTGACGGATCTGAGAAAACATTTCTTTGTAGTAAAAGAGTATACTCGCCGTTTATTTCCATTGTCATCAGGTCAGGATCTGATGATGGAAATCCTGAGAAATCGAGGGCAACTATCAGAAATTGTAGGCATGCATAGGATTAAAACTTTATTCTCAGATGTATGTCTGGTGATACTATCAAACAGTGAAGGTTTAGAGCTTACCTGATGATGGAGACGTGAGAAAGTCGAGAGAACTCCTTAACGGTATGTTTTAGTAACGTCGTGTTTGGGCTTATATTATTCGTATTGACGAGAACTTTTCACAAAAGTTAAAAATAAAAACTTTTTACAAAAAAAAATCAACTTCTAAAAACAACAAGAAAACTGTTTATATGCATCGGTCTAGATCTCGGTGGTTAAATAAATATAGATGCATTCTCTAGACACCGACTTGTAGACCGATGCACCTATCATCTTTTTAATTTCTTGTTGCTTTTTTATATGTTTGAAGTTGGATTTGTTTGTAAAATGCTACAAAATAAAATAAAGCCGACTTTATAAAACAAAGAAAGGGACAGAATTACACTTTTGTCAAGGCTCTAGAATCGTAAAGCCAGCAGCCCCGAATCCTACTCTCTAGAAGTCGTTGTTACAATTCGACAGCTACAAGTCGTCAGGCGGTTTCGAAAAAAACCTGAAACTGGGGCTCGTTAGGTGATTAATCCCTCAAAAATAAAAGATCCCATTAGTACTGAATTCTCATCACCTAAAATAAAATAAGCTCCAACACGGTTACGTTATAAATTGTAAAGGAGTTCCCATAACTATATCTGATCTTTGCTATCGATCCCACAATGGCAGTCAAACTTATCTATGTGGAAAGTCTTCGCCAATACAAATAAAATAAGCCCAAACACGTGGTAGTAGCAACATACCGTTCAGGAGTTCCCTCGACTCTCTGTAGTCTCCATTATCAAATCAGCTAAAAACCTTCACTGTTTTCCAGTACCCTCAAAAATACACTCACATGTCTGGTTTTGACTCGATGCGTGCCTACAATATTCAAGAGTTGCCCTCGATTTCTCAGGGTTTCCAGATCCTCATCAGATCCTGGTCATCCGAATTGACATCCTCCTTCTTTATGAAAAGTCTTTAACAGTAAAAACTAGCATTGCAACCTGTACAATCCTCTGAAACTGCTTATCTTTTATATTTTTCAAACGATCCTGGACATTCGTCTCCATGGAATTTTGATAAAATATTTATATTCAAAGAAACGTCATACCATTCTCCACGATTTAAAACTACTTTGATTCATGTCCGCCAGTTTTTACAAAATGGGTCAGATATGCCCAATGACCTTAATCAGATTTCTGAATGATGACTACAAAATGTTGTATATAAATAACTTTAATAAAATAACTTTTACAAGGTACTGGCCTACTATTTTAGTTATATTATAAAATTAAAAATATTAACTATTTTGGTCTCACAAAATAATCATAACTATGATTGTTCTAAACTGAACGGTTGGCGCGAGACTCACTTTTTATCTATACAGGATTTGTACGGAACCCTCGGTGCGCGAGTCCGACTCGCACTTGGCCGGTTTATTTTCGTTTAAAATGTAATGAGCGACTGTACTGAACATAAAATAATGGAGTCGTTGAAATATTTTGGAATAAATGCAGTTTTCCTCCCCTTAGCAAAGTTTTAGGCTACAGATCTACTTCTTACGAAGAAGTAGCCTTAAAATGAGAGGATAAAACGTGCAAATTTCATCTAAAATGTAATAAGCGGCTCCTTCTGAAGATAAAATTTTTAAAACATTAAAAAAAATATATCCGAGTCTTCTATAGTGCCAATGTCCTATCTACAACTATCACAATCCTTAATCTATACCAATAGAAGTCAAAAAGCGCTACACTTGGCACAACTGAAGTGGTTCCGTGACAACAGATTATAAAACTGTTGTAGAAACTAATTTCAAATGCGGACTCCGAAGTAAAGGTGCAAACGCTAAACTTTGATTAATAACTCCATGTTATATAACTTTGATAAATGTTCCTGTGTACTTCGACACGATAACTGTATATAATTTATCGGGGAAAACTTATGGAGTCGTAGATATTATGTTTTATGGAAGTGACGTGTGCTAAATCATTGGGTGAACTGCGGGCTAGATCCTCAAGGCAGGCGAAGTTATGAATTTAGTGCCTTCCAGTATGATTTTACCAATACTATTGCAGTGAAGTTATGATGACTGATTGGCTAAAGCATCTGTCTCTCAATTTCCAGTTTACAAGTTCCATTCCAGGTCAGGCGTGTACCAATGTAGGTAACTTTTATAAGATACATGTACTTATTAACAAATATCTTGACATAAATTACTGAACAATGGTATACAGATAATTTTTGAGATGAAATCTGGACTGTACTTTGTCATAGAAGCAGTCACTTTAATAGTTTTAGCATGCATATATTAAGAAACTTATGATCAAAATTATACTTTTTGAGAAGAGGCAATTTAGAGCTACATGAACAAAAATAAATGAACTCTTAAAGTACCAATTACAACAAGTTCTTTAGAAAAATTTCAAACTAAAATTCTAAGTAACTTGAAAAGTACATCAAGCTATCGTGTTTAAGTTTAAAATTATGTTTTTTATGAGTCGTGTCTTTTACTTTTTTGTTGCTTAAATGTTTAAAACGTGACGAAGCACAAATCTTTCTATAAAACCTTCAACCTTCGTTATCATTCTCTTTTATATTAATCAAGGAGCATTTGTAAAGAAAATCGTATAAAAATATGTTGTATTCGCTCCCCTAACTTCAGAAAGGTGACGAAAATAAATATATATTGAGAGGAAAACTAAAAGTTTGGTTTCGACGAATAGAAAAAGTTGACAAGTACTTTTGCGAAAATTCTTTGGGTCAAATAAGTATGGGGTTGCTATAGCCTTTCTATGAATGCAAGTACTTTCAAACATTAAATTGTATCATACTTATATACTATATACCCCTATCTATAGTACTACTATCTACCAAGGGGAGAATCACCAAACTCATTAAGAAGTTTCCTATATCTTATAGGAAAAATTGACGAATTACAGAATAGAGATCCATTTATGAAAACAACGTTTCAATTTACTATTCAGCTAATCCGCCGTAACATACAATACTATTAGCACTTACTCTCAAAGCAGATACGCCAGCATGTATTAGCAACAACAATCTATCTTCGAAAACTAGACACCGACTCCCAAATCGGCAATCCGATTATACCTGCACTCCGCTGCAACGACGGCACCCAAAATATCCTATAACACAGCGGTTCTCAAATATTCATAGAGTACCTACTCGCTAGAAATCTACAGTACGGTTCAAGTACCTAATACTGGTAATAATATTGTTTTAAATACGTAAGTGTTATCATTCTGTTTAAACGTGAAATGTGATGTTTGCCAAATAAACTCTATTGTCACCATTCAATTTATTTGTGCCAATAAATAAATAAATCGTTTGTTATTTTACTTTGTACATAATTTTAGAATATTTGACTTAATTCTAGACATATACTGATGTATGATTTGCCTGAACTAGGTAAAAACTTGAATCTCAATGACTCAGACCATTGTAGATATGTGTGTTTATTTATACAAAAAAAAAACACATTCTCGAATCTACTTCTGTTTTCATGTGTCTAATAGCGGAATATTTATACCAATTTGGCATGGGGATCAACTCAATATCAAGAAGAATTTGAGAACCCCTGACTAATAAGTCAAACAGAAACTCAAACGCATAACTAGCAACGATCCGTCGATCGTTTGTCACGGCAAGCGTTTGAACGAGGCATACTTGATAGGAATGCCTCGTGTAAGTACTACGATGTAAGTACATGCCGGAGGATTTTCAGATGAACAGTGCTAGAATTTGATATAGCTTTCGTGAATTGTAGTATAGGCTAAAAGTGTTGGCAAGTTAAAATATTGTGTAAGTTTTAATAGATATTCAGGGAAATGGTGAAATGAATTATGGAGGAGTCAAAAAATTTAGTTGAAAGTCAGTCAGCTGAATGTTATTGAGGTATACGGTAAAGTAATGTAGATGAACATATGCATCTACTTCTGATTTCAACTAACAAAAATTTACGAATTTTCACCAATTAAAATGTTGCACGCTCCGATTCAACAAAGCAAACGAAATAAATTAACAAATCACAAACCAGAGCATTCTACAATTTACCACTAAAAAGCCGAATGTTCAACACAATATGCCTTTGATGCTAACTCGGTTTTCTGGTACAAGCAGCGGTATGCAATAATATTCGGTGCACCGGCTAATTCAATTGTCGTTTGTGCGCAAAACCTCTAATATGACAGCCGGCTCAAATTAATTGAATACCCAAAACGTATGCTGATGTCCCTTTAGTATTTTGTGTCTGTTTACTGGCTGAAATAATTATGTGAAGTTATTTTGTTTCATTTTGAACATTTCTAGGAAGAACTAAATAAAGCACATAGGTACATTAAAATTTAAATACAAACTCTATGTTGTACTAAATATTTAGTATAACATGGAGTCTGTATTTTTTATTTATGTAAACACTGAAAGTTCACTCAGAGAAAGAGAAAGTCATAATTTTATTGGCGCACTCGATTTTTTAATTATCTTTATTTTTAACTGTCATCCCAAAAAGGAGGAGGTTTGAATGTTTATTTTTTTACATCTCCGTACAATAGTCTGTAGATCATCAAACTGGAGGTAAATACCAAATAAACTATATAACCAAGTCAAAAATATAGTTTAAAAACCTTAATATCTGCAGTGTATTAATTATTATTAATGGTGACTTGCAACTTGCAAGGTTCACAGTTCTTACTTAGAAGAAAAATTGCTTCGTAACAATATTTTCATGGCAACCATAACGCTTCATAACTGTCATAATTGTTGTCTCATAGTTAATAGACTTTTACTGTCTGTTAAATGGCAATTTCTGTCGTTTATTAACAAGTCTTAATAACTAGAGTAAGTTACAATTAGTAACAGTTAACTTTTAACTCCTGAAGTTTTATTTGCTCTTTTGTTAATATTTACTTTGTAGTCTTTCTCAAGGTAGTAAGCTAATCATACTAATATAATATGTAAAGTGAAAACATTTTTTCTTTGTTTTTGTTTGTACCCTAAAGGCTCCAAAACTTTTGAGCTATTTAAAAAAAAATTCACTGTTTGAAAGCTACACTTTTTCCGAGTAACATAAGCCTATATTTTATCCCGGTTCGAGCAGTAGTTTCCACGGGACTCGGGTGAAACCACGGCATACAAAATATTTCAGTTTACATGATTAAAAGCACCCTGAAGTTAATTATTATTATATACCTATACCATGTGTAAGAATGTTTTGTTTGTTCATTTTGACATAATCGATAGAAGTTATTCTTGGCCACATTCGGCGTGTCAATGTAATTTGCTGAAACCCGTTACTATGTAATATGTATTCTCTAGTAATAAAGTCACAATACAAAACGTCGGTGAACCACACAATATGACTGAAAATAAACGGATCACAAAGATAAATGGAGATATGTCGAGATCGTAAACATTAAACGATATTAAGTTTGCGCTGAATGGTAACTCAATATTTTTGTGTTTGCCCGATGATAAATCGTTCACGCGTAAACAAAATGTAAAACAGATTGAATTTTGGGTTTCAGTGATACAGATATAGACTTTTATGAGGGACCGACAGATGTGTTGCTAGGGCATTTTGATGCTTCTTTTAACTATTGCGAAAAAATTATTCAAGATGAAATTCAGTTCTTTAGTTAGAAAAAGATTATATACATATTTCAGCTTCAAATGATTGTGTTAATTTGGTAATCTCAATATTTACGGCAACTGCAAACTTCTTAAGTGACCAAAACGATCAGAAATCGTATGTACGTTACCCTGCATCTGCACTATTAAAGCCGAAATCACACTTCAATTTCATAAAATAACATAACAGCAATTGCATTTAATTACTTGAACTGCCAAAACCAATTAGCGGTACCAGTAAACGAAATTACTGAACATTTATTATTCGAGAGTAATTTACAACTGCTGAAAGTTTTTCAAAAGTCCCGAGACTATTGGAGTTTGTTAAAGTTCTTTTGAGCTATCAAGAGGCACTTATATCGGAAAAAGTTGCAAATTGATTTACCATTCACAAAGAAATATAGGTACAGTACATTTTTAAAAGCTTTAGGGCTTTATATTGATTTCCTTTTTTGTTCCAGATTATTTTGTGACATCAAACGAAATGTACAGTCCGATCTTGCAATGAACATGAACCTGCAAGTTCCTGCATTCACGACTTGTTGATGACAATGTTTATTCTCCATTTCTTTATTCTTTATGACATCAGAGGGAAGACTATGGAAGAAGAAGACATGCTGTGCCAACACCTACTCAAATTGGAATAAGGGAAGGAGAATGATTATAGGCCATAGATAGAGGCTACAGACCCTATGCACAGCATTCGCGCTTGCCGACCACAAGACCAAAGAGGCAGTTAAAGCTTACTAAGAAGAATCAGGCAATTGGAGACAAACAATAATTCCATCTATTTATAGTAACTATAGCATATAGGTGAGTAATAATTACTCAAAACCATAGATGCCCAACACACAAAGGCTACCCAGAATACAAACAGTGCGCAAATGATTCGAGGAATCACTAGTACAGGCTATACCTAATTCAGTTATGTAGGTCAGTGGACAATAGTACTGTATAGCTTGGATCTAGTGCAGAAAGCTATTTGTGGTAATAATATTATCTGGGAACTTGTATCACGGCTTTGTTTGAGTGAGGCTTGTGGGTGTTAATTAGTAGAAAGCTGTGGGTGATTGGGTGGTGGTGATTGTTTGAAGGCCTTGGATCACGAAGGAGTTCAGAAATAACGTGGAGTCAGGAAGAGTCTAATTTCTTTGAAAGCCTGGAACACGAAGTCCTCTACAAGGAAAATAGGTTTAAGTCAGTAAGAGTCTGATACACTTGAGTGTATCAACGCTCATGCTCATGCTTGAGCGTGAGCATGAGCGTTGTTGACATTGAAAAGAAAGAAATTAAGTAGTTACTAATATTCATCTTAATGATTCCGAAAAAACATTGCATTCGGCTCATAAATAAAACAACACGATACCAAAAATAGACAAGCCCATCAAATTAATTTTTAGCATCTCCAAAACCAGAATACTTTCAATCAATTTGTATCAATGAAACACAAATCCATCAAGTCGACTTCCATGGAAAAATATTTGTATTTCTACACCCGAAACCTTTACTAAAATTAAAAATGTGAAGTTCGATTGTTTGTAACGACTTCACGACAAAACTGCTGAACTGTTTGAGATAAAATTTGGTATGGCTCGTGGCTCGTAGTGGAAAATTGTTATTTGGTTAACCTAATGGTACGGGACCTTTCGCGTGCGTGACTTTCGCGTGCGTGACTTACACTTGGCCGGCTTTTAACCAGAAGCCAGAAGTAGATTTCTCGGGACATGAGTAAATCTGTGATTTTGCAGTATACGATAATCCGAGCTCAGTAAAACGTACTGTTTATTATATGATCGGAACTTGTCCCAAAGTTTGGGACAAAGCCAGAACATGAAAAAAGTATGCAAATTACTGTTTTGCATAAAGGAGTTCTGGGTCCGGTTAAAGTACTGTATAATACATATGTTTAATACATGGTATATATTTAAATACTGTTGTTAGGTGTTTTTTGTTATCTTCTTATATATAAAAATGAATTAATGTTCGTTAGTCTCACTAAAAGTCGAGAATGGCTGGAACGATTTGGCTTATATTGGTTTTAAAATATTTTAGAGATCTGGGGTAGGTTAAACGATACGAAGTTGGTTGGATCAGCTAGTTAAACATATTTTTAGAAGCCTTACAATGATCTGCTTTTAGTATGATTGAACTTATTTATAGGAAAATAACTATCATAAATAATATCCAAATACATGCCGATGGATCGATGATCAATAATTTCGAAGATATAAAAACCATTGAAGATAAAAATCATTCCAATAATATGATTTATCTTCAAGGGCATACTCTCAATTCTTGGCACTGATCGCACCACGTGCAAAAAACCGGTTAAATCTAGTTATAAGAAAACGTTAAAAGAAAACGCAAGCTACTGAAAAAACTTTGATGTGTGACGTCACAGGAATTCCCGGCGTCTGAAATAAGAGGGATTTCACACTAGTGGAGTTTAACGCGCGTTTAAGTCCCATTTAACCTACGCGTGACAATAAGTGATTCAAATTTCAGGCGTCTTACCTGAAAACACGTTTCATTCACATTTCATCAAAGAGAGGCAAAGTTATTTGGTGGAAGCTGCATTTTACGAAAAGAAAGGTTCTAAGAAATAAAATCGAGTAATAAAGAAAAAATTAAGACACAGATCCAAATTGAGAATCTCCTCCTGTTTGGGAAATCGGTTGAGAAGCATTTGTAATACTCGACATAATTAGAAATCTATCTCAGATTCACCTAAAAAAACTGACCGTATCTAATGTCCCAAGCACCTTTAGAATCTAAAAGAGCTAGAAAATTAATGAGACCCGGTTCGTTATCAAAGCGATGCACCTTCGTTAGCCAAAACAAGCTTGCTGCACGTGATTTGGGAGCAAATTGCAGAAGGATACTTATAGGATCAATATAAGATTGTTAGTTCCATGGAAATACCGTCTTAACAAAGTTTTATGTGTGCAGAATTGGGTAAGTAGTTAAGGCCAAAACTAAATCCTTTAAAAGTTGTTTTACTTGGTTAAGCATTAAATAATATGTGGTACTTCTTTATCTGTAATAGAGTATGTATAGTTTTTTGGCAATAAGACCACCTAATCTCTCACCGACATTAAAATATTTGGTTTTGTTGTATTTTTTTTTGTATTTTAATTGGTGTACATCAAAAATAATGTCTATCTATCTGCTTTTTCTTTTAAAGTATATTGGGCTAAATATGAAAGTCTGCCATCTTGCCTGGAAGCTTCAGAGGTATTCAGTGTTTACATGCAGAGACTGACTATCTGACTATCTGGCTTCCACAGCCCAGTTACCGGCTGCTACAATACCCTTTAGTAAAATAGTGGCTGTCGGGCTTCTATTTATCCGAAGAGGACTCTGCCTAAGCTACAATTAACAGCCCAAACCAATGAATTAAATTGCTTTTCCGAAACATGGAGAAATCTGGACTTGACATCCACGGTCTAACCTTGTTTAAACCTGTGCTTAATACAAATCCACTACAGGACATTAAATCCCTTTAAAATATACTCTCACTGTTACCAGTTCAGACTAAAAGAGATCGTCTGCTATTTTCGTCTGATAACTACTCGATAATAACATTCCTGATGAAGTTCTGACTTCTGAGCGTCTGACTGTGTTATGACCATCATAGATATACGTTTGACAACCGGGGTCGGATGTTTAACGTGCTCTCAAAATCGTGTAAATTCTGGCCTGTGCACAGGCCGACACGATAGTGGTAATTTAATTTTGCATTACTGTTCTTTCTTTATAGCCACCGAAAATAATCTTTAATCCCATCTTTTCTTGTCTGCAAAACAAGATCGCTATATTGTGCGTACTACCATTGGCATACCAAGCTATGTACTTCTATCTACCGACTTCACTGCCACTATAATATGTCTACGCTGATTTTGAGCCCAATCAAACGTTGGTTAGATTAAAAGTTTGCTGTAGGTTTGAGTGTCTTATGATTACATACTCATATCTTAATTATTCATATCTCAACAAAAAAAAAAACTATGAAACATACGGCGAATTACATCATCCTCCGAGCCTTTTTCCCAAACTATGTTGGGGTCGGCTTCCAGTCTAACCGGATTCAGCTGAGTACCAGTGCTTTACAAGAAGCGACTGCCTATCTGACCTCCTCAATCCAGTTACCCGGGCAACCCGATACCCCTTGGTTAGACTGGTGTCAGACTTACTGGCTTCTGACTACCCGTAACGACTGCCAAGGATGTTCAATGACAGCCGGGACCTACAGTTTAACGTGCCATCCGAAACACAGTCATTGGTGTCTAAGATATACTTAGAAAGTACATACAAACTTAGAAAAGTTGCATTGGTACTTGCCTGACCTGGAATCGAACCCGCGCCCTCATACTCGAGAGGTTGGTTCTTTGCCCACTAGGCCACCACGACTTTTATACGGCGAATTACATCCGATGAAAAAAACGCAATAAAACTGATAACACAAACATTTTTTATCCACAAAATATTTATTTCAACACCTAAACTACAGCTTTCACTTCAAATCCATACAAAATTCACTTCATGTCGTGTATTGAATGGGCAGCGTTATCCGAGTGTTTGGATGATAGCCAATGACCGCAGTTTTGAAATATTACCAACAATATTCAATACCACATCCGTCGACGCTTACAATAATAAAATTAGAGTAAAATTTAAGACTCGTATTATATCTGAGGAGTATATTAAATTATGTTTTAAATTTATGGCGGATGGGTAGTCAAAATGCATCAATCTGTTTCTGCATATTATAGAATCATAAAAAAGTCGTAAATTGCTGATAGACATCATCATCTGCGTATTATTTTCCCAACTGTGTTGGGGTCGGTTTCCAGTCTAACTGGATGCAACTGAGTACCAGTGTTTTACATGGAGTGACTGCTAAACGGATCTCCTCAACCCAGGCTACCCGGTACAGCTTGGTAAGACTGGTTATAAGACTTTCTGGCTTCTACGCGTAACGATAGGACCTGTAAATATAACAGGCTGGACCAGCAATTTAATGTGCGTTCCGAAATACGCTGAAACTTGTCATAACTAGATAGTCGCCCGTCACTCCAAAATATACTAAACGTATTCGTATTCCAACCGTGATATCCAAAGTTATCGTGTTTGATAAATTATAAAAGATTCACACCGAACATCCGACGATATATTGCACGATAGCTAAACGTGAATTTTTTTTGCAGATAGGTTTTTCAAAAGAGTAAAATAGGAGTCCAGTAAGATCGGCAACGCATTTGCAACGTCACCGGTTGCCTGCTCTTCATGATTTGCAACAATCGCAACCATCAACCGATCTTATCGTTTGAAACCAATCACATAAAGTCCAGAAACAAACGCGCAGAAAATACCTGCAATGTTAACAGATCCAAACAGCAGTCACTTAGTCTGGACCAGACACGGAAGGGCTTTCTAATCTACAGCAAACCCAAAATAAAAACGTCGCATTCAATTTTGGAATTCCCAAATATATGTCGTCCGAAACAGTTTCGGTTCAAAATAGATGAACCATCTGTTTTAGCAGACAAGTGTCCCAGAAACTAAAATATACGTTTAGAATTCTACTTGGAGAAGTTAAAGTACTGGAGACACCATTGCCTTGCTTTCTCCTGTGTCAAAAGGTACGAGAGAGTCGCTTACATCTTCTTCTTCCTCCTGCCCTGTTCCCAATTTTATTTGGGGTCGGCGCAAAATGTCATCCTCTTCAATTTTCCCCTGTCACTCGTCATACTGACACTCACTCCCTTCCTATTCACGTCATCTTTCAGGCAATCCATCCATCTTTACTTAGGTCTTTCTCTTCCGTAGGTCGGCCATGCCAGGCGCGTCGTTTGGAAGACTTTTTCGCATTGAAACTGTCCTCTTGGCGGTTCCAGTTGCTTGAATGTTCTAAGTAATTCTCACATCGGCGCGTGAGTATAACGCTTTTGTTCATTTATCTTCAAGCTTTGTGGCTTACAGGTTGGGCAGGGATCCAAGTGTCAATTGTGAATGTATAGAATCGTTTGTAGCCATTAGTAACAAGAAACATGACGTTATTTCTTGTAAATCAAATCATTTTATTTCTATCGTTTTTGTTGATGCTTATTAGACGGGATGACAAATTAAAGTTAATGACAGAAGAGATCATTTCATACCTACATGATTGTAAATACATACAATATCTAAAGTTTTCGCCTGGCATTAAATGCCTAAGAACGAAATAAGAAATCAAAAAGCCCTTAAGTCTTACGAAACTACATGAATATGCCCAATGTACGCGTATAAAGTTACACTTGTTAAGCAGACGTCGTCGTTTCATAATTATATGTAGATGAATCTATGAAGGACCGATTTTGAAAAATCTTTCAGTGGCGTATACCTTTATCAAGAAATTTTCTCCAGATATGCCTCCTATCCCTAAACAACTAATATATCCGTGTAGCTAATTACACAACATAATCATACATTCGTTACTAATTCAATATATTCCAACCTACCTGATACAGCACTTGAAACGTTCCCCCACCAGTCGATCGATCACAATTTCAGTATGTACGTACATAGGTATGTAGCAAAGGTATTTCAATCATGATTGATTATAATCAATCAATGATCCTTGGAGACTAACAAGCGAGCTAAAGTTGGCTCTTCCGCTACTGTTCAAGTTATTGGGAAACTAATAAATATTTAATGGAGTTGTAGCAAAAAATATTGTGGAAATAAATACTTTGATTTTGGTTTTGATTTGATTAAGTGAAATGAAGTTACTAATAATTTGAGTGAAAACGATTAAATAAATAACAAAAGCATCACTTAATAACCTAAAGAATAAGACCTAAAAAAAAAAGAAAATTTCAACTTTTCAGAAATGTGCAGATTTTTTTTTTGAGCCAAGCTCTTAATCCAACCACTAGGAAAGTCCAGTGATTAAAGGATATGCGTCAAATCATTCTATCACCACCAGTTATTTTAAAGAAAAAAATAATTTGATTGAATGAAAATCATAAAATACCCAGTTTCGTCTGAACGCACCCTAAGTAACTACAGCTTATTGTAAATTAACCAATCACCACAAACACTAAAATAGCTTCAAAATTATTACCTAAAATACCAAAACACATGAATAAATTCACTATCATGAAATCTCAAATTGCCTAACGAATGAACACAGGTGCAAAATCAACTCAAGCGCATACGACTCAAGAATACAGAGATATCTAAGAGGATCGAGCTAATCCTGTTAACTCTAAAGGATTAGCAGATCTGTGTGAGGATATATACGTCTTCTGAGCAGTCGGGTAGCGTTATACATACTTATTTATATGGGATTAGAATTTTTGGATGTATCTATCTATTAGGTTCTCGTCTTAGTCTCGAAAATCGTATTTTAACTAGAATACCTGGCAGTCACAGGAATTCTATCTATACATATAATAAATCTGTAGAAAAGTAATTTTTGTACATTGAAGAAATTGACAAAAAAAATAGCCAGCATGTTAAAGGATAACTAACAGAACCCATTTACATCATTTTTGTCATTTTTGTCTGTTTGTCTGTTTATCTGTTTGTTCGTTCGGGATTCACGTAAAATCTACGAATTCAATGCAGACAATGCTTATATACAAAAATTCTACGTAACTTGGGGTATTACTTAGTTTTTGTTTCATCGAAATCGATTCACTCTATCAAAAGATATGATTAATTTTGTGAATTCAAGATGTAAAATATTATGACACGCAATCTGTTTGTCAAAACTGTACATTTGAATGTTGTACTTATATTAGTTGATCGGCCTATTATTAACCTTTACACAGAAAATCACACCTTCATAAGTATCTTCGGAAGAAAAAAAAAATATGAAAATTTTGTTTAGCCAAGGTTAAAGTAGCTCCATCTGTGGTAATCTGTGTTAAATAAAATACATAAAATTTGTCAAAGGAGCGAGGTGGTAAATGACAATAAATTACCATACATTCTTTATAGAGGATTATTATTTCAACAGATGGAGTTGTGTATTTTCCGTAATTCACCATATTTTAACACGTAGTGTAATTTTTCGATAGACATTTCAATAGTGTTTGTCAGTTTGCCGTGCCACATCAAAATCCAATTATAATTATTACCTTGATGAAATGAAAATTAATAGTTCTCGGCCAAATTTAAAACGGTGCCATCTAAATTATTTTTTGAACATTATGTCAAAAATTATGACTTTAGTGGAACAATTAATTATCGTTTAAAGTTACAGATGGAGTTCATATCAGGATTTTTTCATAAACATAGTTTAGCTTATCTTCCACTAATGTGGTGGCCTTAAAACAAATTACTTTGAGTGAGAAGTATTAAGTAGACCTTAATTATTTTTTCTGATGCAAAATATGTAAACTTAATCCTAGAAGAAAGGAGGATCTGTCTCTCGCAAGCGCTGCTAAGCGTGAGGTAGGTAGGTAATGTAGGATTCTGTAGCTTTAAAAACAAGCCCAGATACAAAGTGCAGATAAGAAATGGGAGCTTTCTCGATTTAATACCATACACACGTAAAATGCTTTATGCTTGCGCGTCGCATACCAAAGACATGCTTGCTTTCAACTTCTGATCGCAAATACACTGGTCACGATTACGAACAGTCTCAGTAAGAAGAGATGTGCGGTTGACTGTACCATTTAACCACTTTGTCTGTAATTTTGCTAGTTTTTAAGATTAAGTAAAAAATGTTGATCTCATATATTTTTTATATATTTTTTTTTTTTTTTTTGCCATGTTTATTAGTTTTTTTTCTCATATTTAAGATTGATTCTGTTTTATTTTTGTATATTTTAAGTTTGATTCTGTTGTATTTATAGTTTGTTTGTTTAAGTAGATTTATCTAGTTTAAGTTACCACATATGTTCGTGAATGTTGGTTCACCTGTAATTGGCGACTGTGTAAGCCCTTTACTACTTAAAACCTCTTATTTTGTTAATTTGTACACATAAGCTGTTGGTGTTCCTTTCTTAAATAAATAAATAAATAAATAAATAAGACCCGAGCCAAGTCTAAAAAAACACCTTTTATATAAAACTACGTTTGATGTCATTCAATCACAAAGACAGAATTGTTTTCTGTTGCAAATCCTATCCGCCTGTATCCTATTCTTATCCAGCATGCATTGCAGGTGTGCATTGCACAAAAACCTATGGTATCCTATTCGAGAAGTCAAAAGAGTCGACCTGCCAACGTCAGCTTCTGCGCTAAGCAAGTGTTCTTATTAGTACCATCAGAATTACATTCATCGTTGAATGAGGTGAATAAATTTTCAGAAACCACAATAACAGTAGGAGCCAAAGCATATGATCGCTTCATAGAGCTCTGATTGGCCCCAGGTGACCAAGTCAGGTCTGATTTGTTCGTTCATCAGATCTTTGAAAGTGTTTCGGTGGATACTTATTGTCGTCCTGTGTGACACAAAATATGGTATATAAACGTCCTCCGCAAGAGCGAAATTTTCCCGGTGTGCGGTAGTGACGCACAGTATACAACACCTATGTTTCTTTTGATTTGCGCCAGCAAATTGTCATTTCTTGGTGGAGCCATCCACCAAGAAATGACAAATTGCGAGCGTATATTTTGAAAATCTTGGCAAAACTGCAGGTTTCAAGTACGAACACATGAAGTGGACTCTCACAGATACGTACATTTTGCCTATTCGTGAACTAATGCAAACATTTCGGTGGAGTCCCGGCTTAGGCCTCCCCCACATTAGGCGTGCGCGATCCTCGGGCGTGTGAGTAGCGCGGGTGCCGCACGTGCGTCGCGAGCGCGCTGCGTGAGCGTCGCGTTTTGCCGCCCTGCGGCATTTACCTACAGCGCGCTCGCGGCACGCACGCGCCGCTCTCCTTGACGTTTAACTGCTAAGGCGTTTAGCGGGCGGCGGGGATAGCGGGCGAAGGGGTAAGAACGCAACTCGAGCGCCGCGTGCTCGCCGCGAGCGCGTCGCTTGCACTCTTCACACATGCCGCAGGGCAGCAAAACGCGACGTTCATGCAGCGTGTTCGCGACGCCCGCGCTACTCACACGCCCGAGGATCGCGCACGCCTAATGTGGGGTCAGCCTTACCATAGTGAGTAAGTGCACAGAAAATCCCCGTCATACAAGTGTTTCTCCCCAGTAGTGAAACTATCCAACCCTATGCGCCTGCTGATGATGATGACTCATTTTATCATCCATCCAGCTATTCCCCAACTATGTTGGTGTTGCCTTCCAGTCACCGAATCTGTTTGAGTACCAATATTTTGCTTGGAGCGACTACCTATCTACCTATCTTCAATCCAGTCTCACTACACAAGACGATATCCATGGTGAAACTGACAGACTTTCTGGCTTCTGATTAGTCGCAGTAGCTGCAGAAAATGTACAAATGACAGCTTTGTCAGACTCAAAGCATATAGACATAGATTATAACTGTTTCCTGTGAAAATTACTTACGCACCATACGTAATAATTTTCCAAATTGGCTGACTGGATCCAGAGATATTCACAACGTCACAAACTTTACTTCTTTTGTTTAGATAAATGGTCACATCCACAACACAACCTTGATCAATTAATCTATGCGACTGCTAAGTGCTAATCCTAATTATACTGTCACGTGAAAGAATGCACCTACGGGATAAGTAGTATTTTCACTATTCTATATTGCCCACGCAGACGAAGTTGCGGGCAACAGCTAGTTAAAATATAAATATTATTCTGAGGAAAGACAGCGACTGCCAGTCCTGTATTTTACAAAGACTAAAACATTATATCCTTCAGTCAGTATAAACGACTACATAATTTAATAATAGTGGTTTGAAGATACGAAGAAATGTCTTCACTTCTGTCGACATCTTGACAAGTTACATCAATAATTCACCAAGATCGAGCCCAAACTTCAAAGGTCACATCTTACCTGCATTAACGAACTTTCTGCACAACAATTATTAATCACATCATCCCACACACACACACACACACACACACACACACACACACACACACACACACACACACACACACATACACAAACGTGACGTCACGAGGGGTTGAAACGTCATCCATTAACGGAACTATTAGAAGCTGTTAATAGATAATATGCACGGATTAAGGAAATATGAGCGGAGATGCCATAATGCAGGTACGTCAGGCGCCTTCTTCTAGGTCACATACGTGCGGTGGGCATGACCAAAACGATCAGTTACGAGTGAACTAACGTGGCATCTGAGTTCTTTGAGACATCTGTCAACGATTTTTAGTATTACCAAAAATGATCGGGTCCAAAGAAGGTGTATTCGTGCGTACGCATTTTGGCGTTGCTACTTTCTTAGGAGATTTTCCGTTATGGCACCTCCGTTAGTCATTTTGTTTTCCATGATGATACGTAACGCAAACCCACGTCTCGCTGAGGCAACTACATGTAGTTTCGTTGTCAATGTATTAACGTCAGGACGTAAATAGATATTACATAATGCATTAATGAAAGCTAGGAAATGATTAAGGGATTAATTTCAAGGTTTTGGTTTGATTTGTGAATGTTGTAGAAGGGCAAGGTCTTGATAAAACCTGAACTTTAAACTCGGTGTGGGAAGAAGCTTGTGCCCTGCAGTGGGATAATAAAAAGTAAACATAGTACTGTCACTGAACATCTTTAGTAGTCGCTACAGGTAGTCAGGGGCCAGTAAGTCTGACAACCAGTTTCACCAAAGGGTATTGGGTTGCCCGTGTAACTGGGTGGAGTAGGTCAGATAGGCAATCGCTCCTTGTAAAGCACTGGTAACATACACTGGTGGACTTCAACATAGTTGGGAAAAGGCACCGGAGATGATGAGGTGTTCAGATAAAGCCAAAACTAGACTACCAAATGCGTACTAAAACTAAACGGCACTTCAGTATACTCGTGTCAACTTAATTGTTACGTCGAGTATAACATTAGACACAAGGTTTACTGTGTTATAGCATGCTAGGATTACTCAATCTATTTGATTAAGTTCCCAGAGTCACTGGCGTTGTCAATGGTCTGAGTCCAGGTTTTGAAAGGGAAATGGAGTATCCACATCATATTGTACATCATACACTTGAAATGTTATAAAGCTAAAGAGTTTGCTTCAATGCGTTTAGGTCTTCAACTAGGACTCCAATAAAAAAATCTTCTTCGTGTTAGACAACCAACTTATTTGCCAAGTGAGGTAAATTATTCCCTCGGCACTCCGCTAAATCTCGGGAAACAGATAGTTTACACATAACATCATTATTTTAAAGTCAATCTTTCTGGCTGACTGATTATTTGCATGCAAAATACACTTCTCTTCATCTTAGTTACGTACCTAGCCACCAATATGTTGTCAGTGGAAAAGTATACTAAACTATAACAAATCCCAGTAGCCTAACAAAATATTAGACCCCCCACATGACATTAATACAGAACCATATTGCAAAATGACTAAAAACCGCACAATCATCGATCAACATTTTACATACGACTCGTCCCTTGACTAATTCGGCTGGCCATGTCACTACCCACTCCATAGCATAGTTATACCGAAAACATTTCATGGGAACTTCACCCTTATGTCTTTGAATAAACTGGTGATATTTGAGTGGACGTTTTCGGTAGCTCGTTAGAACTGTATAGGTGTACCTATGTGTGGGTCTAATGCATCAAATGGTAAATATTCCTTTGGGATAGTTCCGCAATTAATTGATATTGTTATTATAGTGAATTTGTGACGTTTCTATGCAGTAGTCATATTTTGTGTGGTATTGATGAATAGCAGCTATAACAGTGTGAAATTATTTATTAGTTTACTATGTAATATATTGCTTACACGGTTGAAATTATAAGATAGGTATACTACACTATATGTTAACCAATGATAACATAAACCGTATTGCGTTAAAATGTCTATTTTACTGGGAACAAGCTACAACAATCATGCTAAGTAGCAAGTGCTGCAAACTTCAGTTTAATGTTCATTATTAAACAATAAATACTGAATGAAAATAGCTTAAAAATTGCAAAACCAGTAGTGCAAGAAATGAGACTTTTACACAATCTCTTTGCGAATCTTCAAAATAGTCTAGTCAAAGGCAGTAGCTACCTACTGTTTACGGTGTAAGTGGTTGCCCACAGAAAGCATCTCGAAAACCGAAGCGTGAGAAATGTTAACAATATTACTTTGGTAGATCATTTTCTTAGTATTTTCCTTCAAGGTCATTGTCATTATAAGTTACCATAAGTACGAATTTGGGTTCCTGTTAACTCACAAGGTGTGTTCTAGCTTACAATGAATGACGAGATTTGCTTTTTGTATAAAAAGTTATATGTCAGATATACAATGTAAGCCCTAAAAAACAGTTATCTTTAACACAAAAGCAAAATGTAGTCCCATAATAAAGCAGGTACAAAATAACTCAATTAACAATTTTCTCTCAAACCGCTCATAGTATAAAAACTTAGCTACCACACTTATAGTTCTCACAAACATATCCAACAGAACTACTCCTAACACTGGAATATTACGTCTTCTACTTAAAGTTTCATGTTTTTATTATTTTCAAACTACATCCAAGCCGGGAATTTTTAAACTGCCTCCCAGCATTCTTCATAAAGGGAATGAAAAGTAGAATTATTTTATGACGAACTTTGTCTGAGAAGATTTTTTACCGACACAGCAAAATGAGAAATGCTATGATTAAATTCCTTTGAAAATTGGCGGGATTGCAATTAAAACGAACGCCGGGATAACGCGACTACCTATGGACAGCAATTCTTTTAATTACAGATCATGCTTTCGCAGGTATGAATACCTTATTCGGGAACTATGAAGTTTAAAAAATGAGGCTATGTTTAAGATATAAATTTTAAGAATTTCCAAAAACTCATAAGCCACCATTAAATTGGAATTAATAAAAACCTTTTCTTGCTTTAAGACATAACAGTTCCCTTTCAGCTTCAGTTTCTTACATTGAGAAGTAAAGAAGCATTATTTGGTGTATTGAAGCATTATTGGGGTCGGCGCGGCATGTCTCCTTCTTCCATCTCTGTTCGAGGAAGTAAGGAATCACCATTTGGTATTGGTCTATTTAGGACTGGCGTAGCATGTCTTCTTCTTCCATCTCTGTCTTAGTACCTACGTCATCTCACAAGCTTGCATTTTCTATCGTTCCAATGCAAGGCACAGGTCTCTTCTCATACAGCACGGAATGATCGTTAATCACTATGCGATTTTATAGGCAGTTTGTACTTACATTCACCAAATAACGCACGCTCATCAACAGTCCACCACCATTCTAAATTCAGCAATTAACTCCATCAACTGCAACTGCAGAGCACAAAGGCTCAATAAACATTGTCAATCAGTTAGCTAGGTTTGATCAACGCGACTTTGACTGACGTGGCAATTTGTGAACGCACATGACGGCAAATGACGGTATTGCTTTGACTGTTAGTGACGTAATATTTTTGATGGTAGGGAAAAGGCATTGGAAATATAATTATTGTTGTAGTAGTATGTCAAAATAGAGACCAAAAATGTTGTATTATTTGATTTCAGGTGGAGAAGTATGGAACTAGAAGTCACACGGTGGTGGTGTGGTGTCAAGTCAAAAAGATGGAGATGATATTTTATTTAGTAACTAGCCGTTTTCTCATGGTTTCAACCGTTTTCCGAGGGGATTACTGCCCATACCCTGAAGAAATATAACCAATGTTACTTGGGGATAGCCTAGCTAGTAAAAAAATCCTCTGTACCATATCTATATGAGTGTAGATTTTTGCACACTAGGAAAAGCTTATGAAACCCAACCTACAACAGTAACTTGTACGTCAGAAGTGAACACACCAACTAAGCATTGTGTAGGGTACATTTATACCCAATACCATTCATAACATTTAATTGCAGAACTTCGCTTAGCGGGGGCCGATTATACCATACTAAAAATTAAGTACGCTACGAGAGTGCTACGCTTCGACTACGACTTACATTCGTAGCACTTCGTAGCGAAAAGCTACGTCTTTTGGCAAATGTTTTAACGCAAGACTTAGTTGATAAAAAACGTTTTACTTATGTTGATAAATTATAAATTTAAAAAAACCCCCGACCCAAAAAAAGTACGCAATAATTATGACAAAAGGTTAAAAACGCTAAACCCTATAAAAAGCAAAAAATAACTTTTAAAACTACGTAAACTAAATTTTGTCGTGTCGGGGGACCGCTCTAATTCATTACTTTAGATACGTGTTTTTTTTTTTAAACGAATGTTGTAATTAGGTAGGTATCATTTGATTTATGTAAGTATTTATGAAGGTAAAAAGCGGTCCCCCGACACGTCAAAATTTAGTTTACGTAGTTTTAAAAGTTATTTTTTGCTTTTTATAGGGTTTAGCGTTTTTAACCTTTTGTCATAATTATTGCGTACTTTTTTTGGGTCGGGGGTTTTTTTAAATTTATAATTTAATTTTATTTCATGCTTTTTAAAGGAGTTCCTTAATTTTTCCTAGACATTCTAGATTTTCAGCAAAAATCGGTTTATCCGTTTCATTCCGGCATTCCAGGATCCATCCGCCACATTCCATTTCCAGCATCAGGTTCTTGTCAATCAGAAACATGAAGAGAACTCGTCAAGACAAATTCAACGAGCCCAAACTCGATGGGTTTACTAAAAGGCAGTTCAGGGTTACGTCTCCTACCTTCGTGCCCTAACAGCAGACCAGCTCAGTGGTTCCAAAAGACATTAGTGTTTCAAATTTCAGATCCCACATATACTTGCAAGTAAACTGAGCGTGTAACATTCTTATCACATCTAGCAAACGAGCTGATGACCTTGAAGACCTGAACCGATTTCCACCAAACATAGCTAAGAACACTCCCGACTGACATACCTTTTAAACAAAAAAAACCGCATTACAATCGGATCATCCGTTTGGGAGCTACGATGCCACATACACACACACACACACACACACACACACACACACACACACACACACACACAGACACGTCAAACTTATAACACCCCGTCGTTTTTGCGTCGGGGGTTAAAAACAATATACAATTAAGTATGATTTTCAAGGTCAATGTCAAAAGTACTTAATTCGAAACCAAATGTCTGTAATAGTTCCAAATAGATTACAGTGACCACTAAACTGTGAAACGATCAAGTTTTTTACGAGATCTGATCCAAAATAACAAAAAAAAAATCCATCAACTTCTACTATATATAAGTGCCCACACAACCCTTAATTTCAAGATCTCTCTTCTAGAAACAACAGAACCACCTTACAAATAACTTCAACGAACAATTTGAAACAAATCACACACAACCCTTTCTCAATTAGTTTCCACCACTTAAGAAACTTCAAACCCCCATCATTAGTCACTTCGCTAACTATGTAATCCTTTACGAAAGCCACTTTGAACCCCCTATTGTCATGTATCTAATTTTGAGCAGGAACACACTTAGTGAAGTGAGAAACTTGTACTAAAGATCATTTATATAGTCTTACACTTCCTTGTTATTTCAAAATCCTAACTAATATTATAAATGTGAAAGTAACTCTGTCTGTCTGTCTGTCTGTCTGTCTGTCTGTCTGTCTTTTCTTCACGCCTAAACTACTGAACCGATTTGTGTGAAATTTGGTACAAACATAGTTTGGAACTTGAGAAAGGACATAGGATAGTTTTTATTTCAAAAAAAAAATATTCCGGACATATAGCGCCATCTATTGGCCAAACCAAAAAATCTGCCAGAAGTCACTATTCCACGCGAACGAAGTCGCGGGCAAAAGCTAGTGTTAAATAAGTAGGTGGAATGGGGATGGGTGTTTATCAAATCGATTTGACGATGTAAGACTATTTTGGTCTTACTACAAAAACTGAAACATCTGTTGAACTCTTGTAAAAGTGTAGCTTAAACATTTTTTTTGACAAGTGTTCAACAGACGTTTAGAAGTTTTTGTGATACGACGGTATAAGTCTATCAATATGTTTTTCTCCAATATTCGTTCATCGATGTCTATGATACACTCAGAAACATAAAACTTGCTCCATTGTCATTAGTATAATTTGGATTCGAACCTGCACTTTCACTAGAGAGGCAAGAGGCAACGAAGACTAGGTATATAAAATTACCCTCTTCCTACCCTTATCCCTTATCATCCTACTAACTCAAAAAATACCCTTACACAAAAAGTCCTAACATAAAAGTATCCTAAGAATCCATACCGTTACTATCTCATAAACCTAATAATGATATGTCAACAATACAAATATCGATCTTCCACCCATCAAAGCCTTCGGTGGAAAAACACACGCATGCAATTTGCAATAAAACGCCTATAACTTTGCTTTACGACCAGTCAGCCGTCTTTACACTGTTCGTTCAAGTAAAATATCCGCGAACAATTTCAGTGAAAGCCTGAAGAATGAGGTGTCAAAATAGCGGAGATAAGAATTACCGAAATTATGCCTTTGAGGACTAATGATTGCTAAGTGGCATTTTTGGCAGTCATTACGTGTAGTCAGCCAGAAAGTCTAAGAGCCAAGCCAACTACCAATGTATTGGATTGCTCGGGTAGCTGGGTTTAGGAGGTCAGATAGACAGTCAGCCTCATGTAAATCACTGGTAGTCAGCTGCATCTATTGAAACTGTAAGCAGACCCCAATACAATTGGAAAACGCTAAGAGGATGATGTTAACGATTTAAGCTATCACATAAGTATTCTTAGTAGGAAAGTGTAGAGTATGTTTAGCGACATAACATTTCATTCCAAGTAAATGTTCGTACAGCCTCCAAATATTTCAAATAAAACGTCCACAACCGAAGACAGACCATAAATTACAATCAAGCGAAAATTCAATCAACGCTTCACCATACATTACATCAAAAACAAAGAAAACTTCCAGCTCATCAGAAACGCTTTAATTCGCAAAATCTGTCGATCTTTGACACTTTAATAAAACGTCGTTCATACATCCATATTACAATGTCTTCGCCTCAAAACCCCCTCACTCCCCCCCCTGCTGTCAAAATTCTGCAATGACGCAGACTTATTAAAGAGTGCCTTCGTGTCTTTAATAAGGCGGATCCTTATATTAGACGGTGTGAAATTTGTTGGTGCTTATATGCTTTATGTATGTGTAAGTGTGTGTGAGGGGAACACACACATACATATACATATGGGGCTGGGAGATGATACATTGTCGTCAGCTGTTTGACATGTTGACATTCATGCATTAATTATTTGGAGTTTTGTATTATGTTTACCAAAAGTTTTCTTTTACAAAATTAGTGGCTCTAAATCTGAACAGTCTTATAACCTTCGGTAGGTACCGCATGTACAAGAAACTAATTGTAAATTCTACTACAAACCGCCGTCAAGTAATTTCAACTTCAGAAAATCAACGTACTAAGACAACAACTAACTAATTTAATATAACAACATTGCGTCAAAATATTAATCAAAAATTTCACTGGAATCACTCCGAAATCAATTTGCACAGGAAAGTATAGGTACTAGAAACTTTGCATCATTCAGTTAACTTTGCTAATAATTTATTTTGATGTTGAGAAATTGTTTTGGAAATTTCGAGACCTATAGAAATTTACTTTAGTGTGTAACTAGTCAAAGAGAAAGTTGCTGAGTCACGGGAATGAGGGCTCAACTTCTGAATAAGATAAAATTATAGGCTCGTTAACTCAACAATTTAACGTTTCAGCGTATTACTTGTAAATTACAGGGTGTCATCACAGTTTTTGTAGGTACTTACTTTTGGGGCTACTACAATAATGACGTCATAGATATTTCAAATGCAATTTGGTATAGAGAGATATATGTACAGATCCATAGAGGTAGATCCCTTCAAACTATGAGTACTGTAGAAAAAACTAAGACTCAAAATTTGGATGTTGTAATTAGAATTGTTAGTATGATTTTGTCATAAAACTAAACATAACATACTCCGTTGAATCTTGTTTCTATTGCATCTGATTGAGGTATATTTATTGCCAACCCTGCATCTCAAATTCCTTTAAATCAAAGTTAACTTTCATATTTACTGGCACTTTAACAACAAAAATAATAATCTAAAATACGTACATAATTACAAAAGTCTTAAAACACTTCGACATTATCACAAGAAAATAGCTTTAAGCTAGAAAATTGCGTACGAAACAGCTCAGGGTAAGTTATTAATTTCGGGCGGAAATTTTAAACTGTTCATTCTTAGCTGTGTTCAAGTTAATTCTCATCTAGAAAGGGTGTGTTCAGACAGACTGGAATTGTGTTAAAATGTTAGAAAGGAATGCTAGGATAATTATTTACGTATGTCGCTTGAATGTGTGAGTGAGATCAACATTGCGTTGTATGTGTGGGTAAGTACATACATGTGTGATTTTTATAAAGGCTCGTTTTGAGTTGACGAAATGATACATTAGTCTTTTAAATAAGTAAATAGTTTTGTTTTTAGTTTTAGTTTAGTTTTTAATGTAACAAGTCTATTTTAGTCTATATATTCTGGAGTAACCAATAAATGGCTAAAATGATTGTGAGTGTATTATTTTCTTTACACCATAAATAGGCTCGAACCATAACCCTTTTTGGAAAAAAAGGTTTTCATTAAACTAAGGTCAACAGTAGGCAATAAACGAATTACGAAAAAAAAAATTCTTCCCTGTGCGCACATCTTTAGGCATCTCCGTAAACTGTAAAGAAAAGATTGAGCATGGCAGCTTTTTAATCAAAAACATAAACCGGTGTATATCACGTCATTTCGGGAATAAAACGCGTTTAATAAGGAGTAGGGCTTGTTCGGGTTTTCATGTCAAACGCATTGAACAAAACAGAATAACGAGATAAGGTTCATTGTTAAGACGTTTTGAGTAAAACCTGAATTAAAAACTGCTATAAGTAGAAGAATAGGAGGTGTTTATGCTAGTGTTTTACTTATTTGTAGCTGGAACTAGCATAATTTATTTAGACAATGTCTAAGTTAGCAAAACACAAATACCCTACATCTCATTCTAGTTCAGTTACGGTTACCATAAAATACAAAATTCACTGACCAAAATTATTTCAAAAATAAAAATCCACTCAAACTCAAATAAGATTTGAAAAATAACTCAAGTTAAGAAAAGTTAAGAAATGGAACGATTCCAAATACTATAAAAGGAGAAGCGTAAAGCATCATACGATTCGACTCACGTTGGCACAGCCGATATTAATTTCTCGGAAATGCACACGGAATGGCAAACCCCTGTATATTAGGTGAAACGGAACGTGCCGAAAACTGCTGGCGTACGTTATGATTACGGTTAATGAAATAAAAATGAAGTATTACACCAGTATGAGACAAATTATGGCTTAATAATGTTTGCTAGAAACATTCGGAAGATGACAATTTCCTTTGAATTTTGTGGGCAAGGTTTTCAAGAATGATATAGAATTTACATGCTAGCCGGTGACACGAAGCAAAAAAACAGTATTCCTAGACAAATAGTAAAACATAGAAGTGACTTAATACTGAATTTCGTCTAAATGGTTTCAGCCATTATACAGAAAGAGCTGAACAAACCAACTGAGGTCTCCACAGTGATACCAAAGGTCTATCCTTAATGAAAAAAGATGCTATACTCAGTTATCTTTCCAAAAAACTTTCCCGTGTGAGTATATCACACAAGAGACTAACATCATAACTTAGTACACAATGTAGATGAGCGAACAGATAAATCAGATGAAACAATAAACTTCCATTAACAGAGCTTGTCGGTATAATTGTTTTCGACCACTGATTACTGTTGACAAGGCCCGAAATAACTTTGTATCGTGTATTTTTGTACAGGATAACGAAAATGTGGGACAAATTGGGGCAAGTTTGGAACAATTTTTCTCTAGGAACATACTCGTTCATTAAGTTTTAGATATTTTAGATTACCTGGATTACTCTTAAGAGTTGTGACAATTGTATGTCATGTAAAGAATAGTAATGTCGGGACACCTTTTCACGCATGGGCGGTTAGCCCCATGGTAAGTTATTAATTAACTTGTGTTATGGGTGCTAACACAACTGATAAATTCATATAGTTACAAAATTACCTATTTATAAGTATGTACAAATTAAGCACCCAGACAAAGAAGCGAACAAAGAAGGCATAGTGATTATTTTTTAGATTTCACTAAGTGGTTTAAAAGATAAGACTAAAACCACCAAAACTAAAGATAAACCTACAAAGGAAAATTGGCCAAACAAAGAAAAATCTACTTCAGAATACAGTAAAACAAACAGAACCAAGAATAGACGCAGTAACAGCTAACATTAAATTAATATTCAATGGACGACTAAAGCTCTGCGTATAAACTTGTTTACGAGTGTATCAATTCTAATTTATACTGGAGCGGTCAGTAAAACGATTTGCAGCTACAATACGAAGGTTTTACGGTATTCATTTTTAGTACATTTCGTTTGGAAGCTGTTTGCTGATGGTATTTTGTGTTTATAGGTTTCTGAAGTTAGTAGATTCGATCGCTATGAAACACTTTGGATTTACTTTTTCGTTCAAATGAATACCTAAGGTACGTATGGTAGGAACGAAAACCACTATTTGCAAAATGCTTGCGGTGAGGAAAGAAGTAGATCTGAAGAAAAAGTAGATAAGAGTGCTACCTTGTTTCTCCACGATACTTTCGTGTTTTTAATGTTGTAAAGATCGAAACAACCATGAATTGACGAAAGCATCCACATTAGATGCTATTTAAGTAGACATTACACACCAGTCAGCATTTTAGTTGAGGATATTGCGGTAAGATTATAAAATTCTGTAAGGGTGTTCCTATTTTAATTTACTACACATCAACTAAATCATACAAACAAGGTATATTCCTTTAATCTTCTTCGCGATACTTCCATAAGCTACCAAACAAACTTTCGACTCAACTTGGTTAAATCTTAAAACTGCACAATAAGTCACGTGCGCAGATTTTGGTGCTTAACGCACATCTTTAAAAGTATGAGAGTTTTGAGAAAGTAGCATCAACAATCATGAATTTGTAGAGGTAGCATTTCAATTAAATAGAAAAAGAAAACTCTGTCCTTTAAAGAACCTGCTGACCTTTCTAAAGGGAAATAGGTACAATTTAGCAAAGCTGAGTTCTCATATGCAAAACTCGATAAAACCGTCAAAAGCGATTACCATTCGTACATACATTATAGGATATCATGAAATGCATGTAAAAAATAGATAACACTTCCAAAAATTCTTCCTACGCCATCATTTGACAAATCCTAAAAATAGTAACCACAAAAATAAAACAATTTTGCTTCAGACTTCAAGATGTTCGTCAGCCATCCGCGAAAAAGGCCATCAATCCTGTTAGACCATCGACAAGAGGCGAACACGAAAATTTTCATGTTCCAAGAAGATTATGATAAACAGTTTTCACTTGAACCTGGCGTAGATTGATCGACCATGGCTCTTCATTGCATATTTATTGGATGCTTAGCTTGAATTCCGTGGTACGTATCATGTTTCGGATTTTGGATGGTCCATATTGGATAGGGAATTTTGTAAGGTTGTATATTTTGGGTTTCATAAATAGTGATTGAAAAGATGTGAATTTAAGGGATAGTGAAAATTATAATGCATCGATTGTACCCTTCCTAATCCTCCTAGTGCTTCCCAATACTTTTTTGGAGATATAGAAACAAAAGATATAGAATTTTGGAGAATTAGTATAAGTCTATCTGATCTTAAATTACCGTTGGCAATAAAACCTTATAATCATTAACATCATCATCTCAAAGATTGGGGGACGAACTTTCTAAAATTCCTTAATAACGACTCATCTCCCAACTCTCAACGAAGTTTAAGATCGCTGTAACAAAGTTTGCGTGAAAAAGGCGGAAGATTCGTTAATCGTTCGCTAACCTAAAAGATAATTGTCGCTAAACTTCAACAGTTTGAAGCATCTGTCAGGCCTTAGGGCTCGGTGACAAGGATAATATCACAGTTTGCTTCAGCTATATTTTATTTATTACATTCAGTTTCTATTTCTACTTCAATTCTTGAATATAAATCTTCAAACCGTTTGATCTACCATTAAATTGTGTTTAAAAGTTACCTGATATTTTCTCTTTTTGTTTCAGATTATATCTCCAAGCACATCTTGCAGAGTTGCAAGATTTTTCAAAACAGTTACAGGAGCCTTGGTAAAAGAAAGGCAACACAGGTGACGTCTTTCAGCCTTAAGATCTTGAATCCGAAGCAAATGACAGACTGTGATACAGGATAGTTAGATACAAATTCTAATTACCTTTCTTCTTCTAATTCTATAAGTAAAATAATCAACCTCGCGATTCCTGCAATGGAACTTGGGGCATTAATGCATTCCTTCGTTTGATCGATGGTGAGTGAGGGTCTCCAATTTACCATTTATCTCTGTCTAAGGGAATAAAAGACGAAGTTTTCCGAGTGTTTATATTCCGATGGAATTTGGAGGCTGTTTTCTTTTGGACAGTGGGTTTTTTTGTTTCATTTTGTCCCTTGATTTCAAAGCGAACTATTAGTTTCAAGTTGGCGTTTACAGATCATGATCTTCAAGACGACTAGTCGAAAGCTACCAGTAACTAAATGCTACGGTGTGTTCATATAACTTTATATATCATAAGCAAGACATAGTAAATCAACTTTCATAAAGTATCTAAGACTACCTCATATAGCTCACATCTTCTAAAAATATATTCCAAGTAATTTAAAAACAATAACCACAGGCCTTCAGCACTTAAAATAAGGTCCGATCAAAGAAAGAGGTTCGCTCACCTCAAATATCTTTTTAACCACACTATACCCTTGCAAATTTCCCAAAAAAATATACCTTCAGCTTACGGGAAAGGCAATTTGCTTATAAATTTCCTTTGGCACGAAACCCTATTGGGGAACCGGGTTTCTCTTGGGGAATTTTAATTATTTATTATGTACTAAGTTTGAGGGCATCTATCTATCAATGTCGCCATTGATGACTGGGGTCCTTTCGCGGTTTTAATGGCACCGACAATTTAGGTTATTGATTTATTCTCGTTTGAAGTAAAAGTTAAAAGAGTTTAGGTTGATTTTGGTTGTCATTTTCTCATTATTTCTTTTATTAAGTATTTTTACTATGGGAAAATTTTATGTTTAGTTAAAATCTTAAACTTGGCGAAATGTGGTGCTGGTCCTTCAAAGGCATTTTAGAGCCTTGAAAAAGTAGTTCCATTTAAAAAATAAACTTGACCATGACTAAGAAGATTCAATACAGTATAAGTTACTATCCATCATAAAGTAGTCGTAAGTGAAGTTCAACATAAAAACGCCCGTAAACTTTGGGCAATAAAACACAGTTTTATTTACAACACCCTGAAAATTGCAATGTCCACCTTTCATCATGAAATGTTGATCTTTGACGATATCAAACAGTGACCGATGTTTTAGTTGCATGATGTTTCGAGTTAGTATACTCGAAACATCATGCAACTTGGTGATGCATACCTAAATAAACAAGCTTTATAATTTCGATTCACATGGCCTCATAAAAAGGAATAAGCATAAAATGGAAGAGATAAAAGGTTTTTAACATTAATAAATTATTTGCAATTTGTAACTTCCATCTCTATTCGGAGACCACAGTTCTTCAACCACAAAGTTGAGTTTTATAATCAGTCTCCTAAAGAACAGACAGACATACCATATTTAACTAATGCACAAGATTTAAGACTAACTATAGTCTTCTTCGATTAAATTACAGAAAACACCATAGAGTATAAGCTGTAAAAGATAATAATATTAGACCGTATACGCCATCTCCTGGGATTCAAAGTCGAGAACACGAAACCGAACAGCATTTATATTTTAACATACTGGTATGTAATTTTGGTTTGAGTGTAATCGCCTAACAAGCCCCTAGTGGTTACCATACCGAATTCAGGATAAGTTATGTTATGATAAGTGTACTACTATAGAGGTGGCTATGGTGGCCTAAATATTAGGCAGATTAGGCCTCAAAAGAAACTGTAAGGGTAAGTAACGACTGCGAAAATGGTGTGAATGTGTCTGAAACTTAAATTAAAGATAGGTTTAACCTACACTTTGCTGAGAATTTCATTGATATATGCGAGTTCCTTGATTAACTTCTAAATTCGTATGTTTAGTAAATTGAAGGTATGTATATCACACTATATCTACAATACGAGTTTCAAACAATAATTTTATATCGCTAAAGCACCAATCATTCTAGAAAACTAACTATCAATACTCACACATACAAACAAATATCACAACACAACACTGTCAAAAACCTATTGGAAAAACAAAAGAAGCGAAAAGTAAAACAATAGGGAGAACCCATAGCATTAACCTGACATGATATTGGCACGAATTCGGCAGCCAATACCAGGGGGGCTACTCTGAATCAAGGAAAACCAAACATCGGTAACGATCGAAAACACGAGGACACCCGACTCGTAAGTAACTTTCGGAGGAAGTCCGTGAGCAATGCCAAGTAATTTCCATAGGGCTATGAGATTGTTTTAAAGAGTTACAATGATCCTGAAACAAAACGGGCTCTAGAAAAAACTTACAAGAGTTTTAGTTCGTAAAAGGTGTCACTATAGCTTCCACTCTACCCACGGCAGAACAAATTTGGTCAGTGAAGACTTTATAGCTGCTTTACAACTCATCATTATCTTTGCTATCATCGCCTTTCGATTACAGCTAAGTACCATTATTTTACACGGAGCTACTGCCTATCTGACCTCGTCATCCCAGTTACCCTGGCACCCGACACCTCTTGTTAAGACTATATAACTCCCAAAAATAGTAACCAAACACCAAAAATCGTGCAAAACTTATAGCTCCAATGTATGTTTTTTCGTTTATCCAGAGTAGGCCTCCAGTAACTGGTGAGTCCGCGAAGATTACTGGCAGCTGACAGCGATTGGCACTATGATTGATGCCAAGACTGGCAGGTGAATCTATCCGTGTATTCATTGAAGCATTTGGAACGTGGCATCACCAGAAATTGATATGGACCCCGTTGAGTTGGGTGTTATTTTGATTTGAGGATCGCTTTGTTTTCCATTAGGGATTTGTTGTTATTTCTGTACGTACGAAAATATTGCGTTGTATATCTTTGAGAGGATATTCGCAACAGATTTTATTTTACAATGCAGTTTATATCTTGCACCATCATAAGTTTATGAAAGAGAAAATTGTGTTATAACTGACCTTGATGTTTGGGATCCTTTTCTGTTTTAGTAGTTCTATCGTAATACCAGTTTTTTTTTTTTTCAAATTGGACTAGTACTTCTCAAGATTAGCGTGTTAAAGCAAAATAGCTCTTCAGCTTTATAATATTAGACCTAATAAATATTACCTATACTATACATTTCATATTTTTTAAAAGATTAGACGAGTTCAAAATAATCTAGACTGTCATTAAGAACTTCAATATTTAATGTTACAAGTCACGATAGCAATGTATCTCATTTATAAAAGTCAATGACTCAGCTCAGTAAGAAAGCACTTCATCATTTTTCAGCGTAAGATTAGATTTAGTATTAAAATGTAAAGGTTAGAGAGGAAAATTTTCAAGTACATAAGTATTATTATTGAGCTTGGCGAATCTAGGAGTATTGAGAAGAATTTGCCTTCTGGAAAATTCGATGACAACACGGAAACAGCTTGTGAGCTTAAAGTGAACATTTTGATCAAAAATATATTTATTTTGAATATAGTATAAGTATTAAACGAAATAAGTAGTAAGAGGAAAGAAGCCTTGGTATAACACCTCTTTAATAGAAAACGAAAGCTTAGTCGAATCCAGAATGCAATTTTCGCGACACCTTATCCTAAGAGGCATAAAAGTTTAGAATTCAATCCTTTTCAAATTCCCACATTCGCGGAATTTAGAAAAGTGCAAAATATTTTCAATTTGTATAAAAAACATCAAACTATGTAAATTGCTAAGTGAAAACCAGGTAGACTCCCAATATTGAATTGACCCGAAATATTTGCGAACCAAATTGGAGTGGTAATTTAAACATGCAGGATTTAGTCCTGTTTTGAATATGTTTTCAATGTTTGTGGTACCGCAATGTAACTTTAGGAACCCTTTCATAGTTTCGTTACAAAATTTTCGCTTACTTTTCATGACCTATTCAATTACAGAGATCATCATTGCCTAAAAGAACTTTGTAATAAGATGTGTTATCCAGAACTTTAATGTCAACTTGAAGCTACCTATGATTCAGTTCTTCACCTTCTATAACAAATATTATAGATTGTTATGTTAGTACAAATATCTCAATAGCAATCAAATGTAGATAAACAAATTCCAAATTTTTCACGGCAGACTTCACAACGAACTTTTTCAATCAAAACTGCTTCATCTTCTATTTTCATCATTAAAGTACTTCATACAGAGTATAATTTGGGTTATCAGCAAACATTGGTCCCTAATCCCAGCTTAAAGGGCCCCATTTGCGTCCATAAACGAAATTGAGGAAGTTAAAATTTGTGATTCGTTGGTTCATGTATTAATAAAAACTTTTTTACAAAAAAATTAAACCGACTTCCCAAAACACTAAAAAGCAAAAAAAAACTATTTTTAGGTGCATCGGCCTAGAAGTCGGTGTCTAATGGATGTTACTAAGTTAATTTTGCCACCGACTTCTAGGCCGATGCACCTAAAAATAGTTTTTTTTTGCTTTTTAGTGTTTTGGGAAGTCGGTTTAATTTTTTTGTAAAAAAGTTTTTTATTTAAAGCTTTTCAGTGATACGAATAGTTGTCACTATCCATACAAGTGGGAAGTTCTCATCAATACAAAGAATATAAGTCCAAATACGACGTAATTTACATATTCAGTTGTCGAGTTCCCTCGACTTTTTCTGGTCTCCATCATCAGGTCAGCTCCAAACCTTCACTGTTGCAAAGGTCTTGTCAATACAAATTATTTAAGCCCAAACACGAGGTAGTTTACATATTCAGTTGTCGAGTTCCCTCGACCCTCTCTGGTTTCCATCATCAGATCAGCTCCAAATCTTCACTGTTGAATAGTGCTTTTAGGCGTACACCTGAGTGTCAAGTTTTTACCCTATGTATGCCTACAACTTTCGAAGGTTGCCCTCGATTTCTCAGGGTTTCCATCATCAGATCCTGACCTGATGACTATGGGACCAACTGGCAGCTATTCCGAGTCGAACAAAAAAAGAATCACGTAAATCGGTCTATAAACCTCGGAGTAATCGATGTACATACATAGAAAAAAAAAACATACCGGCCGAATTGATAACCTCCTCCTTTTTGGGAAGTCGGTTAATTATGTATGCCCACATAATACGACCCTCTTATGTAGTAAAAAATATAATGGGAAGCTCACGACTGGTCTTAATATTTTTTCATTGACTTTTCTAAGGTTCTTGACCTATGAATTCTGTCATAAATGTAATATCCTACTGTGGCATGCCATAGTTAAAAAATCATGCGCGGTTATATCATTTGCTAAGAGAGATTACTTAATGTCTACTGCCACGATGAAAACGGTACAGAAACAAAGAAAGATTCTAAAAAAAACTTTAAAATCGTATTCTTACGCTCCACAAGTAAGTACAAAAGTAAGTACCAGTAAAAGCAAATTACCTCCTCAAGGTCACAGTACGCTGTTTTAAAACCCCATCAATTGTTATGAGAAAGACGTAAAAGGCACACCATAGCTCGAATTTCCACAAGAATCAACGTTCAACATTAAAAAACTTGTGCAAGTGACATTACAATGGCGGATAATTCCATTTTGCCACACATTAAAATGTAATATCTGGCTAAAATAACTCAAGACACTTAAGATAGGGTCGTGATGGTAAGGTTTGGTGTGTATTTGCGACTTTTAATCGCACTAAGTTATCTTTTGACAAGTGGAGATCTGTCTACCTAGCAACCGCTATTTATCACTGTAGCAATAGTTAAATCAATGACATCTTGGAAAACATCAAGTCAAAAAGGGTGATCCTAATTTTTTTATGCTCTCAAGTATCACTTAAGTTAACTTCAAAGTTTAAAATATAACTAGGAAGAACAGAATAAAGGAACTTTGCACGAATTATGTTTTTTTTACTTAAGTAGGTCTACATAGAATTATTATGATGAAATACAATACTGGTAAGTAATTCAGCAACGATGAGGAGCACAAAAGGTAAGATATCTCAAGTATATATTGTTGGAGTTTTTATCAAATCACCAATGCGATTGTCGCACAAACTTCTAATATGAGCAGAACCTAACGAAACACAAAGTTGTTTTAAAGAATTTACGTCGTCGAGTTTCGCGGGAATGCTTGCAATTTTGTAAGCGGACGAAGGCGCAGGAATTCGCCTTTGTCATAACATTTTCGTTGACAACGCGTTTTAAATACGGCTTTGTTTTGCGAAATTATCATTTTTTCAGCTTTGTTATTTGTTGTGGAAGTTCGTCTTGAGTTTTGTTTGAAAGAAATATTGGTGTAGTGTTGTTTTGATTGTTGTATTCTGTTATGTGATGGACGTGTATGAGATCGCAGTATGAATTAACATTATATATCCTAAATATCATCGGTAAGGAGGTCTGGTTACATCAAATGTAATAAAATCACCCCTCAGCTAATTGGCGACACCGATCGGCTATTAATCTCTGTTTAGGTACTTAAATAAGTGTTGATTTGAGTACGGATACGTTCAGGGCCTACATAGATTGAGACTTGGGGAGGATAAATCATTTTTCTAAGTATAACATACCTCAAGAAGCGAACTATGTGACAAACAGGAACAATTTGGTCACTTAATCAACTCAGACTAGAATCTATTAAAATAAAAGCTGGGTATCAATGTACTAAACCACTTTAGCATGTTACAACATAATAACTTGCAACAGCATTGAATTCTGCATCAATATCTTTAGTACGCATACAAAATGCATATTAATTGCACGTATGCAGAGTTAACATATGGGTGTACAAAATTGCACATCACATCTTCCCCTAGGGCTGCCTTACGAACGGAATTTTCCCGCATATGAGGAAAATACGTAGGAAATGTAAGGGGCGAGGGGAAGGAAAAATTAAAGATAACATCCTTTAAGGTAAGTTGTATAAAAGAGGAAAGATTATATTATCTACGTGTATGATTGTCAAAATTTGTAGCTTACTGTCTGGGCTATCCGTTGACAGATTTTTTGGGACCATTCTCATTTTGAGTTCAGCCTAATTTAGCTAGTAGGTACTAAAACTTCAATGTAAGCGCACGGAGTAATTATTTTTGAAACTGGCTTGATTAAGGCGAGGAAGTGGTCAACAATAATTCCATAACCGGCACGCGCATCTAAGGCGCCAAAAGGGGTCGGAGCGTCTGAGCGGGGCGAGGATAACAATACGCGCGCTAGCTTATAACTAAAAGTCGTAAGCGACAAAATGGTTTTGTAATTTTATTATTTAGAAATGATAATTTGATAAAAAATCCTACTACAATTTTAAAGAGTATGTATATACTCAACTACTAAAAAAGTTAAGAGGCTTTAATCGGTCCCGTTTGCCCATAATATGTGAATCTCTTTTTAAAAAGAGGTATGTTTGATATATTTTTCTCTGTTATAAAAGTTACCTAATCATGTTTCTACAACTAACAAAATAAGGTTTATATCATGAACTTTCAGGTAACCAAGTTGTATTTTGATCCGTTTTGTATTTACTGAGAAAAATTGACATCCTTGGCGCCAAAAATTCCAATTCGTCCTCTTAAAAGCCATAAAATTAATCTATTAATACTCATATTTTATTTTCTTTGGTTTTTGTACCTTCAGGAATTACTCATTATTTATTCTTTGTTTATTTTAGGTAGCGCATTTATCAAGGAAAGCTTTATGTATCTTTGTCTAGTTTTTATTCGAGTGCGCAATGACGTTGAAAAGGTCGCTGGCAAAACTCGTCGGTTACTGGTATACAAAAGCTAGCTATAATATAAATGCTAGAAAACTGATAGTATAAAATTCTACAAGTATCGTAACAGACCAATTTTAGAATCTACCAACCCTAGAACCAGGACTGCATAATATAGGGGCAACGTATCCCAAACTGATTAGTGTACCAAATGCAACTTAGTATCCGTAGAATATTTAGTTCAGGAGCGCATCAATAAGCTAAGAGTTTGTAAGTGTGATTACATACTGCAGTATGCAAGTATGCAGCTCTGATAGACGGCAGCTGATTCTAACTTCGGGTGAGATATTTTGTTAGTTGGATTCTTCTTCTTCTCGTTGTTTGTTCGTTTGTTTTGAAGATGTACTTATGTTGCGTTATAAAGGTGTTTTAACAGCAGCAGGATTAGGTAAACAGAGTTGTAATGATTGACTGTTTTCGTTCACGGCGACTGCCACAACTAATTCTCATTTTGACCTAGAAGACAAGCATGTATTTTAATGTCAACATCAGATTCAGTTTGAGTACCTACCTACTGTAGGTATCTTCGTTGTTAAGTAGGTAGGTGGGTGTTAATGTTAAGTTTTCATCAATCAAAATCCTCACATAAAAAGTGTTTATCCTCACATAATATTGGTGTGATAGTGTGACGTGATTATAACATTAAGTAGTACCCTACCTATTCGATGTACCTACCTATTCGATGTGAAGTGTGATATCAAGACAAAGGAAGAGACATCGACATATTTCAAAGCACCAACGTACATTATTATCCCGGCAAGCAGGATTTGTTTACACACATTAATCAACGTTACACATTGCGTAAGATTTCAGCAAGTTTGTTCAGCTAATGGCAGCCATTTGTAGCACGAGGCGGCTCATCTAGTTGGGACACCTCATTTATATCTACGACGATCTGCAGACGTTTCTTAAAGTGACATATAATTCCATTTTGGTAGGTAACTTTTTATTTACCAACTTGGATAAATGATAACAGGTAATGCTGTGTTCATTGGCATTTTTATAGAATTTGTTCTCATTAGCACTAGTATGTATAATATGTATCATTAAATTGCGAGGCAAACAAGAAAAAAAATTAATGATCTGCCTTATTGTTACTGAAAAATCAAAACTAAAAACATTCTAAATTATTACTAAAAGATGTATTTAACGCCATCTAACGAAACATTTGAGAAGTACACCAAATTCTCGTGAGGTTAGAATACAAAAGTCTTACAGCGCCACCTATACTTTTGAGCACAAAGCAATAAGTTCCATGAAACACCACCATAGATTGTGGTTCCTACAAAAACTAAGAGATGGCGCTGTATGTTCAATTAAAAGACAAACACTATTGCAAACTTATTCATAACTTTTATGTATTAATCATACACTAATGAAGGCAATAATCCACAATATTTAAATACACGATCAGTACAGCTAAAAAAAAGATGTAAAAAGAATGAAAAATGCTGTCTTACCTGATCATTATCGCTGTCCGGAAAGGTCGCCTCCCAGAAATCTTCAATGTTCTCCGGATAGTCAGCCTCATTAGTTGGATCCGGACTCAGACACGGCTCCCTTTTCTTGAATACGAAGATCAGACCACCATATTCCTCCTCTGGCCTCCATGCACCACACATAGTTGCCACCGTTCTTTTGTCAAATGACTGGTCCTCACTTTGCAGCTTAATTTTTTTAACCGGCTCGTGTTGCATTTTTGAATCACTCTTCGTCTTCAAACCTTCACTAGCCATAACTAATTTACTTTTTAAATTGAAACGCGGGTAACCTAAGTATTTCGTTTTAAAACTAAATGCTCTAATAGCTATGGTTTTTAGAAAACTTATCATTTAAAGAAAATTTTAACTACTTATAACTATTGTATTGAATGATAAAATTGAGATTAAACTAAGAGATAATAAACAGAAAATAATAAACAAAGTTTTATTTACACCGCGATATAAATAACTTTGACGTCAAACGCGCACACGCGGGTCAAAAGACCCAATAAGGAGGTCCTATATGCAATTTGAATCAATTTCACTATTATTACACTCAGAAATTATACTATATTCATACAAAAACCGAAAAATAAGCGAGATTTTAACCTCAAAAACCGACGAATAGAGGTTATAGAACACCAAGCCACTAAACGTCAAACAATCAGCTGTTTTTTATGTCACTCAAAGATGTCAAAGCATTTTTTAAACTTAGAGCAAAGTCTTTTAATACGCAATGAGTATTTTATTGTTTATATTTGATTATATACTTATTTATTCATTGTGCTATGCTGTAAGCAGTTTTCAACTTTATTTCTGTAAAATGTTAATTATTTAGGTACTGTTAATATTAACAAACTGTTGCGTAAATAGGTTTACATAATTCTCTACTAGATGGCAGTATCTTATCCAGTCAAAGTGAGTCAAAGAGTGCCCTTTACCCTTTTCAAGTTTTCCAAGTACAAAAAGTTTTGATTAAAGATCTTGAGATGGCGCTGGTAGATCATTAGCGATCCTTATTAGTTATTGGTTACCTAGTTTGTAGTTTTCTATTTATTATACATTCAAGTACAGGAGCATGTAGCAGCTTACATTATAAACTTACTTTTTTTGCTTTGTAACAATTTACTTTCATATTAATTTGCTTGCCAACAATGAATGACAAAAAGATTAGGTACCTACCTGTTTAAATGTAGATAATTAAATAAAATCGGTCGCATCATCATGCAGGTCATGCATATCGCGTATCTGATCTCCTCATCCCAGTTGATATCACCCAGGCGACTTGATAATTGTTAGTAAAACTGGTTGTCAGACTTTTGTCAAACGCTACCGTCAAGCTTGACTTCGCTTGGTAGGAACTTACTCTCGCTGACTTGACTCGTACCGCTGTTGCCTACTTACTCAAAAGCTCATAGCCTGCAATCAATCTGCCTAGACTTTCCCCAACTATGAGCTTATCTGACATCCTCAACGCAGCTACCCGAGCAACAAAATACCTACCCCTTGGTAAGACTAAGTAAGCTCATTACAGACGCAAAATGTTCGCTGACTAACAGCAAAGCCTATACAAAGAAACAATAAGCAATCAACGTCCAAATGAGTCATAAATCACGTGGAATCTTTGGTGGGAACTGACAGCTGTTTCGACAGCTCGGGATAGCTTTATTTGCTGAAGCGAATTGCTCTGGGGTTCTATGATGAAGGACCGATGGTTTCGTGTTAGATGGCCAAGTGTACTAAGATGTAATAAGTAATAATCTCTTTTACTGGAATTACTGGATTTTTAACTCGTCTACTACTTTTTATCCGGATTGTACCTATTTGCAGAAGTGGTTATAAGAATATATAATAACCACATGGTCTCAGACCCTATATTTAGTTTTTTTTTTGTTTTCTATTTGGGAAAAGAACTGATTCTACCTTATTTTAAATAGCTACTCAATAGGTAGGTACAGTCAACTTCAGTGGTAACAGTTTTATAGGAAAATCGTACTTATTACTATTGAATTAAGGTGCATGACAGTTGCCACTGATGTGCGGTCTACCGTACCTAGCACAAAGCCGTAGGTACAGCACACTATCAATTCGCCTAAATGAGCAGAGTAGATTTTAAACCTTCTAAACTTTTTACTATCCACATATCGAATGCCTGTACGTAGGAAGTTACCTACCGCTCCTGAATCGGTCAGCCTAACCGTTATTTAAGCTCACCCCTACAAAACCCCACTGAAAGTAAAACAGAAATTCAACCACCTTTACTTTTTCTAACCCCCTTTCAGATGTAAATAAAGTGTCACACGATGGGGTTGGTTGGTTGTGCCAAGGAGGAAGGAAAAATAGCGGAGATGCCGTAAGGAAGGTACCTAGGTCAGAAGTGTTCTTGTAGGTCAAGGTACCGTATCGTGATCAGTTATTAGAACTAACGGGTTCCTTGTCAAATGAAACTAATCTATCAAAGATTGGTCTTGATTGACTACTTAGTCAATAATGTGTGGGTTCCAAAGAAAGAAGGCGTGTGAGGGCGGATCTAGTAACGTTTCTCGTCTCCCAAACACCCGCATTTTGGCGCTCTATTTATCCTTATTTTTATTTATATAGCTTCTGCGCTATTTTCGAAGATTTTGCCAACGTCAAGCTAGGAAAAGACTATGTGATCGGTGAGAAAAATAAAAAGCTTTAATCATTTTCTTAGGAGGTTTTGCGTTATGACATCTCCTCTTGTCATTTAGTTCTCTATGGGTTGTACACACTGACGTTCGTTTGTTTATATAGAAAACATGGCAGCTACGCGAATACTGTTTATCCTGCGCCAAACCTTTTACTTTTCGTTGATTGTGTTTTTAAATCATCTGGCTGAGATGAAAGAAAGGAAAATAGTGAAAATACGAGGGTATGATCATTTGAATTTTGTGATGAAGGAGTAAGATTAGTTTATGCATGGTGAAGTTTGGAGTTGGTTAAAAAAGTTTTAACTTAACATTAGGTACTTATATGCGACAATAACTCTGCCTGTCGCGCTTTTTTCATATCATCATTTCTGAAAAATTTCTTATATGAAACTTCTTATACAAACTGTAGAGTATCCAGAGAAAGTACATGGTTATTTTTAACCCGGAAGGGGGAAGTAGCCTTCTCGGGAAGGGTACTATATTATGGACCTTTGCCTAGACGGTAAAGTTAAAGTTTTCATATCTGTGGTCAGTGAACTATTTTACCTACAGTTCTCACACTTTTTTGGCCATACACGAAAAACAAACTATTACTCAAACTGCCAATTTCCGCCATTACTTAATATAACATTTTCTTTCCCCACTCTCTCGATTGGTCCACGAAAGTGGTTCATAATCGCACTAGCGACATCTGTTGGGCGTCAACTAAACGATGCGCGGACGGCTGACAAATGGATAAACCTTAATAGCTGCCTACGTTAGGTGTTTAGGGGGGCTATGAAGTTAGCGGGATAGAAAACTACATCGGAGTAAAGGAATTAAGTTGCCTTGCCGTGATGTAAAAGGACTTTTCGCATTGAACCTAAATATTACGAGTAAGAGCTTCATATTGACTACTATCTGTTCTACATGGATTCACCGATGTCCCAGACCCCCCTTTTCCCGCCATTGGGTAAAATTAGCCAAATAGCTAAAGCAACTCTGTCTGTTGGCACGCCGAACCGAATGGATGTCATTTGCTACATTGTCTGGAGACTGAATAAGGACATAGACTATAATTATTTCATCCGATTGCGAGAAGTTATTTCCTCGGGACGCGGAACCACGGGGTAGGTACAGCTACTTATCAATTGAACCGTAAATCTACATAGTCGGTAGGTGGCTTATTTGACAACAATTTAAATACAGAAGTACCTACATAATACCTATTTATTTCCTTATGTACCGCCCACTTCACAGCCCAACAATCCACAAAGCATTTCACAGCCCGCGAATAGTGTAAGTGTAACATAGCAGGCTGGATTCTCTCGTATATTTGTCATAGTCAATCCTCGTGTGCAGCCGTCACAGGATTAATGTGGAGCTTTTTGTGGTCATCCGTTACCCTGATATCATGATGGAACTACTGAGTTTTGTAAGTTTTGCTGATAGTGTAAGGGGTCAATCGGCAACTAAATAAGATGAGGTGAAGGGCTGGCGTTTTTGGGGCTGTGTTATATATTTTTTGATGTTTAAAAAGTGCTGATTTTCAGCCTAGTATTAAACAAAATATTACTCAGATTATTTTGGACATGGTATGAAAGAATTTTGGACACTACTAAGCTATCAATATAATAGGAGGACTTATATTTTATTTTGTAGAATAGTGTAAGTAAGTGTAACATAGCAGGCTGGATTCTCTCGTATATTTGTCATAGTCAATCCTCGTGTGCAGCCGTCACAGGATTAATGTGGAGCTTTTTGTGGTCATCCGTTACCCTGATATCATGATGGAACTACTAGTTTGAGGTTGTATTTTTTGAGAAGCAAGCATTGTTGGCCACGCTATCTTAGGTATTATAAAAAGTGAGAAAGTGCAGGCGTTAGAGTGAGGTTTCTTCAGTTCACTTTCTTCAAGACGACTTCTGCAACGAAATAGGAAATGGTGAAGGGCGGGTGTTTGTTTTGTATAATTAAATGCTCAAGAGTGCTGATTTTCCGTCTAGTTTAATTGTAAAAGTAGGTGTCATATAATGTTTTTTTTTGTTACAGTAGGTACAATCTAGTACTCTGCTGCGTCCATTATAATTACGCCCATTATAACTTTCCATCTTCTTCTGTTAGTCATGTAAAAAAATTCCCGGTTTAACTTGCCTAACAACCAAAATACAAAGCACCTGATACAAAATGTGTTAACACATCATACTTAAGAGCCCTAATCACCTGACCCAAATAAGGACAGGCACCCATCACCACCACACCACTGAACTGCAAAGCAATACATATGTAAATCGATTCAAACGGGCCTAATTAAAAGCTTAACCCTGCGAACGCTGCATGGTAACAAACTCGTGTCTATCTGAATTAGCGTCCGCCAGTAACTATCGGGCCGGGAGCCCACCTCGGCGATAAATTAGATGCTTGCCCACTACACGGGTTGAGTTTGTTTCCATTGTGGTACGTTATACGTCACATGTGAATAGATGACAGTCTAGCATAGACGTCATACGTCATACGGGAATAGATGACAGTTGAAAGGATGTAGTGACGGTTTTTTTAATGGTGCTTATCTGATGGTGATTTGATCTGGCTTCGAATAATATTGGAGGTAATTTATATTTGGTTTTAAATAGTTTGATATTCGCGTGGTTAACTATATAGATAGTGAACATACTTTCTTCTAGGGATACCTTAAAATAGTGGTAAAGCGAATCACCCGATACCAGACGCTAAATTAGTTCAATGTTCATTTAATCACAGAGACTACTTTATTATGCAGATAGTGGCCTGCCATGAGAAGTTTGAAAGTCGTGGTGGCCTAGTGGGCAAAGAACCAACCTCTCGACTCGAGAGTCTCGAGTATGAGAGCAGCAGGGTTCGATTCCAGGTCAGGCAAGTACCAATGCCGCTTTTCTAAGGTTGTTTGTACTTTCTAAGTATATCTTAGACACCAATGACTGTGTTTCAGATGGCACGTTAAACTGTAGGTCTCGGCTGTCATTGAACATCCTTGGCAGTCGTTACGGGTAGCTAGAAGCCAGTTAGTCTGACAACAGTCTAACCAAGGGGTATTGGGTTTGAGGGGGTCAGATAGGGCAGTCGCTCCTTGTAAAGCACTGGTACTCAGCTACATCCAGTTAGACTGGAAGCCGACCCCAACATAGTTTGGGAAAAAGGCTCGGAGGAAGAAGGATAGTGGCCTGCCATGGAATGATTAAGTATACTGTCAATTAAATCTAATTTCCTCATGCATGTTTTGTTTATTTAAATTTCTTTTCTCTAGAAGACTTTTAATTTTTTACCATTCCAACAAACTTAGTTACAAACACTGAAACACCATCCTCAATAACAAACCAACTAAGCACAAAGTACATTCCCCAACATAAATTTCCCCGTCACAAAAACACACATAACAATGGAAACACTCTATAAAGCATGGACCATAGACTTTTAATCAATCTGCACGAGCGGTACGGTGCGCAAAAATGGCCGTCCTACCGGCGAACGAGGCTTAATTAAAGCCATAAGGAAAATACGTTCAGTTCCTCTATGAGTTTGTTTTTTTTTGCCATCGGTACATTGTCGGCTTGATTGTTATTGTTATAGTTGACTGAAATTTTGTTTTTTGGGGGTATAGGAATATTTGTGACTGAAATGAGAAGGTATAGAAAATGTTTGATTGAAATTGTGTCATGAGAGTAAAATTAAGATTTCATATGGATTTCATGACATAAAACTGACAATCTAACTACTGTTAATTACAATGCACTGTAAAATCAATTTTCTATGCTTTTCCTCCCTAAGATATGACACTGAAGGATTGGCTCACAGTGCCAATTATAGCTTTGAAAGAATGAATTTTATTGAAATGTTACAATTGCTAAGACTGGGTTGTACATTTAGAAGTGACTTGAACATTTTTGGACTCTAATTGACACATTACCGTCCAAACTATACGGCCCTAAAATAAAACTTACTTCTAACAGGAACTTCTCCAATCAATCCACAGTCTTCCCGCAAACATAATTTCTACAACAAACCTATCATTTCTAGCGCAGACATTGAAAAATTGAGACTCCCTTCCCCACGGAATAACACAAGATATAACCAAAGAAAGAAAATAACAAATAACGATATAAATAAAACAAAATATAACCTGTATGTTAATACCAAGTTTAATCTTGGCAACAAATCGCGTTGCCAACTGTATACCGTTCTTGGAAAATGGATTTTATGGTAATATTATTCCCATGAAGAAAAGTAATCCCCTATTGTGGGGTATATGTATAAGAAAATGTATGAGATTACCTGGTATGTTTCGTATTAAACATTAATGGCGATTTGGAAATGAAAGTGGGAAAGTGAGCGGACTTACGGAATTGCGTAACAATCGTAAGCTAGAAGGATTTAATTTGGAAACTGTCAAAGCAGTAGTATACTTATAAGGTACATTAGGTAAATTATTTAACATAAAAAATGTGTAACTCTTCAATAAATGTGTTACGGTGACAGCTATTTACTGATCTACGTAAGGATTTAAAGCATACATGTAAATTCGTGAAAGGTTAACATTACTTAGGGATAATAATTTCTAGTAGAATAACCTTCAAAAAAAAACCTTTGTTTCAAGCAGATTTAAGAATTAAAATCAAGAATATTGAAATCAACTCACTTCTTTCAGCTAACAAAATTTCAAAAAGAGAACATTCGACATTTACAAAAAAAGATACCTACCTACGATTCGACTGTTTAAAAAATAAAATAAATAGCAAACCAAAGACAGGACTACAGGACCGCGTGTTAGTTTGTATAGTTGTGTCTGTAGCATGCATTATAAAATGCGACTACGCATGGAGTACGCCGATTGCGTGAGTACTGGAATTTGAAAATTTTGGATAAGAAAGTTGTAAAGGCTACAAAAATTATTAGAAGACTGCAAGAGTTCAGGAACAGACCTTCTTATTTTTTCATAACAAATAGGAAATATACAAGACATCAAAAATCGGTAAGAGAAGATAAGATAGCTATTTTAAACGGCTGTCAATTGAACATCTTTAGAAATCGTTGCTGGTAGTCAGAAGCCAGTAAATCTGACAAGCAGTCTTGGCAAGAGATATTGGGTTGCCTGGGTAACTGGGTTGAGGAAGTTACGCAGTTGCTCCTTCTAAAATACTGGTGCTCAGGAGTATCCAGTTAGACTGGTGACCGACCCCAACATAGTTGGGAAAAGGCTAGGCAAATGACGATTACTTGGTTATGTGAAACCAAACTGACTTTCATTAGCAAAAAGGACTTTCTAAATGCGGCCAAAGCAAGGGCTACTTCACAATGTCCAATCCAGTTGATTCACCAATCCAGCACTGTCGTATTCAAAACAATCCACAGGCAAATAACCGATTCTCCGCCCCACGGGGGTCGTTCGGTGTCCGCTTTACTTTTTCACATTATTCTGACTGCGTTACTGTGCGTCCTACGTGAACGATGCAGGTGCGAGTGCGAAGCAGCGAAAACAGTCTATATTTTTTGAAGTGGTCTACATGTCATTTTTTTTCTATCATAATATCATGACACCTTTTCACACACGGTTGGTAAGTCCCATGGTAAGTTATTAATTAGCTTGTATTATGGATACCAACACTACTCATATACTACTATGATAACACCCAGACCACGGCCAACAAGCATGCACATCCCACAAATGTTAACCGAACCAGATTCGGCAGTCCGTCATGGTGACCATTGCGCCATCGAGGTTGTCAAATTCAAATTCATTCGAATTTGCATCGAATTCGTTTCGGATCGCTTCGCTTTCGCGGTGATTCACCCACGTAGGACGCACCCCTACGCAAGCGGGGCGACAGCGGGACGACTGCGGGGCAGCGACGACCGTGCGTCCCATTACCTAAGTGTTTATTTTTATGAAATGTGTACCGTGTGTGCTCGGCTTTATAATACACGTGAGATTTTTCCTTCATAACGATTTTTCAAAATGAAGGTTTTTTTCGGTGGTATTTCTAAGCTTTGTTTGGGGTATATTTTATAACAGGTCCCTGGAGGTCAGATAAGGTTATGAGGGCGAGTTATTTTGATTGTGGTGCGTAATAAAGGCGTCAGTGACCTGGGTAATTAAGATTGTAAAATTGTTGCCCTGGTTTATAGAGTAGAATAAGTAGGTAGGTACTGTAACGTAGTTAGAAACTTTTTCATTTGTAAGGTTTTATTCGTTAGATATTTTTGATACTGACCGGGCAATCATTTCAAATGTATTCGATTTGTTCCATAGAATAAGTTTTTTATATTGAAGTGTGTCACTTCACCTCTCGAGCCCAAGCAATAAACGTCGTGATATCGAATCAGTTTTTCATTTTGAGCAAGATAATAATTCCTGGTACTACAGTACTATGTTTCAAAAATTAAAAAAGGAAAGCATAGGTTCATCAGCCAACGGAGATAAAGCTGACTTTACTATACTTAAAAAAAAGTTCCTTATGCCATTATGACAGCCATGGTAATTGTTTATTTATACTTTTTGTACTACGTTAGTGTAGGCTTATGTATTTATTGGTTATGTTGCTTTTCGAGACATGCAAGAAAAAAAACTGTTGGGGTTATCAAATTGGTAATCAATTATTCTAAGTATTTTTTGTGTCAAAAACCTTTATTTACCACATTAATTGCATACAAATACAACCAACTTCTCAAGTAACTAGGAAGATATTTACGTACCCACAGCTACATCTGAAGACTGTTCTGCAGCCTCTTTGAAATCCTTCCGTCTGGCGCCGTAACTACGTTTGTGGCGATTTGAATCTCAAAGATTTCGAATTTAAGTTCTGCTACGCTCCCGGCTTTTGGCTGTGGTGTAAATTTTAAGAGGATAGCGATTGCATTACCTACATATTGCTAATTTTCAGCTGATAAGTAAATAGACGTAAAATAACTTAACAAAATGTAGGTAAGTAGAAATACGACTATACCTTAGAATCTATATTTCTATACTTATTTTCTAAGTGGAGTTTCTGCTTTTCGTTTGTAAAAGTTCTGAAATTACAGAACTGACATAAACAATCTTTCACTGTAAGAAAACTGCACTATTTCTGGTGACATAGATATTTTATACGGATACATGAAGAAGTTGCCCCGGGAAGTGGGTAAAACTGTGAGAAACAAGCAGTACTTGCCTATCTCCATAATTCTTCTACTGTATCTACTATTGACCATATTATTCATGATATTTTTACGTAAAAATCGCTCGCCATTCGTAACTTGGACCACACGTCATCTTTTTATGCGCAATATTCAATTCTGATATCCTTTGAAGCATCATCTTTATGTATTAAGCTAGTCAATCTGCTTGCAGTATTTTCAAGTCTTTACATACATACGTATTTGTAGTTTAATATTATTATTTTCCTTCCTTCTTTTTCTTTCCTGAAGAAGGATCTGCTAGCAAAAAATTACAAATCTAAAACCCACTTAAATTGTACCATTTCACTATTAACGATAACTAAACCACAACCAGCCGTGGGTACCTATACTTGCCACTTTGTTCAAATCGTCGATTTGGCAACTGAAAATCTTTTCTTTTTAAGACGTCAAAAATCATCAAATGACCTCTCCCGCTGTGGGTTAGCAGCGGTGAGGGAGTATCAGACTCGTACTGACTAAAAACCGTCGTGTTCCGTCGTAGGCCTTTTATGTACCAGGGCCGCGGTAACTCTTTCGAACAATCCCGCAGCCCCGGCAGGCTTTGGACTCTGCTGGGATCAGTTCATATTTGAGTGCAACTGCACGTGTAGCTCCTTCTTTAATGAAGATGCGATATGTGCCGTTGGCAGATGCAGTCGGCAGCTAGCATTTAAAACGTATCCTAGGTGCTTTAACAGAAGACTTTTGAAGGTCACAGCTGCAAATCCATAAACGACCTGATATCGCCTGGATTTTTCCGTCAAACATACCGACAGCAAATCTCTCATACGTAAACAAGTACCTACTTAAAATAAATACCTTTCTTTTATGAGCCGTAAAGGAAATCTTCAAGATAATATTAAATACTGATACCTATAGATAAAAAACCGGCCAAATGCGAATCGGACTCGCGCACGAAGGGTTCCGTACCAGAGCAAAAATCTCCCCAAAATATTTATTATATTCTAGTTTCAGTATTTGTTGTTATAGCGACAACCAAAATAGATACGTCATCTGTGAAAATTTTAGCTCTCTAACTATCGCGGTTCATGAGATACAGCCTGGTATCGGACGGACGGACGGACAGAGGAGCGAAAACAATAGGGTCCCGTTTTACCCTTTGGGTACGGAACCATAAAAACAAAACGATGATACAAAACAAGTGACTATCTACACAAGTATTAAGATTTTGTCAGCCAGTATCTATGCGCATCGAATAAATATTTATCTAAAGTATAACAAAATCTATATTACGTATAAGATTATAATGTTTATATCTGCCTACGTATAAGATTATAATGTTCCTATCAGCTTTACAATAATTGAAGTTTATTGCGTAGCAGTAAATATATCTTACTCACTAAGCAGTCTTGGTGAATTCATTCATTCAAGTTTATATAACTGTTATATAAGAGCTTCATTCAAACATAAAGAATCAATGAGTCACTAAAATAAAACGTGACCTAGGAGCAAATCTTGCATTTTAATTTAGGTATTAATTGTTCATCTTTCTTATTTTCTACTTATAGACTTTCAATCATTCCAAAATGTTTAACTTAGGAAAGAAAACCCCAATTATATCTTATTTATAATATCATTATATTGCTGACTCGATATAGGGCCCAAATAATTGGTTGGGCATGAGAATCGTTCACCCGACTGCCAAGAAGGGTAAACGATATTGTTTTTAATAATAATTTATTTAATTTCAACTATAATTTTCCCTAGATTCTAGATCCAAACAAAAACATTAACCACGAAAATCCTACACACCAAATTACAAACTCCATCGCAGCAAAAATAACCACACGACCAATCTCACTTCCTCGCACATAACAATTAGATGCGCACGCGGTGACGTCACAGCACTAATGAGGAAGCACCGAACCTCAGGATACGAACAATTAGCGGGATCATAACAAATCCCCGGGAAACGGCTGTAATCGGGACGCGAGGACATTTGCAATTGACTCTGGAGTTTGTGATCGTATCGCGATGTTGGTTTTGAAGTCGTTTTTTTGAGGCTGAAAGAAAGACGATATTAGGATTCTATATTATAAAAAGGATAGTAGAGTCTGTATGTATCAAATTTTGACACTTATACGAGTACTATTACGGTGAAAGTGAGAACCTACATTTGTTAATTTTTCACGCAAAAACTGGTAAAACTTACGTAGCAGCTTAGGTAAACTGTTAGGTAAACATAAGAATAAAATAAAAGTTATTCAGTTTTTGCCTGGAGGCTAGGAAATGGTTCAATGTGATGTGATTTAACAGTTCGAATTTCGGTAATTATAAAACAATAGAAAATCAATTGCATCCCTGCATATCTGCATTCTGGTATATAACACTTGGAAGCTATTCATCTCCCGAGCCTTTTACCAACTATGTTGGGCTCGGCTTCCAGCCTAACTGAATGCTATAGGACAAATTGGAAGCTGAACACGCTACCTATTCTATCCTCCAAAAATAAACAAGAATATCCTTAAAAATCTCACTTTAATCAAATCACCTAATAAGGAAAGCAGTAACCCTTCTTAGTGAATTAGACGTACCCTTAGAAGCATGTGTGTTCGGAACAGCTAAGAAATTGCTTCCTCTCCCGATCACTTTATCCCAATCCATTGATTAACAAAAATCAGGAGATAACAACCCTCTGCACCTGGGCACTCAATTCTGTTAAAAATGGTGGATAGGGCTGTGCTGGCATTTTTGTCATGGTATGGAACGAATATGATGTTATTTACACAGCATGTCTCGATTTTAAGATATGTTTTATCGATTTCGTGTAAAGGGCTTTGTATTCATCATCAGCATTTTTACCTCCCACTGTTTGACACAGGCTCCTCCAATACCTACTGAGAAGGCTTTATACTCATAGATTAAAATAGTTTTTATTGCACTAATCATTATCGAGAGAGAGAGCTAAAGACTATACAAAATTTCGTATCTAAAGTCCTAACGATCGAAGAGTTCTCTCACAAGAAGATAAGTACTCTTGGCTTCAACATCATATAATTTGTTTATGTATTTTGATATATTCTTTATATATTAACTATAATGTATTTTCTTCGAAAATGACTTTTTCCTTGCGAGGGAAAATCTTCTCCTCATACTATGGCAAAGCATGAAGGCACAGCCCTAAAAAATCTAAAACCTAAAACATTTGCCGAAGCTAGCTCACCCCCATATGTTACGATTTTCGAATGCTGTGTGCCTCACATAACTTCCTACTAGAACATATCGATACTTATGTACTGTAAATTTAGACTATAGGCTTCTTTTTAATGCATATGCCGAAATTAAATACATAAACCGTGGACGGAAGCTAATTATTATTTACTAAAGAAAAACGTAGAAGAATGCCAAATTTTTTTTTTTTTCATAAACTACGGTGACAAATAAGGCAATAGAAATACCAGTATTCAGGTCAGTGTAAGCTGCAATAGGTATATACTATTGTAGGCATAGGTTAAATAGTATTGGAGCATGACATCAATGTAACAACATTTACGAATTAATCCGTGGGTGGTCTTGTGTTAAAAATAGACGGCCAAAGTCTATTCTTGTAATATGACACATTCATTAGGCGTCGAAAGTGTAATGAAAGATTGCGTATGTTATCAAGAGTATTAATCGTAAGCCAATGAAAATTAAAAGAAAATGTAAATTAAAAGAAAATGTAGCTTTATATTCATGATCAGTTTTCTTCATTGAAATTAACTCTAACAAATAAGATAATAGGGGGCTTTTTGTAACGAAGACGATACCTTATTGCATTCAATTGAGCGTCAATTTTAACATTCTTTTGAACTAGGTACTTCCCAAAGCAACTTCACTAAAACAAATTACCTTTTATCACAAAATTAATAGTGCTTGTTTAAACTCCCGTTCCCGCACACGTTTAAACGCATTCCCTCAAAAATTTCCAATTAAGTAGATTATACTTTGAAGCAGGGTTAACTAGACCCGAAATGAGACAGACCAGAGTTCTGTTACAAACATGGAGAACGAAATCACTAGCGGAGATGGCATAACGAAGCATCTGAGAAAGTGGCGCGCCAAAATGTGTGTGTTCGTTCGGGAGACGAGGAACGCTACTAGATTCGCCCTTACACGCCTTTTTCGGAAAATATTCATTTTTGGCTGTCATTGAATATCCTTGGCAGTCGTTACGGGTAGTCAGAAGCCAGTAAGTCTGACGCTAGTCTTACCAAGGGTTCTCAGGTAACTGCGTTGAGGAGGTCAGATAGGCAGTTGTTACAAAAATCTTTGACAGATGTCTCAAAGAACCCAAAAACCACGTTGGTTCACTCGTAATCTTGGTTATGTCCACCGGACGATTTTGACCTAGAAGAAGGCGTCCGACCTACCTGCATTATGATATCTCCGCTCATCCTTACTCCGTGGTTACAACAAATAAGCGCTTTGCCCCCAAATTGAATTACGTTCCGTACTCGCGGAAACTTACGGGGATTAAATTGGTGATTAATTGCTGCGGCTGCGTGATGTGGTGGCTGATCTTAGCTTTTGTTGTACAGTGGATTTAATTGCAAACAATAATAGTAGGTTGGAGAGGGATCATTGTTTGGGTATTGAAGCTAACATTATTGTATTAAGCACTATTTGAAAGACGATTTTTTCTAATTTGAGTAGGTTTAATCTGGGTATTGCTTTGACCTTACTTTGACCCCAAAATAGTTATTGAAATATGTATATGAAAATTATCTACTCAAGAATATAGCCATGCTACTTGTTAGGCATTCTGATAACGATAGATTTGTATAGGGTAGGTTAAAGTCCCAACTAATTTTATAATGTTTAGTTTCTAAGTAAGATAATCGTATTTTCCTTCTGCTGTATAATTGAATAAAATGAAATAAGCATTAATTTGGAAAAAAATACTTCTTATTACATTATAAACTTTTGGCACTTTTACCCCACTAAGTTGGGCTTGCTGGTCAGAGGTGCATCAGTTTATATCCTCAATCGGACATTAGACGAACAAAGCATTTGTTAAGAAAGTACCAAATAACATCCCGTATAACCTTCCAAAGCACGAGAAACAAAAACAGTGTGTGTGGCCAGTTTTAAAATTAAGCTCAATTTAGCAGAAACTGACCACCATTGTGCGAGATGAACTGTTTTGTGCACAACAAGGTTTTTGCACTAACAAAATGCGTTTTTTACGAATCTTTTATTGCTGTAGATGGTTGTTTAGTTAGTGAAATGAGTAATGAGGAAAAAAAATGAAGTTTGAAAAAAAAATATAAATTAATATCGATATAAATGATAGAATCAGGCGTTACTTTGCGGAAATCGATGGCATAAAATGTTAGGAAAATTATGTACCAAAGAAGACATATGCATGACTATTTTACCTTTGCTGCATGCGCATATGTATTATTACTCAAATATGCAACATCTTGCATGCATGCCTCGATTTATTGCCTCGCAGAATTAACGCTACATATTTTTTTAATATTTCATAATTTACGATAGTTTTTATAAAACTAAAATAGAAACAAATCGCTTATCAATAGGTTTACATACCTTCTATCATTCACTAATTTTCTTTCGATATTCGCTCTACATGGCACACCTGTCAAAAAAAATCCCATAAACCAACTAACCAATAATTTAGTTCATAACAACATTATAAATACTAATCATAGCCTCACATTGCCACCATTACGAAATTTAATAACACGTCCTTGTCGGTCTTCCATCCCCCTTTTTACGAATACCCCACCAACTTACACATTACCACCACGAAATATACACCCACTCTTATATCTTACACCTTAAGGTTGAATTTTGATTGGCAAGGGGATATGATAGATGAAAATGATTGATGGTATCCCCTAATGACGTCATCGAAGGATGTCCCAAGGCACTTTGAGTATTAAAATGACAAACGTAGGCCGTTATCGAGTATGGAAATCTTCCAATTTATTATACGATAGGTAGTTATTCTATTAGGTAAACAGCGAGGGTTTAATAGAGTCATTGGGTTTATTAACTAGGGTTGGGTGGACTATTTTGTGTGAAGTGTAATTTTTTATAGGTGGTCTATCTGAGCCAATTATGGGTCATTCGGAGTTGTCGTATGACTTGAGTGGTTTGGCATCAGTCACGCTATGTTTTGGATTAGGAGTTTGACATTATTTTAAGGAAGATTCAAGTTTAAATAAATGTTAAAAGTTTCTCAAAAACCAAGTGAATTCGATAGGGCTCCATGTTACCAGGATTAGAACAGATTTAAAAAAAATATTACTTACCTAAATGAAAAAATATTAAATGGCATACCTAAGTAAAGCATTTTCATCGACTTGTGAAACACTCAATAGAATGAGTTACTTCCTTATTAGTTTTAAAAGACAAGTCATACATGGATCTTATAAAACTTCAAAAATTAAAAACAAAACATATCAATACAAAATCATAAAAAACGTTCAATTATTGTATTGTTTTGAGCAAATATCCGTGAATCGTGGTCATACGGTTTGGCCATAAAACAGGCGTGTGCCGACTGAACAAATATCGTTTTGTATTATTATTTAATAACGCCGGAAACAATGAGAACGTAATGGTCGCCTTTGAAAAATTTAAACACTAGCTACTACTATTTGTTTCAACTCGATCAGAAGTCGTACAAGTGATTCCTATCGAGATTTCAATAGAAAATTACAAGAAATGGGACTGTACTTATTGTGCTATATGACTTGTAAAGTTAATTTTGTCATCTAGTCTGTTTATAATTTGCTTTTTTTAAGAAGCAATAGTTAGAAAGTGTACCTATATTTTTTTTGTCGGCAAAATATATCTACATTCTCCTGCCCAAGCATCCCTACAGTATTTGGGATCAAAGCAACTTACTAATAGGTATTTAATTAGTGCTTCAAATGTAAGTTTCATCTAGATTTATGGGGAAATAAAAAAAGTAATTTCTTTCTTTCTCAAGCCAATCAACACATAACTTAACATTAGTAAAAAATAACACAGAAATATTAGTTTTCTCATCTAAATCGAGAACAAATAGTACCATTTTAACTAGAAACAGCACTTCGACCTGTACTAAACGGCATTTCCCTAACAATGTAAACATATTTAAGTCCGATTTTTTACTGTAAAACGTCACTGGCCACCCTTATAGCTGTTATTAGGGGCAATATATCAAAATATTGTAAAAATGAGGGTAATTTCACCCTTGTTTGCTGTGGCGCGGATAAATTTTTATTTACCCGACTGTACACTTTTTATGGTAATAGTGGAAGCTCAATGCTCGAAGCTTTTTGTCAATAATGAAATTTTTAATTGGTTTGTAACCCGTTGGGTTAGATACGTTTAGCGGTATGAATCATTAGTGAGCTTTGAAAATATTTTGGTTTAGAGAGTTAATTGTATCATTTCCATTTTCTGTGGGAATTTTGTTGTTTTGTTTACTTACCTATAGTCTATACCATAGTTATCTATTTCATAAGCTTGAGTTACGCTAAAGCTGCAAATTAGGTACCACTAAGTTGTGATGATGATATGTACCTTCCCATTAGTTATTGATACTAGTATAGGTAAGTGAAAAAACCTTTTTATTCTCATTGATATTCATGTAAACAATGTATTTATAAATAGTACACTATCCATACGTATCGACACTCTAATAATATAAATCAGCTGTCAAGATATCACGGCGGCACTCATTGATATTTAAATTCATCGGTTTCTGATAACCCCATAGTGTTACTGAGTGCATGATCTTCTCAATTGAATATTTCGTTCATATTATTTAAGCAAAATATATAACTAAAGCATAGTGCTCAGATTGTGATTGGTTCAATAGGCAATATTGTCTAAAAAGAGTGAGAAAGATGCGTCTTTGTCTCTCAAACCTGGAGTTAAGATCCATATGGCACTGTGTTACTGAGTTCGAAAGAGTTACCACGGCTCTGATACATAAAGGCTTCAAGAAGGAACATGGTGGGTTTTAGTCAGTACCTAAGAGTCTGACACTCTGACGTTGTACCGATAGCGAGATCATCTGATGATCTCGCACCAAAAAAAAGACCTAACGTTTGAAGCTGATGCTTCTATGCTCCTTAATTTACATGCTTTCAAATTTAAACTACTCAAAGCCTAACTAATATAATTTCTACTTCAGGGATTTAGAAACCAAATCATACACCCAAAATAAATCCTCCATTATTAAAAGATTACGGTGAATCCGTGTAAAACACGCAAAATTGACATCAGGGAGGGCTCATCCTAATGACGAGTGAATAGCCGTGATATTGTCATTACCAGTAATATGACTAAGTAATTAATTAAACTGACTGTTAGTAAAATGTGGTAAAACGTCAGTTTTGTTGTTCTTGATAAGATCAGTTTGTGTGAGGTTGGGTGGTTCTGTCAATTTGGTTATGACTTCTGTCTGGTGGAGACAGTTTGAGAATTAATAAAGTTCACCTATGATTACGTGAGGGGAATCCAGTTAATATAATTGGCGTGATTGGAATTGGGTAAAATTTAACTCGGAATACGAAAAATGAAAACTGACTTAGTGATGTGTTTGATAAGAAATTCTTCGAACTTAAGCTAGTTAGAACAATTGGCTGAAAAAACGAATTCCGCCGAATTCCAGATATTTCTTTACGAGTTATGGTTACGTATTGAGAACGTTAACTTGCAAAACTTACAGTGCAGTGTTAACAAAGTTCCCATCATTATTTTTTACTACTACCACTAGTAGGTAATACACTCTTTTGCAAAAAAAACGGGCACCTATGCGAAATCTTAGTTTTAAGGACGTTACGTGTATTTCAAAGGGTTTTAATGATTGTAGTATGTTTCTAGCATCAAAAGAGTTAACCAAGCATGCGTGAGAGTGTATTCTAAATTTGAATTTTGTACGATTGCTAAGAAATTGGGTAAACCTTGTTTTGGACTAATTGCTGGCAGAAAGTTCGTAGGTGTTTTGAAAAGTTTTTGCAGTGATTTTCAGAAAAATGATAATGCAGTTTTAACTAATGATTAATGTACTTTCTTGTTTGATCAAAACCTTTTTGAAAAACTATGCGTATTTGATAAAATTTTCACCTGCACTAAATGGGCTATACTGATGAATGATGGCAATGTTAAGAGTTTCGGTATTTTAGTGTAAAGCGTTCTATTGTTTAGATATTGTACCCACGTGTTTTAAAATATCCCTTTCTCATAAATAAACACTATTTAGAGGAGTATCAGTACTTTGAGCTGCGACAAAACCAATTTAAAGTAAGTAGTGCCGATCACAACTCGTCTCCTATCAGACTTTGACATTTTTAAAAGTCTTAAAATTCTACAAAATACAGAAAGTAGAGCATATACTGTAAGCACGAGGTCTTAAGGTCTCGTAATCACTGATTTTTAAACAACCTCGTCTCTTAGGAAACTCCGTAGACCTCTGAAGATCTATGAGTCTTAGCGTTCAAATAGCGTGTTTTCATCCCACGGACATTTTATTAAATAATGTGGCCTGCATCGAGATTTTTTGGCATCTACAGCACTTTCCTGCTTAAATCATAACAATAATTGGCTATCTACTCATTTCTTAAGCAACATACGTTTGGCCAATAATTTTGTATTCTTGACTCCTTTTCAGCTAAATCATCGTTTAGTAACCCGATACCTATGGAGTTATCGAGAGCTTCAACGCGGCAATAATTTGACTTTTTAGATAGCTTTAACCCTCCTCATCATTTTTCATGTGGTTAATTTTAGCATTTATCACAAAATTTGGTATTTTTTAAATGTGACAGTCCGATAGTACACGAGTTGTGATCGGCACTGCTTACTTTAAATTGGTTTTGTCGCAGCTCAAAGTACTGATACTCCTCTAAATAGCGTTTATTTATGAGAAAGGGATATTTTAAAACACGTGGGTACAATATCTAAACAATAGAACGCCTTACACTAAAATACCGAAACTCTTAACATTGCCATCATTCATCAGTATAGCCCATTTAGAGCAGGTGAAAATTTTATCAAATACGCATAATTTTTCAAAAAGGTTTTGATCAAACAAAAAAGTACATTAACCATTAGTTAAAACTGCATTATCATTTTTCTGAAAATCACTGCAAAAACTTTTCAAAACACCGACGAACTTTCTGCCAGCAATTAGTCCAAAACAAGGTTTAACCAATTTCTTAGCAATCGTACAAAATTCAAATTTAGAATACACTCTCACGCATGCTTGGTTAACTCTTTTGATGCTAGAAACATACTACAATCATTAAAATCCTTTGAAATACACGTAAAGTCCTTAAAACTAAGATTTCGCATAGGTGCCCGTTTTTTTTGCAAAAGAGTTTATTATAAGCTCATTTATATTTATAATAAACAAAACCACAGCTAATCCTCCACTTTCACACCGCACACCTAAAAATTCTACCACAAAACAGCCAAAAAAAACAACGATTATATTCATCAGCTACCAGGCTGTCAGTCAACAGAAAGAGCATTCATTAGTCCATTCTAATGGGAATTGAACGCGACTAAACTAAAAAACAATAGCGTTTTAATACGCTTCGTTATCCGCTTGAGTGATGGCCCCAAGAGGTTGAGCGACATATTAATTTTGCCGTGAAATATTGCTACTAATGTCGTTTGGTTGGTTAGCTCAAATATGGGCAGTACATGAAGTTATTTGGGTCATATTTTTAATAATTGATTAATGACTTTTATGCACCTTTTCAGTACATAATATTAAAATGCAGTAATGTTCTGTGTTAAGTATGAAAAATATCTGTATCTTTGATATTCAAGATTTTGAGGGCTCTACGATGTGCAGAACATACTTCTATCAAGTTTTATACATACTGTTAGGAAAAAAAAAGTTATCGTACCTACTTTAACAGTAATTGCGATTAAGGCCCGATTGTGTATTAATGTATGCCCCTGTATTCATGTGGAAAAAAGTTTAAGGTTAAAAATAACTTCAAAAATCGGTACTAGATTGCCGCAACCATTAAATTTGACTCATTACACATACTTTTTATAAGTTATATCCCCCGATACATCTAAATCAGCTAATTAAAATCCAGACACTTTCCGCCTCCATTTTGAACCAGACATTAACAGGGCCGTATAAACAAAGCAGAAATTGATTGTCTCATCAGGAGCTCTTAATAAGCAATCTGAAACGTCACTGTCATTAACTTTGTAATCAGTTTTAAGTGATAATAACGACATGCGGGTACTGTTGCGTTGTTTACTTTTTTTGTAAACCGTACGTTCACCCTTTGTCTTTGGGAGTTTTAATTGGAAGTGTTTATGATCATTATTCAAGTTTATTAAGATTTGGGTGTCATTGAAATTGGGTGATTTGGTGTCGTCGAAAATCTGTGTGAGAGGGAAATGTAGAGTCTTGTGTCAAAGAGTAGTTCGATATGAACTCTATTTTCAAGTGACACTTAGATTAAACTATAGAGAATAAACTACATAATATATATTTGATCCAAAGAATTTTGGAGAATGGTCTTACTTAATTCTATAGGTACTTCTGAGCTTTCACGCTTCTATCAAATTTCAACAACGTCATTCGAAAATTAAAATGAAATTACCAGCCGTGAAACATAAAAATCTTAAACCCCATAGTTTAACGATCCAAACAATTTTCCACAAAACCAACCCTTACTATAACCAATATCGAGAACAATTAATAACACATTTACGACTTATCTAACAAACGTCAATTTATTCGCAATAAAAACTAGCAACAATAACAAAAAGAAAATAAAAAGCGAGTTACTAACGATTTTAGTGGATTTTCAGATAGTTAAGCTTAATAAAGGAGTTGTAAAATTAATTATCATTAAAACACACGGGAGACTAAACAGTCGAACAACAGTTGACCTAAACCCCCTTCTTCCGAGTCTTTTCCCAACTATGTTGGGGTCGGCTTCCAGTCTAACCAGATGCAACTGAGTACCGTTGTCTTACATGAAGTGACTGCCCTACCTGACCTCCTCAACCCGGGCAACCCAATACCCCTTGGCTAGACTGGTGTCAGACTTACTGGCTTCTGAGTACCCGTAACGACCGCCAAGAATGTTCAATGACAGTTGACTCAATAGTTGGCAATTTTTTTTAGGTGTTATAATTTTGTGTCCAATCGATGTTTTCAGTCGGTCTAATACCAGCTGAGTAAATATCTAGTCTTTGTATTGAGCGTACTGCCACTCATTTTCGTACTGATTTATGAGCCCAAACAAACTATCGGCCGACTAAAAGTTTGTCGTGTGCCGGTTCTATAAGAAATAGAGAAAAATTGTTTTCTCGGTCCTTTGTACCCGTACGTTAAGTTCGAAAACAATAAAAATCGTGGACGGTGATGGGTTGTTGATTGAAAAAGATGAGTGTACACTGTGAGAACGATGCTCGACAGATTATAAGGGCTTTTTACACTTTACGACTGGCATTAAAGTGTTAATTAGGACTTTTTGGTTGTGGCACAATGATTTTGGTTTTATGATCTTTTTCAAAATGACAAATATAATATTAAAATGGATTTCTAAAATTAACTGGATACTTAATTTCAATTACAAGTAATCTATTTCATTGTGTCGGTCTATAAATTAAGGAACTACATAAGTATTTAATGTACTTGTGTTTTAAGTCTCTTTGTTTTCTTTTTAGAACGCGTTAATCTCTAGAACTATGTGTAGTCTAATTTGAAAAAAGTAAGAAAAAAACAGTTTTCGATAGCCTATTTATCGAAGAAGGCTATAAGTACAGCTGCTACATAGGTATATATCTGGATTCATGTAGTACCTTCCACGGCACACGGCAACTTCCTAGAGCTAGTTTCAAAAATAAGCAAATGTATTAAGAACTATTTACCCAACATTATCCCTCCTTTTTAGCCCAAAATCGTATCCGTACCGTCTTCACTAAACTTCCTACCAAACCGATAGTTACATGAGTCACTCATTAGTCGCAAGCTGTGCTTTAATCAGTGAGAATAACGTGTAATTAGTAGATGTGGAGCGAGGATACTCTCTCACGGCGGTTCGCTTTGACCAGTTGACTTGTGTAATGTTTGGCACATGCCTATTGTGTTATTGGTTATCGCAAATCTTTGGTTTGTATTGGTTTTGACATGTTTATAGTTAGATATATTTTAGAGTTTAATTACCTGACGATCTGTACTGTTAGATACAATACGCTTAAAGGCTGGCCGCTTGATAACTCTGCTATTACCATTTTTAAAGACGTCTAAAATCATCAAATGACCCCTCCCGCTGTGGGTTAGCAGCGGTGAGGGAGTGTTAGACTCTTACTGACTAAAATTTTCCGTCGTAGGCCTTTTATGTACCAGGGCCGCGGTAACTCTTTCGATCAAGCTGGCAGCCCACTCTGCTATTACCTAATGTAACAAGGAAGGGTGAAGACGATTTTACAGCTAAATCGGTATATACTCCCAATGTCTGGACTAAGTACTTTGTGCAGTTTCTAAAGACTTATAGAAGTATTTTAGTATGACTCGAGACTCAAACATAATCCATCTATGTAATCCTGTGTTAACGATCTTGCTAAAGCTAAGTCATACGCATATTTATATTTTTAGGCACCGTTTTGTCTCACAACTTTGTCCACCTATTAGCCATATTTCAAGGCTAAAACCATTTATCTCCCACCTCCTTAATGTACCTAAAGTTAATATACCATTCCACCCCAATTCCCGTTTACAAATAAGATCACCCTATATACCCCATGGGTGTCGTAGGTGGCAACTAAGGGATTGTATCGGGGGACCATTGGTTCACAAAATGTTTGTACCTATACATCTTGAAGAGGTACCTGTAGATACATCTTAACATGTTTGTCTCAAAATACTTATGTGACGTTAAGTATCCCTGTGAGTTTTAGATATTAAGAGTCTGACAGTCTTACGACGTGTCATTATATCCAACCTCCCAAGAAAAAAGTTCTGGTAAACAGCTAAGGTCCACCTTTTCTCTCTAGGGTCTAGGATCGTCTAGAACCATGTAATAAGGTGACAGTACCTACTAATGCCTATAATTTACAGATAGTTACAAAACCAGACTCTGGGCTGTACCTAACTAAGAAACTGTTCGAAGAACACAGTACTCAGCAGTTATAGTTAAACAGTTAAATATCAATAAAAGTAACAGTGTAATTTGACTGAACGTAAAACCACCAGAAAGTGGTTAGTACACTATTTCACTTCAATTCCGTCAACAGAACTAAACCGCCCTTATCTCATCCACCATAAATTCCTAAAACAATCGTCAATAACAATAAATAAATCATAATGACACCTTTACTTCACAGATGCGCTCGCGCAGTGAAACAATACACATCGATGTTTAACGATTTATTAATTACGGTGCGACAGCAGAGGGCGACGCAAAGATGATGACAATTCAAACAGATAGGACACTGTTTTGTTATGACGAAGTTATTGATAGTACTTATTTACCTTTTTTTTAACGACGTCAAAAATCATCAAATGACCCCTCCCGCTGTGGGTTAGCAGCGGTGAGGGAGTGTCAGACTCTTACTGACTAAAAACCGTCGTGTTCCGTCACAGGCCTTTTATGTACCAGGGCCGCGGTATCTCTTTCGAACAACCCGCAGCCCCGGTAGGAGTACTTATGTACCTACACTTATTAAAAACGGGTTGTATTTCTTGTGATAATGTTGAGTAATATCATCATCATCATCATCATCTTCCTGCCCTGTTTCCAAGTCATTTGGGGTCGGCGCAACATGTCTTTTTCTTTCATTCCTCTCTGTCAGACGTCATACTTACATCCACTCCCTTCTGCTTCATGTCCTCTTTCAGGCAATCAATCTAATGTATTGTTTTTTTTTTCAGGTCTGATGGACTATGAGCGAGGCGTGCTCCAAATGTGATTTCTACACCTGTAATATTATTTTATAATTCTTGGTATAACAATTGTATTTTTAAATTGTATTTTGTAATTGTATTTTCAAATAAAGGATAAAATCGTTAGAAAATCTAATTTAAAGTTTATTTACGCAACAATTACATATATCCTTGCAAGATTTATACTTCAAAGATTTTGCCATTTCAATACAACATCCCTCACTTTCTCAATCCACAAAAAACCCTTCTACCCGTACCTGATCTATGTTCGTTGCGTGTGCGCACATGCGGGCCCCAGCTATCTGGCGATCTCGACCAGCCAATTGGTAAAAAGGCCCCCGACACTAAATTCACAGTAAATTGCTAAAACTGTTGAGTTTGATTCGGTCAATATGTTTACGATTCCACTTGGAGATTAAAAAAGATTGCTTTTTACAGTAAATGCGGGTTATTGGATTTTTTTCTGTTGTTTTAACGTATTTTTGTATTGTTTGGTATGGTGGTAAAATAATGAAATTTTAAGAAATCTAATTGTAATTTATGGTTTAACTGCATGTGAGAAACTGTTGAAAGTAAATTTTTTCCTCACTGTACATAGGTAAAAATTTAATAACTTGCGGGAAAAATTTGCATGCATCAGCATTTCAGAAATGATTGATTTATTTTTCAGACTTTTTAGAATAAAAAATAAACATAAAAACTATAACCCATGCGCAGAGTGGGCTTGCTTTACATTCTTATCATACCTTCCAAACATGAATGAAATCCCCCGTATTATGGAGTTTACAAAACTAAAAAAGTATTCTAAAAAAACATTACTTGAAAGATTTTTCGCCATCTGCACAAATCGATCTCAGTCAAACATTATTCAATATTTATTTATTGACCAACAACAAAAAAACAAAATTTAATTAAAACATCATCAATATACAATACTTATCATTTCAATCTAACCCTTCAAATGCGACCGTACAAATTAGAGGCCCCGAAAAAATTCAATAACCCTCCAGTGGGCACCGATCGGAAATATCAATGACGTTTAACCCTAAACATAATCGAGTCTGAATCGAAACTACCTCAGGGACATCGGGTCTGTTGTGCCCGTAAAATTGCCGAGTATTTTTTGCAATAAAATTGCTCCCTAGCTTTAAAGGGGGTCGTTCACGCCTCGGGCGGTTAAGGGTTACAGAGCTGTGTTGACGTATTCCGAATGATTTCGTGTAAGTAGGGATAATACTGTTGGTTACACGTAAGCTATGTAAATATGAAGCTTTTGTGCTCTATTGATATCTTTTGAACTAAAACGCTTTTTTTAGAGTAAGGTTTTCCATCTCTTTAAAAATATAATTTAACAAGGTATTACGGAAAATTTTAAAGTTATCAAAATACTCAATAATTTGCAGTAAAACAAAATAACAAAGCTGATATTACCAGTAGCATTAGGTCTAGTCATGAGTTTTCAAAAACCAAATTCTTGTTTTTAATGATGTCTCATGATTTCTTAAGAAATCTTGTAATACTCAAAAATAACACAACCAACATCACACAAACACAACACACAGCAAAATATATTCAAAACTAACAAAAATCTTCAAAGCTCAATACAAATTCAGACGGTTAACCCTTACAATACCGGAGCATATTCCGCAACCGACCCCGCGTGTCGTCTAAACGACCCCATAATTGATAAGTAAAGGAAAAGAAGAGACTTATACATATTTATGAGGTCCTAAAATTGCTACGGGACCCTGCGAACGGGAGCACTTGCGCCCATTGCCGTCTCATTATGTTTTTAGGGTACCTTTGTTTTCAGCACTTTGATGTCTGTCAGAAATCGGTAGAATGATTTCTTTTAGTTTGCCGATTTGGAAGTTTGAGGGTTAAATTGTCGGTGAATTTGGGGACGAGTTCTGGTTTTTGGAGTGATAAAACACTCCTGTATGTGAAATTGTTAGAGGTCGGAAATAATAAGTATGTTAAAGATAATTTTGTATCTGTATAGAATATAGAATATCCGTGGTAAATTAAGATTAATGCAAAATTATTTTGAAGGACTTGTATCCTTATTTCTTACACTTTTTCTGAGTTTCATAGACCATGTAACTATCTGTGCGTATTACCATGCATGTTACGTATGTATGTACAAAAAAAGCACCATCTTACCACAGTCCCCACTTCCAACATAAACCGAGTTTATAAACGCTGAACCCGACGATGCGTTCAAAAACCACAATAAACCGTAACTTCATAGGCGAAACAAGAAAGCGACACTTACAGCCTCTTTACGACAATAATCCATTGTTGAACGTTTTCTTTGCTCTTTTTATAATCCACGCTCGTTTCTGAACGCGCTAAATGAAACGGCGACGTTCTTATTTTGAATTGTTGGGGGTACAAAGGACGATATACGGTAATGTGGTTTCGAGTTTTTGAATTTCGTATTGGAGGGTTCTTATTTTGTTTATTTAATTTTAGAATGTTATTTTTTTTTGGGATGGTAATAGATCTTTTTCGTGACACATCGTTAGATTAGGTATTACATATGCATGTAGATGATAATTAGGTATCTACGTGTCAATTTGTAAAATTTGTATGTGATAAACCGTCACTTGCACAAAGGTCCATTAAAATAAAAGCTTCATTAAATCTTTTGCTATCACTTAATTATCTTGTTGTCAATAGATTTAAAGAAGCTTAAACTTTAATGGACCTTTGTGCAACTAACGGCGAGACTCAAAATCTACATTTAATACGCCTCACTTTAAGAACTTCTGCGTCTGACGAAAGACTGATTCACTAACAAAATGGCCTCGACAAACAGACAGAACATTGAAAAATTCCAAATAAACAATCCGCCATACATTCATTCAAGCTCTCAATTAATTTAACTATAAATACCAACAGCGATATCATGACAAACGCTACAAACTCGCTGGACAAACATAAACGTTAACAACGAGTGTTCAAGTACTAATGAACAGAGCCGGATTAAGTAGGTATAGAGTCAATTTATGTGGGCTCCGAAATGTATCAATGTTTTGAGCTTCAAAATCATCCGAAGAAGAATCAAGGAAGCTTGAGACGCTCTGAGGCTTAACTGCAATTCCTTTAACTCACTGAAAATCGAATTATAATGCACTAACAAAATGCTCAAAATATGCACTCAAAATGTTTACATACCTACACGTTTATTTTCTCAGTATTTACATACATAGATTGTATTTTTGACCGCAAGAAAATGCATGTAAATCCATTTTCTAAAAGATCAGTGACAGCGATGAGGAGCAATTTCTTGATGCACTGTATTAGTTTTAAGTTGTTTATTATATAAGTTTATTTTATTTATTTTTTCAATTAATGTAAATATTTTGTGAGTAAACCATGTTCTCTAAAAGTGACAGTTGTTTTACCACTTGCAAAGTCCCCATCATATTTGTTACGGACCCCATACTTCTTTAATCCGGGCCTGTTAATGAATGAACTTATATCAATTCGTTTGAGACGACTTGGCACCACATGTCAATGATTCGCTTCCGTTCACTCGTTGTATGACGTCATATCCTATTGACGATGATTTGTTGGTTCTACAATTAAAAGAATAACGAGTCATTTTGGTGTCTTGGTTGGATAAAATGGGCTTGAACTACACATGAATAAAATATTGTGTTTAGGCCAAAAATATGGCAAAAAACAACGTTCCAATTAATACTTAAAAGATATAAGAATTCTAATGGGAAAATACATTTTTTATAGTCACTACAGCATGTTAAGAAATGTGTATATGAAATCTATAGAAATCAAACTTTTAGGAAACACTTAAAACACGCTAGTAACATCCAATGAAAAGAATGTTAAAATTAAAATAGAATTGTAGAGAAATAATTAGTGCTATAATTTCACTTTCTCTATCGAAACAAAAATAAGAAAAAGTTTTTCTAAAAAATCTAAAAACATATAACAAAAATGAGCAAATGAATCTAAAAACAAAATAACAATAACCAGTACTGGATTTAATTCAAACAAATGGTGTATAGCGTGTTCATATTCCGAGGAATATGTTTTATATCTGTTTAGCCGTCCATTCATGAGCTTCTTTTTAATGACACCAAGATGTAGACATATGAATAAATAGAAAGTACATACTGAAGTTTGTCGCTATAAAATGATGTCGAAGCACTATCAAGGATATTTGCAGCATTTAACTCTTGGTGAATCGTTTTTAGAATTTGTCAAGTAAGTAACCAAAATATGGTTTGTTTTCTTAATATTTTAAATTGACAAATTCCTTAACTGAACATCTTAGGCGTAATTGGCTTTATCTCACTACCTAATCATAAGGTCCAAACCTTAGCATTACTATATGTAGGTACTTACATTACATTGGTGCTACATTATGTGAAAAATACACTAGATGCATATTTAAAAAGGATGGAGTAGATAGAAAAGATATGGACAGCATCAAAAATCCCTTCACACCATAGTGTGTTAGTTAGTATAGTATATAGTTCCCATAGTTATAGTAGATACCTAATTGCGGAACAAAGTTATGGACTTACTGGTATTGACGGAACGTTTTACGCTATAAGACTTTGAGAGAGTCAATTCTACACATTACTAAGTCTACGCTAAATAGTGTTTCACACTTGTACCAGTTCCAGATCATTAACGTTGCGAACATGTGTCGACTTATCGGGACAGACAGACAGACGGCGCGAATCGCTCGTTATGTAACTGAAGAATACAATGTTAGTTATTTATTGTATTAATACTTGTATTGTTTTTACCTTTTTTTGATGGTTGAAACTTTGTAATTGACCAGTTTCACTCACGGGTTTAGGAGACAACTAGGCTTTCTGCGATTTTATAAAAAAACACAAATTGCCTTCTGATAACCAACAATTAATCACTAAGTACTGAGAACTCACCATACTGCTTATGAAAATTATTGCTCGTTTTATTAATATAATATTATAATCGACTTATCGGTGTATTAACTGTGTGCTGACAAAGTGTAGTTTCACTATAAGACTTGTAATCGACACTAATGAAGAAGAAGTTTGGTGTTTTAAATCTGAATAATTTTAAATTATAGAAAATAAAGTTAAAAGTTAAAAGAAAATAAAGTAAAAAAGAAATGAACAAAAACGGTAAGTCTGTCTAACTACGACCATTGTAGACGCCAAAATTAAATCAAGATAAAAAATCTATCTATAACAAAACCACAATCATAATCAATCATAGCTTCACCCCCACTAAGCTAATCTAATTAACCAAAATTAATCTATCAACGTTTATAAATAATTTATAAAATACTAAAATAATAAACTCGGGCAAAAAAAATCTCTCTTGCAAGGACCATGTGTTAACCCTGCAAACGCAACATGTCTCGAGTTTGTCCCGAGATTAATTCCATTAAGAATAACCGTACACTGTAGACTAAATAGTCGGCCGACAGTTGACCCAATGGTTGGCAAATTTTTTAAAAAGAAAATAATAATTACCGCACACTGCAAACTTTTATTTCTTTATTTAGGCTTACGAAATAAGATACATACAGACAATCTTAAAAATATGGGAAACAACTGTTACTGTATGCTCTTAAATGAGGGTTTTCTAAAATGGTGTCCACGAGGTGGCAGCACCGAGGCGTCAGGTCCAGGTCCCTGTCAAAGCGCTTATCTTTACCTTTTAAAAGTACATTAATCATCTACAACTCACTAAAACACAAATAACTGTGGTTGAGTGGACAAAAAACTAAATCATATTGTGTAAACAAATTCTAGTACATTACGTTATCTACCTTTCAATGTGCTTTTCCTTACTACCAGTGACTTTTGCACCCCTCTTTCTGGGCTCAAGTTTTAGTTCGGAAACCTTTTTCTGACCGTAGTCCATCATGAAATCAATAACACTTCCAATATAGCAGAATTTCAAGAAACAATAAGTTCGGCACCTACAATTCCATACTTTTTGACAGCTGTTTGGACCAGACGCATACGTGGCGCCACCCGGTGGCGGAAAAAGGAGAGAAAACCCTCATTAAAGATACTTAACATTATTTTAGACTGTTCAAGTAAAAAGTATAATTGAGGAGGTCAACATTAAGAGCAATTAAAAAAGAAAGAAATTAAGTAAGTACAAAGAAACAAAATTCTTTTCACAAACAAAAAAAACTTTTAGTCGGCCGGTAAATCGGTATGAAGATGAATGGTATTACGTACATTACAAAGATCAGATATTCAACCGGTATCGGACCGACTGAAAAATTTTATTGGAATCAATGTTTAAAAAAAAACACCTAATCGAAGACCGGGAAGTGGGTCAAATTAAGATTCCAAGAGTTTATACATACGTAGTTACAAATGAAGCTGATATAAGCGTGTTAAAAATAAAAATTGCCACCTATCAGGGCAACTATCGGCCGACTTTTTAGTCTTCAGTGTGTGCACTATAAAAGTACTACAAAAGCAATAGAATTATTTGCACATGTAAATAATGAAGCACAGGAAGTCGGTGTCACATGTGGTCATGTCATTGGCCTCAACTAGAACATCTAGACTTTATAATTACTGGCTTTTTAAGATTATGCTTGAAGCTTGCTTAGTTGGAGAATTAATGAAGATGTTTAAAAATGTTGGAAGTTTGTGGAATTCAGAATGGAATATTTTTTTGAATTGGGTAGGGAATTTAAAATATTTTGAAATTCTGCTACTCCAAAAAAATTAATCCTATGTAAAAGTAAAATGTTATAGAAATTAAATAGGAACATATTTTAGGAATTCATAAAAATGATTTTTAAAATTAAACATTTTTTAAAATATTGATGAACATTGTTGGAACTCTTTGAGAGAATGCACTTTTTGATATTCGAACAATATTATTTTTATATACCTGACGTGTGTCATTGATTTTCACGTACAAAATTATCTCTGCAAACCAGGTTTTTTAGATTCCATTCTTATTTCTTATTCTCATCTAGTTATTTCTCATAAAAAATGATTTAAAATCTTAAAATAGGTATATCTGAATATTTAATATTTAGCACATAACAATAACACAATTAATCCACACATCACACAACTTAACTCTCAAACAACCACGTATACCTAACCCTACGAACGCTACCGGACAAATTCGTCTCTAATTTGTTCACCTACCGAGCAAAAAGATAAAATTGTTCTCACTAATGTCACATCAAGATGCAAATTGTTTCGGCCCGGGGGTATTTATTTTAATTCTAATTTCCCGCGGTAAATACCACAAGGGTACCCTCAGCCGCTTCTGCGCTGAATGTTGGCAAACTTTCCTTTTTACACTTCTATCAAAGTCCTTTTAAAGTAACGTTGTGAAGAGTTTTTTTACTTAAATTGAGTTGGTCATGTTTTTGGGAGAGGATATTGACTGTCATTTTAGGGTTAACATTTTTTTCGTGTTTCTTTGCAAGGCTGTTGTCACTTCTAAATCAACAAGATAATAGGTATTATTTATGTATATTATGTAATAAATTATTACAGTAATGATAGCGACAATATTTATCAAGTCTACATTATGTAGTGTCAAGAGAAAATGATAATTCTAAAATCATAACCACCTTCTCGCACAGTCGAAAAAAACTTTTTATTTTCATAAAATTCTCAGTTCATTTAATATTTATCCGCCGAATAACATAGCCTCTCCCGTATGGCACCCCGTTTCAACTTTGACGACTCCAAAAAAGAGTTTGCTTGAAAAGCCAAAAAGCGCTTGAAGCACACAAATATTGCAGGTAATTTAATAATTACAATAAAGTACAGTTACTGTTAAAAGACAACGGCCACTCCGTCATTGCGTCGCTCTAATTTCAAGTTGCTAAGTAATGTCTTAGAAACAAGTTCAAGTTGCAAAAGTTTGTCCTTTTGAAATGCTGCTCTAAAAACTACAGCTTCCAGGAAAGAAAAGTTTGCAAAAGAACAGAAGAGATACAAAAGAATACATATTTGACCACCTATATATTTTTTAATTAACTCCAGATAAGCAGCGAAGCCGAAAATCGATCTGAGTGGCGTGCACTTGGAGAGGTCTATGTCCAGCAGTGGACTGCGATAGGCTGATGATGAAGCGAAAGACTTAACTGGTTTGTTTGCTAATTGTAGCATCACTGATGTATGAAAATAATTGTAGAATGTTACAAGAGTACACAAATATTGCCTATATTGCCTCATTATGATTCATTATGATTC